>NW_006399900.1:8416800-8418174 GCF_000299155.1 Elephantulus edwardii | reverse complement strand
TCACCATGTGAAGGAGCCATCTCCACCTCTCATAGTTTGTTGGTTTTCTCTCCCCATGTCTTGTCTACCCTATGTGTTCCTTTCCCTGTAACTCCCCAGGCAGCCTGGGGAAAGTGATTGGCTCAGGGTTTGACTGAGGAAAGATACATAAATACTGTTAATAAGATAAAAAAAAATCTACAATAAGAATATCACCACAATGTCCCAGAAACAATAGACAACAAACCCCAACAACAAAAAAACCCCCAAACAACCCAAGATGTAATGCACATTTGTGTGCACACACACGTAAAGTGATCAAAACACAGAGTCAATGGATCTTCAAGAGGAAGAAAGGCTCACAGAAGGCAAAAAGGTATTTCAGAAGAATAATGTTCAAGTATCTTCACAGGATAAAAAATAGGAAGAATTGAAGGGATGTGAAAAAAAAGCTCTTCTTCTTGTTGTTATTGTTGTTATTATGTGCTGTCCAATCACCCATGACCCTGAAGCCTGTCCTTTCCTGAGGCAGTCAGAGTCCAACACACCTCACCCTATTGCCCCAGTTACTGTATCTATCCATCTCATGTGGGGTCTTCCTCTCTGTGTTGTCCCTCCACTCTTCTGAGTATGATGTCCTTCTCCAAGGACTGGCCCCTCCTGGACCAAAGGACATGACATGGAGCTTCAAAATCCTAGCCTCCAAGGAGAAACTTGGTTTCACTCTCTCCAAGATAGACCTATTTGTTTTCTTGGCCCTCCATGGTATTTTCAACACTCTTCTCCAGCACCACAACTCAGAAGCATCTATTCTTCTTTAATTCTTAGTCATTGCCCAGCTCTCTGATGCATAGCAAGTAATTGCATGGCTGAATCCATCACACCTTAGTCTCAAGACTGACATAATTTCTTTTTAGTACTCTGGAGAACTCTCTGACAGCAGATTTTCCCAGTGCAATTCATCTTTTGATTTCCTAACTGCTGGTGCCAAAAGTATTGATTATGAAGCCAAGCAAGCTGTAATTGTTAACAACCTCAATTTCTTCTCCATTCATCATGATACTTCCTAGCCTGGTGGTGAGAATCTTGTCTTCCTGATGATGAGTTTCTTTCAATATATAAACTTGCCACTTTGTCACTCTGTTTTGTCTACCTCTATTTCTTCCTTCCTCCATTTTTCTGACCCTCCACTTTTCCTAACATGATATTATTTTCCAAGGACTGGTCTCTCCTGAAAAAATGCCCAAAATATATGAGATGATGTTTCACCAACCTTGCCTCTATGGAGCAGGCTGATGGCAATTCCTCCAAGATAGACTTGCTTGGTTTTTTGACAGTCTATGGGATTTATATTGTCAGTGACAGGATAATATCTATACGCATACAAGGAAGTCC
>NW_006399900.1:8410940-8416700 GCF_000299155.1 Elephantulus edwardii | reverse complement strand
TAAGATGAAGGAATCTGCTATTTCTTGTATACAGAAAACTGACCAAAAATAATGAGTATAACGTTTTTGAGTGGTTTAATGACTCTATGGCATTGTCCGGCACTTGCTGCACGGGCCCTGGTGAACCAAGGGCCTGCTCTGGGCTGCCTTTGTGCCCTATTCCAGCTTGGCCATTGTCTAAAGTTGTGTGCTGAAACTTCCTTCTCTGTTAAATGGGGACAGCCCCTGCTCCTCCCTACCTCACAAGCATGTTGTGATGTAATTTGTCAAAAAAAAAAAGACAAAAGTGAAGATCCATAGTCTTTCAATATAATCTATAGAGCAGTAATAATCCAATGTTCTTCTTAAAGGAGGAGATAGTTAAACTGCCTGTCACATGCTTTGGGTATGTTATTAGAAAGAACCAGACTTTGAAGAAGTACATCATATTTGGAAAGATTAAAGTCAGCAATGAAAAAGAAGCATCAATGAAATGTACTTGTAGAATGACTACAATAGGCTTAAACACAGAAGAGATTGTGAGGATGGCACAGGATTGAGTAAGATTCTGATTTGTTGTCTATAAGGTTGCTATGAGTTGGATTTAACTGAAAGACATCTAATAATACCACCGCCACCATAAGTAAGGTTTGAGGATTTTGCCATTCAACAACCATGCTAAGAGAAGTTGATACCTATACCACTTGAAAAATAAGCAGCTAATAAAACTTTACGTAATGAGTAAAAATACTACTACTTAGGATCGTTACTATGAGGTATCTAAATTGAATTCTACCTCAAGAATGGAAAGTCTAATTAACTGGGCTCATGTGGAACCTATACACAGGGTACGAGGCAGGTGTTTAAACAGAACACAGGAATACTACATGATTTAAAACCAGAAATGTTGCACATCAAGGACAAGTGCTTCAAGCTCTCCTCACTTTAACACAGCAAGGTTGTGTCATAAGCATAATGCAAGTTATTGATGAATCTCTCAATCCTGATGTCACACTGCTCCTCTTAGAGTCCAGCTTCTCAGATAATTTGGGCAGCACACAGATTCAATAGGTATGGAGAGAGAATACAACCCTGGCACACTCCCTTCTCAATTCCAAACCATACAGTGCTCCCCTCAGCTGTTTGCAAAACAGTCTCCTCTTCCAGGTATAGGTTCTGCATGATCACAATCAAGTGCTCTAGGATACCCATTCTTCTTAATGTCAGCTATAACTTTACATGATCCACACAGTCAAATTCCTTTGCATAGTCAATAAAGCACAAATAGACATTCTTCTGGTATTTCTTACTTTCAGCCAGGATCCATCTGACATCAGCAATGAGATCCCTGGTGCCATGGCCTCTTCTAAATCCTGCTTGAATTTCTGGCAGTTTGTTATCTATGTACTGTTCAGGCCTTTTTTAATGATCTTCTGCAGTATTTTACTTGCATGTGATATCAATGATATTGTTCAATAATTTCCATGTTCAATTGAATCACCTTTCTTGGAAACAGGAACAAATATAGGCCTCTTCATTTTTTATTGTTGGCAATCAAATGCAATCTGATTAACAGTTTCTGATTTTGGTTACAATCAGCTGTGTTTGGGAAGCCTCTTGTGTAGGCAAACAAGATCTGTGGATGGGCCTTTGTATTTAAAAATTGGTTGGGTCCTGCCTGAGGGTCAGCCTCCAGCGTGGCGCAGTTGAATCCTGGAAGGCAACTGTTTTTTATTTACTTGAAAGCTAGTGTAAACTATTTGGATGTTTCTGATAGTATTATCAATGTTGCTATTTGTTGTTGTTGTTGTTATTATGTGCCATCTAGTCCCTTGTGACTCATAGCGACCCTATGTACAAGAGCCCTAAACCCTGCTCTATCCTGTGCCAACCTCATTGTCTCTGACACACCTACTCCCACTACCCCAATCACTGAGACGATCCATCTCATCGAGGATCTTTCTTTCTTGCACTGTTCTTTCACTCTCTCAAATATGATGTCCCTCTGCAAGGACCAGTCCCTCCTTGCAACATGCCCAAAGTATGTCAGATGAAGGTTCAGAATCCTTGACTCCAAGGAGCAGCCTTGCTTCACCTTCTCTCCAGCACCACAGCTCAAAGGCTTCAATTCTCTTTCTATCTTCCCTAGTCACTGTCCAGCTTTCTGATGCATAGCAAGAAATTGCAAAGACTATAGCTCAGATCAGGCACACTGTATTCTCCAGCCTGACATCATTGTTCTTCAGTACTCCGAGAAAGTCCCTGACAGCTGACTTTCCTGTGCAATTCATCTATTGATTTCTTTGATGCTGGTACCAAGAGTATTGACTGTGGAGCCAAGCAAACGAAAACTGTTAACTATCTCAATCTCTTCACCATCCATACTGATGCTGCCAATTGGACCATTAAAATGTAGTAAATTTCCCTAATATAAAGAGCTAGATGATTAAAATTTATTTTATTCTAAGTCTTCTCTGATGAATGAAGTGTATTTATATTTTTAAAAGGTGTTGTTGTTATGTACTTCAAGTTATCTGTGACTCATAGCAACCCTATGCACATCAGCCCTAAACCCTGCTCTATCCAGTGCTAATCTTATTGTCTATGACACACCTACCGCAATTGCCCCAGTCACTGAATCAATCCATCTCATCAAGAGTTATGTGCTGTCCCTCCACCCTCCCAAGCATGATTTCCCTCTCCAATTACTGGTCCCACCTTGCAACATGTCCAAAGTATGTCAGATGAAGCTTGAGAATCCTTGCCTCCATGGAGCAGCCTCGTCTCACCCTCTCTAGGACAAACCTGTTTGTTCTCCTAGCTGTCCTGTGTATATTCAATATTCTTCTCCAGCACCACAGGCATCAATTCTCCTCTTATCATCCCTAGTCATTGTCCAGATTTCTGATGCATAGCAAGTAATTGCAAAGTCTATGCCCTGGATCTGGTGCACCTTAGTCTCCAGACTTACATCATTGCTATTCAGTACTTTGGAGAGGTCTCTGACAGACAACATTCCCAATGCAATTTGTCTTTTAATTTCCTGGCTGCTGGTACCAAGAGTGTTGATTGTGGAGCCAAGCAAACTAAAGCTGTTAACAATCTGTTATTCTGGGAAAAGGGCACCATAGAGAAGAATGAAGAATTCAGAACTCAAATGCTGATGGCCTTACCTGCTGCTGATAAGAAGGGCAAATGGCCTTGCTTGTCTAGTTGAGCTAGCAGGTAACTCGTAAATCAGAATGGAATGTCCCTCCCTAAAGATTCTGTTTATAAAAACCCTCCCCAGTAAGTTCACAGTGTGACTTCCCATTCTGCCTCTTCAGGATGAGGAACTCACCCGGGAGCTCCCTCCCCCCCCCTTTAATAAAACTGCATTAAGCTTTCTCCTGTTCTCTCTGATTTCTTCTTTAAGTCCACTAACCTAACACAATCTAAATCTCTTCACCATCTATTGTTGTTGTTATTGTTGATTGCCTTTGAGTCAAGGGAACCTATGAACAAAAGGCCTGACGCTATGAACAAAAGGCCTGAAGCCCCTCTACAACTATCGACGTTTATAAAAATTCATAGCAATGAATAAATAATTGATTATACAAACCCTATCATTTGATCTCTAGTATCATTTTTATCACCAAGACCATGTTTTCCAAATACCATTCCTTCTTTTTACTTCCAATATTTGCATTCCAGTCACTATTATTATTGTATCTTGATTGCATGAATGATCTATTTCAGATGGCATATACAGGTAGAAGCCTCAATTTCTTTATCTTTTGCATTAGTGGTTTGTGTGTATATTTGAATAATAATTGCATAAGCAAGTCTTCCTTGAATAGATACAGATTAAGATCCTATCACTAACAAATTGTGCTTCAGGACAGATTTTGAAATGTTGTTTTACTATAAATGCAATGCCATTCCTCTTACATTCGTCATTCCTGGCATAGTAAATCATATTTGATTCAAAATGACCAGTATCAGATTATCTCAACTCATTAGTTCTTAGAATCTGTATGCATTTCATTTTTGACAACTTTCAGTTTTCCTAGATTCATACATCGTATATTGCATTTTCAAATTATTAATGTGTGTCTTCTATTGATTCTTCTCATTTTTTTGAGTACTCATCTTCCAATTTTATATTGGCTAATGTCCCTCTGTTATCCATAGGGTTTTCAAGTGCCGGTTTTGTCAGAAGTGGTGGCCAATCCTACTTGAGTCTCTCTTAGTCCGGAAGCTCCACTGAAATATGTCTCCCAAGGGCATTTAAAATACCAATGGCATAGCTTCCAGCATCACAACACACAAGCCTCACCCCACCCCTAACCCCCAGCTCAGCAGACTGAGGAACATGTTTTGTACTCATACAACCAAACTGTAAAATAAGAAATCATACAAATATTAAATGAGCATGTGTGCTGTGGGAAATAGAAAAGAAGCCTTTTGGTCTGGAACAGTGTATCTGTCAGCCCAGCAGAAAATTGGAGTTTAGGTTCTAGAACATAAAAACTGCCATTTTCTCTTAGACTGCTGGCATCTAAATAAAGGATATTTAGATGATTCAATTATTATCTCTACTCAATTGACTGGTGAAAGCTTTTCTGGTTACAAATTTGGAGACTGTCAGGACAATGAGGAGTTGAGGATTTCTCCAAAGCTGGCATTTCAGAACGTTCATAGTTTCTTTTTTTATTCCTTCTCATTTGCCTCTTGCTATTTTCTGAATGTCTCTGAGAATACATGGAAATCATTAGCTTCTATGTTTTCATCTTCATCCCTAACTCCCAAGAGATGCCAAGTTAACTTGTTGCCCCACATTACTATTCCCCTTTATCCACGCTTAGTATTGAACAATAACTACAGATAGGATGAGCTTGAATCTTCAAATTCCTTAATGATAAGATGTACTAAATAAATTAGTTAAATATAAATATATAAATCAGTTGCAATTAATAATTTATAATCCAAGTTTTTCTGATTATATGTGAATGTGGATGATGTAGGCCAATACATGTGGACAGAGAGACTCACGAATGATGGCCAGGAGCCTGAAGGTCGAAGCTGTTGCTTGTCAACTATTGGCCCAGCTAGATCAGGTTAGACTCAATATCTCAAGTTACAAAATCCATTTACTACTAAAAGAACAAGTCTGCCTCAGAGGACGTGTAATCAGGGTGCTCCTTAGATCAAGAATCTCACAGATACTTTTGACATGTTGTCAGAAGGTGCCAGTCCTTAGAAAAAGTCATCAAGCTGGGAAAGTCAAAAAGAGGAAGATTCTCAACAAGATGGATTGACACAGTGTCTATAATAATAAGTTTGAAGATTGTGAAGATGGCAAAAGATAGACCAAGGTTCAGATCTGCTGTTCATAGTCACTATGAGTTGAATTCTATTTGACAACACTTAACAACAGCAAATATTTGATCTTAATTTTAACAGTAGAGAAAGGAAGAAGTCTGGTGACTATTAACTTTTAAATGAGAGAAAGAAAAAGGATAAAATCACTCTCTTTAGCAGCCAGGAAATCAAAAGATGATTTGCATTGGGAAAAACAGATGTCAGAGACCTCTCCAGAGTACTGAAGAGCAACAATGTCAGTCTAAAGACTAAGGTGTGCCTGATCCAGGCCAGAGTTTTCACAATGACTTACTATGCATCAGAATGCTGGAAAAGGGAGCTTTGGTGGCCTAGTGACAAGAAGCTGCACTGCAATCCCAGAGGTATGTAGTTCAAATCCACCAGATGCTCTGCTGAAGAAGGAGGGGCAATCTCCTC
>NW_006399900.1:8409535-8410840 GCF_000299155.1 Elephantulus edwardii | reverse complement strand
GCAGCAAGTGCATGAGGTCCTCCTCAGTTTCAGCAAGCCAGGTTGTGTCATCTGCATAATGCAGATTGTTAATAGATCTTCCACCAATCCTGACGCCACACTTCTCCTCAAAGAGCCCAGCCTCTCAGATAACCTGCTCTGCGTTTAGGTTGAAAAGATATGGAGATAGGACACAACTCTGGCATACACCCTTCCCAATTTTGAACCATGCAGTGTTACCTTGCTCTGTTCTGACGACTGCCTCTTGGTCCAAGTATAGGTTTCGCATTAGCATGATTAAATGTTCTGAGATTCCCATTCTTCTCAGAGTCAACCACAGTTTGTTATGATCCACGCAGTCATTGCATAATCAATGAAACACAGATAGACATTCTTCTGGTATTCCCTGCTTTTAACCAGGATCCATCTAACATCAGCTACAACATCCATAGATCAATGAAATAGAATTGAGAACTCAGAGATAAATTAATCTATCTAAGCTCAAGAAGCTTAGATAGCTTCTTTATCAAGAAGCTTTTTTATCAAGAAGATAAAATCAGTTAAGACAGACTTTTAAACAAATTGTGTTTGCAAAACTGGAAAACCATCTATAGAAAACTCAAGAAAGACCCACACTTCACACCATACAACTAACTCAAGGTGGATCAAGGACTTAGAAGTAAAACCAAAGACTATAAATTTCATTAGAGAAAAGCATGGAAGAACTCTAGAAGCCCCGATTCATGGTTTGAATAGTCTTCCAAGTATAATTAAAAACCTCCAACCAGGAGAGAACAAAATTAATGAATGAGACCTTTTATGAATCAAGTCCCTGTGCAACAATGAATGAATGGAAACCCTAAGTCTCTGTAAACTTCCATTAAAATTAATTTTAAAAAAGTAAAAAAAAATCCCTATGCATATTAAAAAAAACTTCTTCAACAGGGTCAAAAGGAAAGCCATATACTGGGAAAAATATTTAGTAATGATACGATAATGATCTGATAAGAGATTCATATTTAAAATTTATAGAACACTTCAGCATCTCAACAAGAAAAAGGCAAACAACCCAATCGCAAACATGGGCACAGAATATTAATAGACACTTCACCAAAGAAGACATTCAGATGGCAAACAAACACCTGAAGAAATATTCAAAATCCCTAGCTATACAAGGAACTCATCCAATATTATTCAAAATGGTTGACTCTGGAGAACATTATGCTGAGTGAAATATCCCAGTCACAAAAGGACAAATATTGCATGATGCCACTGTTGTAGAATGGGACTAACCTCGGGGTTGGGGAGAGACTGAGTAAGATGGGT
>NW_006399900.1:8389570-8400245 GCF_000299155.1 Elephantulus edwardii | reverse complement strand
TTGGAGAGGGACAATATGCTTGGGAGGGTGGAGGGACAGTGCAGGAGGGGAAGACTCTCAATGAGATGGATTGACTCTGTGACTTGGGTAGCGGGGGTAAGTGTGTTGGAGACAGGTTGGCTCAGGATAAAGCAAGGTTCCGAGTTGTTGTACACAGGGTCTCCATGAGTCGTAGGCAACTCAATGACACATGTCAACAACAACAACATACTCTATTATGATTGATATAAGACTGTATGGCTAATGCACTCAGTTGCCAAGTGGAAAGTTGCAGGTTATACCCCAGGAAAGAAAAGACTAGCATTCTTCGTCTGAAAAACCAGCCATTAAGATCCTTTTGGAGTTGGTTCCACTCTGATACATGTGAGCTGGCCATGATTAACTCTGAGTTATCCTTTTTTAATGGTGTTTGATAATGGTAGGAGAGGAAATTTGTGAACGTCAAAGACAAAGGTCATCAATGTTATAGTCTTGTTTAAGGTTGATCCTTTGTATCAGCGTTTGTATTTTCCCTTCTTTTGATTTAGTTTTACTTCTGATGGCTGCTTTTCCATTTCTAGCACTTTTCTCAACATATCATCAAGTAAGAAGGAGAGGTGAAAAGAGAAAGCCTGAGTTTTGAGGACACAAACGTTAGGATCTCCGTATCATTTCACCTAGGAAGCTCTATCTTACAAGTAACACATTTGGTTGACAGAGTGAAGGGATGAAGAAATTAGGAGAGATTCAATGGGGACCTGAAAAGGTGGAGTGACAATGGGCATGGACCAAAGTTGATTAATTTTATAAAACATAATGTATGGGAATGATAATATGGAACAGTGTGAATGGAGGAATGCATGAAACTCAATGTATATAAGCAAAACACAATGTATACAACTTTTGTATATAAACCAATGTTGTTGTTGTTATGTACTGTTGAGTTGACTACAGCTCAATTGCTCTGAACCCTGCTCTATCCTGAGCCAATCTCACTGTCTCTGACATTACTCTGGTTATTGTGTCAATTCATCTAATCTGGGTTCTTCCTCTCCTGCATTATCTCTCAACTCTTCAAAGCATTTTCCAAAGACTGGTTCCTCGGGGCTACATGTCCAAAGTATGTGAGATGGAGTCTTAAAATCCTTTCCTCCAAAGAATAGCTTGGTTTCACCCTTTCCAGGATAAACCTACTTGTTCTTTTGGCAGTCCATAATGTGTTCAATACTCTTCTCCAGTTCCACAATTCCAAGGAATCAATTCTTCTGTCATCTTTGTCATTGCCCAGTTCTCTGATGCATAGCAAGTAATTGTGAAGACTATGGCCTATATCAGACACTCTAGTCTCTAGGCTGGCAACAGAAAATAAAATTTTTAAAAAACAAAATAATTTTCTACACAGGATTCTTGGCATCGCTAGGGTCTTCATGAACATTATAAAATTCTTAGCAAGACTCTGAAAATTCCACTTCATAATAACATTCATTTTAGTGTGTAAGAGTGACTTCTGTGACATTCATTCTAGAGTAGAGTAGTAACAGTGAATCAGAAAAACTCTATTGCCTTGTTTTCAAATGAACAGGATCTATTGATTTGGATTATGTTAATCCTCTTAAGACTTTTCGGGACCTCAGTGGGGAGAATCTTGCTTAATTACTCAGAACAAAACTGATTCAGTTACTAAGAATCCAGTTTTATTCCTGAAAATATACAAAATTGAAGGGTCTATCCTCTATTCAAAATCTATCTTATTCTCAGATGAACAGAGTGGAGTTCTCTTCACTTAGATAACAAGTAGAGGAGTCATTAGGTGACAAGTATAAAAATTATCATTTCAGATTGACCCAGAGATGCTTGGGAGAAACCTGGCAAGGCACTGCTGAAAGATCACAGGCATGAAAACCTTATGTTACACTGTTCTACTGACATATATGGGTGGTCATCAGTCACAGATGATTTAACAAAAATCACAGATGATTTAACAAAAATTGGTTTTGCTTTGTTTGCAGGAAGATTCTTTAAGAAAGTTAAAAAGCAAGTGTGTATCCTGAACCACTGTGTCCAGGGAGAAAAGCAAATGAAAACAAGCTGAAATACAGGCTCTACTTATCAATTTATTTTCTAGGTTGTTACTAGATGTCATCAAGTTGACCACATCACAGGATCACCCTATGAACAAGAGATCATAACCTCACCCTTCTTCAGCACCATAGCCATGATCTCTGAACTTCTTGAGCTCATTGTTGTAGTAGTTTTGTCAGTACATCTTGTTGAGATTGCCCTCTCTTTTAACTGACACTCCTCCTTTCCCAGCATAATGTCTTTCCCAAGGACAGCCCTCCCCTTGATACCATGTCCACAATGTCTGAGATGAAGTTTCAGCATCCTAGCTTCAAAGGGACACTCAGGTTACACTTCCTCCAAGATGGATGTCTTTAGTCTTTTGGCAGTAAATACTCATTATTCAATATTCAGTGCTCCTTTCGAATACCACAATTTGAAGTCAATGATTCTTCTTTTGTCATCTTATTCACTGTTCAACTTTGGAGGCATATGAAGCAATTGAAAAGACAAAGACTTGAGTAAGGCACATCTTGGTCTTTAAAATTTATATCCGCATGGAATGTGTACAGCATTTTGCTTTTCCAGAGTGGTTTTATCATTTTACAATCCCATTAACAATGCATAAACGTTCCTATCTCACCACATCCTCTCCAACATTTATTACTTGCTGCCCTGTTAAACTTCGCCACTGTAACTGGAGTGAGATGGTATCTCACTGCGGTTCTGATGTGCATCTCTTTTCTTGCCAGTGATTTTTAACGTCTCTTTATGTTTCAATTTGCCACTAGAAAATCTTCCTCTGTGAAAACTCTTTCCATGTCTTTTGCCCTTTTTGTAATCAGGCCCAGGAGTATTCTGTAAATTTTTGTTATGACTACGATATTCCACTGCTTGGAATATACTATGAGAGAATGAGAACTTAGGCACAAATGGAGATTTGTACACCAATGTTCATAGCAGAGTTATTTACCATTGCAAGAACGTGCAAACAGTCCAGATATCCAACTACAAACAAATGGATTGAGAAATTATGGTACATTCACACAATGGAATACTATGCGGCATGCGGGAGTAATGATTTTGTAAATTGTTACCTAACTTGGGAGGGACTGGAGAGCATTATGCTGAGTGAACTCTGTCCTACAAGGACAAATATTGAATAAAACCATTATTGTAGAATGATTGTGAGGATCCAAGGAGAGCAGAGAGAAGAGGATGGGGGGAGGATTAATCATGGGGTTATACAATTTGCTGGGGGAGGTGAAGGAAATTGAAAAATCCGGTCTGGAAAACAATGTATATAAAATTTGTATATAAAGTAGTACAATAAAAAATAAATTAAATCTTACCTGATAATTTCTAGTTAAACTGAGATTGTTTCCAGGTTATTAGTCACTCAGACGGTTTCTAATCTAATGTCTCTGGTTCACTCATTGTCATTTATCCTCACATTAACCTGCTGCCATTAAACTCTGGACTTGAGCCCAGAATTACAGGTGATCCTGGCACCAGAGTTGTTTGCCAGGGCCTTCAGGGACTGCTCTGCTGTTACCGGACACTGCCATCACCAGTAGCTTTGAGCTTGTTAGTTTCTTCCCTTTTTGCTTCAAGAATGTTATCAGGTGAGATGCTTGGAGCCATATCTTTTATAATCTTACCTGAAGTTTAAGGGAGCTCTTGTGGCCTAGTAGATGGGGAGTTACTTTGCCATTTAAAAGAAAGTGATTTGAATCCATCAGCTGTTCTGAGGCAGAAAGATGGACAATCTCCTCTGCAATTTACAGTCTCTGAAAATCTACTAGAGGGTCAGCTATAAGTTCGTTCAAACTCTAAAGCAATAGTGAACACCTAAGGTTTAAGCCAGTCATGGAGAACATCAACTGAGTGAAGTTTTAAGCAGGTGAACTCAATGTGCAATAGTTTTGTTTCTTGGTTTGATCTGGCATTGTAGATTTATTTATCTTATGTATAGAGTACAAAATCACTTCCTTGTCATCTTCAATTCTGTATACCAGCATAATGATAATAAGACATTTTAGAAAATGTCTATTTTGTCCTTGCTTTTATTAATCCTCAGAGTCCTGATGGTGCAGTAGTTAAGTGCCTGGCTACTAACCAGAGGCCAGCATTTGAACATACACGTTATTTTGTGTAAGAGATGCAACAATCTCATTCCAGAAAGATTTCTAGGTTTTGAGACCCTGTGGAGCAGTTCTACTCTATAGCAATGGGTTTCACTTGATTCTTGGTTTTGTGTCAATCAGTGTTTACAGACCAAGTACAGGGTCTAACAAATGATAACGTTGTTCTTGTTAGATGCCATCATTTGAATTCAACTCATAGTGACCCTAAAAACAACCATTCTGAACCTTGCCCCGTCATGTGCCACACTCACTAAGTTGATATGCTCCACCCCATAGTCACAGTTACTGGGCCAATCCACCTTGTCGAGGGTCTTCTTCTCTTTCTCCAACCCTCCATTTTCCCCAGCATGATGTCCTTTTCCAAAGACATATTCTTTCTCACAACATGCCCCAAATCTGTGAGGTGTGGTATAGAGTGCATAGTGTATAGAGTGAAATACAGAGTACAAAGTTAGCAGAAATGCTGTGCTGGTGATGCTAACCCATGTTTGGCTCTTATTGGAGAAAGTGGGCAATCTTCTCCTGTTAATATCTATATATAGTCTTAGTGGAATCAATTCAACTGTAGTGAGTTTGAGGGGTTTTTTGTCATCGTTGCTTTTAATTTAATGAACTAAAAAATAAAATGTAGTGTTAGGTCCAATTACTACCATAATTTTAAAGAAGGTCAATAATTTTCATTCAACATGAAAATATCTGTGATTTCTACTATGTCAAAGTCTCAGGTGATAGTTTATTCACAGAATAATAAAGAGGTAATTTTTGTGAAGATGATCACCCAAAGGAATGGAAGATAGATGGGCATATTGAAGGGTCAATTGAAGTTAGAAGCTCAGGCAGGAGGTAGGGAAAGTGTGAATATATTGTGGATATTGAAATTCATGTCAGAAGACATTAAAATGTGTGTGAATGTTTGAGTGGAATTAAGTTGCTTTTAGAAATTTCCCTCAAATCACAATTTAAAAATGTAATTTCCTCCCAATTCAATTTCATGGATTTTATTGGTATATAGCCTTGAAAACCCCAGGTAGGATCGTTAAGAGTTGCAACCTCCTTGAGCGCAGTGAGTTTGAATATTTGTTAACGTATTGTTACTTTCTGGTCTCTGGGTGGCACCAGTACTTTGTCATTGACCTAAAGGATGGTAGTTTGCTGTGCACGCAATGGTGGCACAGCCTGTAGGAGGTTGAGCTGCTAACCCAAAGCCCACTCCTCTCTGTTGGTTTAAATTCACCATGGTTCTACAGCAGAAAGATGGGTAATCTCTTACCATACGATCCACAGCTCCTGACACGCTGTAGTGGGTCAGCCGTGAGTGAGTTGGTACATAAGAACAACTGCCAAATGGTAGTGTTGAGAAACATTATTAAATGCACTATGGGCTTCCAAAAGAGCAAACAAATCTAGAAAGAAGTGAAACCAGAGTGCTTCTTAGAGGCTTTCAACATATTATCAGAAGGCTCTTGTTGTTGTTGATTGCCCTAAGTTAATTGTTTGCCAGTATGCCTCAAATGAACAAAAGGCCTGAAGCCTTTCTATAACCATCTTTATCAAAATTCATAGAGTTCCCAGAGGAATGTTGTTTAATAAGTGGATGCCACTTCTGCTTTGTCCTTAGAAAAAGACAATACGCAGAGAAAGGTAGCAGGGTCTGTGA
Source organism: Elephantulus edwardii (assembly GCF_000299155.1). Classification (NCBI taxonomy): domain Eukaryota; kingdom Metazoa; phylum Chordata; class Mammalia; order Macroscelidea; family Macroscelididae; genus Elephantulus; species Elephantulus edwardii. The sequence continues at coordinate 8,394,401 of NW_006399900.1, read as the reverse complement.
CATTAGAAGACCTCAAGGAGGCACATTAGTTAATGTTTCTACAACAATGGCTTTGCATAGGGAGGCAGAGATAGAGAGGGTGGTGAAAGAGCAAGGTTCTCATATGTTCATAGGGTCACTATGACCTGTCATTTCCTGGATGGCAACTAATGACAATATTGATGTTACTGTGTACCTTGACCCTGGGGCGGGTTTTCAGAAGCAGTTAATCTAATCAGGGGAGATTGCCCATCTTTCTCCACCAAAACAGCTGGTACATTAGAACTACATGCTTTTGGGATACAGTGCAGCTTCTTACCCCTAGGGCACCAGAGCTCACTATAACAACACTGGTTCTTAAAAATGCAATTGGGGCGGGGGAGTGCAGTGTGCCTCTAGTTGTGTGCCAGTCGAGTCGAGTATGACACATAGTAACCCTATGAAGAAGAGATTTGAACCCTGTCCTGCCCTGGACCATCTTCATCATCTCTGACACACTAATTCATCTCCTTGAGGGTCTCCCTCTCCATCTTTACAAGCATGAGAGTCCTCTCCAAAGAATAGCCCCTTCTAACAACATGGCCAAAGTACATGAGTTCAAATAGTTTTGCCTTCTTTGCCCCCAAACAGTATTCTGGCCACATGTTCTCCAAGACACATCTGTTTGTTACTGTTGTCCCACAGACTGCAGAAGAACAATCAGTTTGCCTAGACATCATTTAACAATTTGTTTTTCCGAGCGGTGGAACCAAAGTCTTCCTGTACACGGAGTTACAAAAAAATGCTGGATCTCAGGCTTCACCCTCTACTACTATAAGAATCAAGAGATTTCTAACAGGCATTCAGGGTTTATAAGGCTTCTCTGCCCTCTCCCCCTGAGGGAATGTGCTGCTGTTGTTAGTTGTCCTGCATTTCCACCTCTAAAGATCCCATGAGAACAAGCAGAACCGCCCCATCTGGTTTTCCAGTCTGCAATCTTTATGGGAACAGGCTTGTCTCCTGAGGAGTCTTTGGATGGGTTTAAACCAACTTTCCAGTTAGAATTTACCCAGTCAGCTGGGCTCCTAAGCAAGGAAAATAAAGTGGAAAGTACATATAGGAAGAAATGAATTAATACGTATCCTAATAAACACACAAGTTCCTACAAAAGAAAATACTTATCAGGGTACGTGTTTCTAAAACGCCTTCCCAACGCTGGTGTCCTGGAGAACTGCGCGGGCCTTGTAGGGGTGTAACTTTCCTGTTTGTTTGTTCAGGATCCAGAGTGCACTCCTCCTCTGCTCGCAGCCCCGCCCAGAGCCCGGAAGCATGCCCCCGCTGCTCACAGACCCCGCCCAGAGGCCCGGAAGCACGCCCTCTCTGCTCGCAGACCCCGCCCAGAGGCCTGGAAAGCACGCCCCCTCTGCTCCAAGGCCCCGCCCAGCGAGCCCTTCTTTCCCGCGCGCCTGCAAGGCCGGGCCCGCCCCACTGTCCTCGCTGAAGGGGTGAGGCGTCCTTCTTTGCGCAGCTGCCAGTCCTGCTCTCCGCCACCGCGGCAAACCCGCCTGCAGTTACTGCGCATGCCTGGGCATCCATCTTGGTCTTTTCTTTCTCCTCTGTCTTTGTAATGACCTTTTGCATTCTTCCTGGATGGTATTCTTGATATCCTCCTACAACTCATCTGGTGTTCTCTCATTAGTGTTCAAGGCCACAAACCTGTTCCTGAGATGGTTTTAAAATTCAGGTGGGATAGACACCTGGTCAAATTTTGGTTCCTCTGAAATTTATTTAACCTTGTTTAGATTTACTGAAACTGAAAATTACTAGTTGATGGTCTGTTCCACAATCAGCACTTGGCCTAGTTTTCACAGCTGATACATACTGTGTTTCACCAGTTATTCTTTCTAAAATGTAAATCTTGCTTGTGGAAACTGAGGACCTGAGGCATTTGCTGCAGAAGGTCAAGGATTGCAGCCTTCGATATGGACTGAAGCTCAGCATCAAGAAAGCAAGGATTTCTCACATTGGCAGCATCATGATAGACAGTGAAGACATTGTTAACAGCTTAACTTTGCTGGGCTCCACAATCAACACTCTTGGTACCAGTAGCCAGGAAATCAGAAGATGAATTGCAGTGGGAAAATCTGCTGTTGGGGACCTCGTCAGAGTACTGAGAGCAACAATGTTAGTCTGGAGACTCTAAAGTACACCTGATTCAATTCATGGTCTTCACAATTACTAAGCTGTACATCAGAAAGCTTGACAATGACTAGAGATGATAGGAGCATTGATGCCTTAGAGCTGTGATGCTGGAGAAAAGTATTGACTATAATATGGACTGTTAGGAGAAAAAAACAAGTTAGTCTTGGTGAGGGTGAAACCAGGTTGCTCCTTGGAGACAAGGATTCTCAAGCTTTGTCTGACATGCTTTGTGCATGTTGCAAGGAGGTCCCAGAACTTGGAAAAGGACATCATGCTTAGAAGGGTGGAGGGACAGGACAAGAGAGGCAGACCCTCGGTGAGATGGATTGGTTCAGTGACTGGAGTATTGGTGATAGGTGTGTAAGAGACAATGAGCATCTATCTTGAGCATCTATGTTGTACATAGGGTCATTATGAGTCACAAGCAACTTGACAGCACACAACAGTGTTGAAATCAGGAAGGGTTTGTGTTAAGGATGAATCTTTTCTCCATATGTATTCAATCTGTATGTTGAACAAATAATTAGAGAAGCCTGCCTCTATGAAGAAGCTTGTGGGATCATGATTGGAGGAATACTATTAACCTGTGTTTTGCAGGTGACACAATTTTGCTTGCTGCAGAAGACCAAGGAAAGCCTACAGCCTTAGGTATGGATTACATCTTAACATCAAGAAAACAAAGGACAGTCAACATTATGATAGATGGAGAAAAGATTGAAGCTGTCAATGATTTCATATTACTTGGGTCAACACTGAACACCCTTGGTACCAGCTAGTCAGGAGACATATAGCATTGGACAAGTCAGCTGTCAGGGACCTCTTCCAGATACTGAGCAATGATGTAAATTTGAAGATTAAGGTGCACCTTTTCAATCACCTTCTATGCATCAATGAGCTGGACAAAGAATAAGGATGACAGAAGAAGACTTGATACTTTTGAGTTGTACTAGAGAAAAGTACTGACTGTCCCATATCAGTTGTTGTTGTTGTTATATACTGTTGAGTCAGAACCAGCTGACCTTTTGGTGGCTTTCCAAGGTAATAAGTCACTTGGAAGCAGGCGTGGCATTCTCTTCCTAAATAACATGCCTCCAGGAACTCTATGAACTTTGATAAATGTTGTTAGTTGTAGAGGGGCTTCAGGCCTTTTGTTCATAGTATTGCTATAAGTCATGCTTGACTTGAACGCAATCAACAACAACAACAAATCACTTGGGGGGAGACTGCCCATCTTTCCCTTGGAGCAGCTGGTGAATTCAAATTATGTGCATTTGGATGGGCAGTGCAATTCCAGTGCAACCAGAGCTCCCGAATATCAAATATGTCTTAGGAAAAGTGCAGCCACACTACTCCTTGCAAAGATTACAAAGATTTGTCTTTCATACCTTGGATATATATGAATGTACAAATAGGCGAGTCTATTCCTTGGAAAGGAATATCATGCTTGGAAAGATGGAGTGTCAGTGAAGGGGAGGAAGACCCCCAAGGAGATGGGTTGACACAATAACTTCAGCAATGTGTCAGAGATGATGAAGATGACACAGGATTGGACCAGGTTCAGGTCACTATGAGTCATACTCATAGTATTTAGTACATAGTACTTAGTACATAAACTAGATGGCACTTAGAAACAACAAAGTGTTAGAAAAAAAAGTGTTATAATCTACACCAGATCTGTGCAAGGAACATGAAAATCCAGAATTTTCTGGACTTCAGTAGCTTTGGGGTTCACTGCATTTTTGCAATAGCAGTAGAGTTTAGGGAAATTGATGTAATTAAGAGTCCTAGTGTTAGTAGGTCGTGTGTTTGCAATATTTTCTGCATTAACAACTCATTGGACTAGGTGAGAATTAGTAGACGCCTGATAAATGTAGACAGAAAGATTCCTAAAGTCGCCAAAGACAGTTGGTATTGGAAATTGGGCTCCCACTCGGGGTCCAGTGTGGATTTCTTGTGGTCACCACCACTGTTGGGCTTTTTAGAGGAGTAACGTCTCTTGACAATCATGCAGCCTTTGTTTAAAAGTGTTTTTGTTAAGTACTATCCAGTTGAACTGACCAGAAGCTGACCCTCCAAAGGGTTTTCAGAGACAGTGAACCGCATGGGAGGAGATTGCCTGTCCTCTCCTGGAGCAGTTGGTTTGAACCATGTACCTTTGAGATTGCAGAACAGTTTTTTAACACTAGACCACCAGAGTTCCCTTGACAATGTAAAGTTAGTAAAGTTCCTCACAATCTCGGTCATGGCCAAGCCCACTGTGATGGTCACCAATTCCAGTCCATCTGGTTGAGGATTTTCTTTGCTTTCTCTGACCCTCCACTTTTCCCAGCATGGTATTTGTTTCTCCTGAAAATATTCCCCAAGTATGTGAGATGAAATGTCACCATCCTTGCCTCCAGGGAGGTAAGGATGCACTTCCATTTTGGTGTACTTCCTTTAACATAAATGTGTTTATTCTTTTGACTCTATGGTATATTCAATACTCTTTGTCAACACAATTCAAAGATAGCAATGCTTTTAGGTCCTCCTATTCACTGTCCACCTTTTAGATACATAGGAAACAATTAAAAATACTGAGTCTTGAATCAGGCACACTTCAGTCTTTAAATTAATATCCTTGTTCTTTAGAACTTTGGATAAGTCTTTGACAGCAGATTTCCCCAATGCAGTA
>NW_006399900.1:8370775-8389470 GCF_000299155.1 Elephantulus edwardii | reverse complement strand
CGCCCCAAGTACACTTCTCTATGCGACCTTAATTCTGGATTCCTGTGCTAACCATAATACTCAATCATATATCACCTCTAATCTGTTCTTTCCCTCATCTGTTTCAACAGAGTATACATAATTTATCCAGTTTTTTTTCAGTCTTACCCCAACCCTGATGTCTTTTAAAGGAACTTTCTAAGCGTAGTTTAGCCGGGGGGGGGGGGGGGGGGGGGGGCACAGCTACTTGTATACCCTTGACCGAAAGACAGTTTTCCTTCTATTGGGGATAGTTGTCCTCTTCAACTGAGTGCGTAGCTTCAAGAGGAACACACATGGATCAGTGAGGGAGGAAAGGGACACCCACCTAGCCAGCAGATCAGACGAATCAACCCTGGTGATCAGTGGGGTGACAGATGTCACAGCCAGTTCACTCTCACATCGGGCTTTTGATTTCTTAACTGCTGCTCCCATGGGTTTTGTTTGTAAATCCAAATAAAATGGAATTCTTGACAAATTCTATCCATCTATAGGCCACCAGAGCTCCCTATCATGATTTTGCCTATTGGTCTGTTGTTGTTAGGTGCTGTCAAGTTAGTGTGACTCATAGTGACCCTATGATCAGCAGAGCAACCAGAATTCTGTCCTATCCTGTGCCATCCTCATCATCTTTGACTGACTTCAGCCCATTGTTGCAGTCACCCTGTCAATCCACCTCATGGGGGGGGTCTTCCTCTCTATTGTTGACCCTGTAATTTTCCAAGCATGCTATCCTTTTCCAAGGAATATCTTCTAGCAACATGTCCAAATGAAGCTTCATCATCTTTGACTTGAAGGAGCACTCTGGTTGCACCTTTTCCAAGACATATCTTGGTCTAGGGGTGAGGAAATTTTTTTCTTCTTGTTGTTGAGATGTAATCCATATTGAAAGCTGCAGTCTTGACTCTTCTGCAGTAACTGTTTCATTTCTTCACTTTCTGCAAGCAAGGTTGTGTCAACGGTGTTTTAACAACACAAGTTGTTAATGAGGCTTCCTCTAATCCTGATGCCACATTCTTTTTCATAAAGTCCAGCTCCTCAAATAATTTGTTAATCATACAGATAGAACAATATGGATAAAGGATACAGTGCACACTTTTCCCATTTTTAAAGCATGCATTGTTCCCTTGGTCTGTTTGAACATTTTCTTCTTGGTCTAGGTATAGGTTTAGCAGGAGCACAATTAGGTGTTCTAAGATTTCTATTCTTCTCAATGTTGTCCATCACTTGTTATAATTCACAGAGTCAAAGGCCTTTGCAATAATCAGTAAAATAAAAGCAAACAGCTTCCTGATCTTCTCTGCAGTGAGCTTGAAATATTTGATAGGGCAATTGATTACTAGCTGCCCAACTAATGTGAGGTACCAGTGTGGGTGGAGTGGGCCAGGATATCTCTTTACTGCCCAGTTAGGGACTTGAGGGACCAGATTCACTTGATGATTTTAGGTGGCCAGTGTATTTGTTGGGCCTGGGCTGTGGAGGGGCTTATGTGCTGTGCTCAATGTCCTTGATAGGGCAGGGAGGGGCAGCAATGCTGAAGATTTGGTTAATAGAAGCTGCAGGCAATCAACCATGTGGCTCAGAGGAGTGACCTTGTGGATGTGTGAAGAAATACACAAACAATGAGTGCATTCATGAAAGGCTGAAGGAATGGACCCATCTAATTCGACCAAGGAAGGGCAGAGCTTTATGAAATGAGGCTCTAAGCCTTAAAGAGATGTTTTCCCTGACCTAACTAAAACTGCCCTAGCATGCAAAACTGGAGCATCATTAACATTTACGTAAGTGTAAAGCAAATGAAAGGTAAAATATCCCATTAAAGATGGTCTTTTAGATGGTTTAACAGCAAGAAATCGCATGCATTTAAAATATTTCCCACTCACTTTACTTCCATTTTGTGCACCTGGACTGAAAGGCTTGTACTGGTTTGAGATAGCATAATTTGGAAGCAGGAGTACAGTCTACTCCCTAAACAACATGACTCTGGAAACTCTTACGAACTTTGATAAATGACGTTAGTGATAGAAAGGCTTCAGGCCTTTTGTGCTCAGCTTGACAGCAATCAAAACAATAACAACACAATTTGCTAATAACTCTCTGTGATCATCTATGCGCCTTAGTTTTTCGTCTATCAAATGGATGAACTGATCATGGAGAGGTAAAGTAAGAACATTCTTAAGGCAAGAAAACTGAGTTCGGTGGTAATTCAAGGCTACAAATTGGTATTTTATTGGTTCCTTAATTGCTGCTCCTCCATTTTTTCAGGTGTTCTGTGGACAAAGAAATGTCCTAACTCCTGAAATCATCTTGGAAGGCCCCTGGGAACCTCTCTTCCATTGTTGATAGCTACACTGCCCTGGCCAGGACACACGCAGGAGAAGGTTCCTTGAGTTCCGCCTGGACCCGCCTCCTGCGCATCAGGGCCCCGCCCCCCTGACTTCAGGTCACGCCCGCCACGCCCCTCCTGCCCCGCCCCCGCCCCTCCCGGCCACTGCCACATCCAGAGGCGTGGATCGGCGGGGCTGGAGCTGCTCGGCGCATGCTCAGTGACAGGACTAGTGGGGCCGCCGCGGGACACCAGGTCCAGGAGCAAACTGTGGGACAGAGCTTGGGGGGAGTGGACGCGAGCGTGGGCGGAGCTGTGGGCGTCCCTGGCTGCTGTGGGCGTCCCTGGCTGCAGAGGGGCGCCGGTCCTGGGGGAGCCCGTGGTGGCCGGGCCGGGATGAGCGATGGCATCGGTCAAGGTGGCTGTGAGGGTCCGCCCCATGAATCGCAGGTGAGTGGGGTCACCCCCGCCGTCTCTCGCCTCACCCGCACCTGGAGGGGTCGCTAGCGGGGTTCCGAGCCCACTTGGGCTCCTGGGGTCCCGGGTGCACGCAGGGCTGTGCTGTGGCCTCCGGGGGTGAGGACTCAGTGCGGGGCTGCCCTCCTCGCGCTGCCCGGAGGCCACACGCAGAGATGCCCACGACTTGGCAGCGCAATGACTGGGGGACGTCTGCTGGCACCCCTCAAAAACACACCCCAAAAAACCCAACACACCAAGGGACCAATCCCTGGGAGATGAGACCCTTTAGAGAAGAACGTGGGCTTGGTGATTGGGGACCCCACATGCTGTCCTCAGGGTCACACCACCCGTGCTGTCCAAGAAGGTTCATTAACTCTTCTGCCTTTGCATCGCCTACCTAGAGCCGGTTTCGGGTCCCGACAAGGACCCTAACTTCTAGTCACTAACTGAGCACTCACTTCTCACTTCAGTTTTAAGTAAGGGTGAGTGGGAAAACTTTAGCGAATTTTTGACTTTTGGCCTGAAAACAAATGTCACTTGAGCACACGTGTTTAAAGTTTGCCGGCATTAGACAAGAGAAGGGTTGTAAACACATTTCAAAACTTGATCTTATCTTGTCTCCAAAGTAATGCTTTCCTTCACAGAAATAATCAGTGCTTCCTTTTTTGGGCAACTTCTTTATAGCTAGTTTAAAAAGTTCCTTTAAAAATGTTACTGTAAAAAGTTGATTTAACTCCAGGATTGAGACAGACCCCACCTGAGATGTGTCTTCTGACCTGATCAGTGTAGTTTACACAGGGTCGCTTGTTTTTACTGGAATAGTTTGCTGTTGTTTAGGCCATTTCACTGTGGAGGGCAATATTTGATGGTTTGGACAGTGGACCTCAGAGTCTCTTAACCAAGAGAAGAACAGAACTAGACACTTTAACTCATTTGAATCAGTTTTATTGGAAAATTGTTTCCAGGTTGTTGTTATTTTATGGCTAATAGAACAGACAGTTGCTCAATCCTGTATCATGTTTCAGCTCATTGTTGTGACTAATGTAACAACCCTTACTGATAAATAGGAAGTCATTATTTGGGCTTATAATCTTGGGAAACCACTATTTCTAGAAATACTTTTTTTTGTGATTTTCATGTTGGGAAAGGAGTCTCAGGTAGCCTAGTGGTAAGGAGTTGCATTGCCAACCCAGAGGCATGTGGTTTGAATCCACCAGCTGCTCCTTGGGAGAAAAATGGGCAGTCTTCTCTGGTGCTTTCTTATAACCACTGAGATCCCACTGGAGGGTCACTTGTGAGTTGGTTCCACTCAGTATCATATAACAAAGCCTGCAAAGATGTATGTGTTAAACATTTGTATAATTTTTTTTCATAAAAAAATATGGCCTGAATGTACCCCAAAGAGACTTTTTTACATACATTATGACCAGTTCTGTTAGTGTAATGCTGTGCAGAACAACAGACTCATAGCTGAGTCCTCCAGAAAGTTTTCAGAGGCTATACACCACACAGGAGGAGATTTACCATCTTTCTATCTTGGAGCTCCTGGTGGATTTGAACCACTAGAGAGGCACTTCCTTCAGGTTTTCAGGATAACTCCCTATAAACTCTGCTGCTAGCATGTGCAGTATTTAGTGCATTAATCTTAAAAGAGTTCTAATCCAAGATGGGAGATTAAGGGAGAAAAGTAAGACATTTACACATATATACATATAATGTAAAGAATTGTGTTTTTAAAATACAGATGGACGTTCTGACACAGACTATAGTTGCCCCTCGGGATCCCAGTGTTTTATAACATTCAACAATTAAAAAATATCTCATTCAAAGTAGTGTGTATGTTGTCTATAGATGAGGAGCAGTTTATTAGAGCAGTTCCTCAAGGGTGAGAAGGAGGGGAAAGTGTCTAATTGCTGTTTATATTTGATTAGATAGTGTAAGTATGTATCTGGAGATGATTTAAAGTATGTAGGAACATGTAGGAAGGCTGTATGCAAAACTGTGTATGCAGACACTGTGGCATTTTATATGAACTTGAGCATCCCTGGATTCCTGAGAAATTTAACAGTGGTACCTTTCAAGGTCAAGTTGATTCTCCTGCTTCCAAAACCTCTCTACCCCAGAATTAAAGCTCAATATGAAGAAAACAAAGATTCTCACCACTGGGCCGATTGGCAGCATCATGGTAGACAGTGAAGAGATTGAGATTGTTAACAACTTGAGTTTACTTGGCTCCACAATCAACACTCTTGGTGCAAGCAGCCAGGAAATTAAAAGACAAATTGCATTGGGAAAGTCTGTGTTAGAGACCTCTTCAAAGTACTTAAGAGTGACAATATCAGTCTGGAGACTAAGGTGTACCTGATTCAGGTCTTTTCAGTTACCTGCTATGCATCAGAAAGCTGGACAATGACTAGGGATGATAGAAGAAGAATTGATGCCTTTGAACTGTGGTGCTGGAGAAGAGTGTTGAATATACCATGGACTGCTAGAAGAACAAACAAATTTGTCCTGAAGAGGGTGAAGCCAGAATGCTCCTTGGAGTCAAGGATTCTGAAGCTTCGTCTGACATACTTTGGGCATGTTGCAAGGAGGGACTGGTCCTTGGAGAGGAACATCATTGTTTGGGAGAGTGGAGGCGTAGCTCAAGAGAGGAAGACCCTTGATGAGATGGATTGAGTCAGTGATTCGTCTGACATTGAACATGTTTCAAGGCAGGATCCGTATTTGGAGAGGGATGTCATAGTGGGGAGGGTGGAAGGACAGTGCAGGAGAGGAGGGGAAGACCCTCGATGAGATAGATTGATTTAGTGACTAGGGTAATGGAGGTAGGTGTGTTGGAGACAATAAGATTGGCACAGAATAGAGCAGGGTATAGGGCTACTATACACAGGATTGCTATGAGTCACAAGCGCCTCGATGGTGCATAACAACAGTAACAACAACAATAACAATAACCTCCTCTTGAGGGAGGAGCTGAAGAAGAGTCTTTTGGGGGAAGAGTGACTTTTTTGCTTACTACTTGAATTCCCCCCCCATATATAGTTTTGTAATTAATGATTAAAAATTTATATCATTTAAAACTTACTTAAACATCTTAGACATTGGAGAAAGATATTTCAGTTGGTTTGGGGAAGATTGAAAGAAGCTGTGAACAATATTGTATGGAGTAGAGGAGATTTTGGGACAGAAGGTGCAACAGACTAGCCAATAGTGAGGGAAATGTTAGCATAGACATAGCAGTCAGGCATAAGTCAGGCATCTGTAGAGAGGATGGAGTGCTTGGTGGTGGGATGTTGACTTTGGCTGCTTCTTTGAGGTAGGAGTCTTTGGCAATGGCAATAAGTCATTATGGTGAAAAAATCCAGTGCTTAGTTGACATGTGTTGCATTGGGGAAGTCTGCTTTCAAGAACCTCTCCAAAGGTCAGTTGAAAGACTAACATGCACCTTATTCAAGCTAAGGTCTTTTTAGTTGAGTTCTGTGCATCTGAGTGGTGGACAAAGAATAAGCATGACAGAAGAGTTGATGCCTTTAAGTATTTTGGTATAGACCAAGAAGGAATTATCCAAATACAACAAGAGAACACTGCATCGTTTAAAATAAGGAAAGGTGTGCATTAGGTTTGTAGCCTTTCTCCATACCTATTCAATCTATATACTAAGCAAATAATTTGAAAAGCTGAACTTTATGAAAAAAGCATGTGGCATCAGGATTGGAGGAAGACTCACAACCTGAATTATGCAGATGATACAACCTTTCTTATGTAAAGTGAATAAGACTTGAAGCACTTCAGAAGATCAGAGATACAGCTTTCCATATCAATTACATCTCAACATCAATAAAAGAAAAATCCTTACTAGTGGACCAGCAGGCAACATCATGCTAGAGAAAAGATTGAATTGCCAATAATGCGATTTTACTTGGATCCACAATCAGCACTCATGGTAGCAGAAGGCAAGAAATCAAGAAACGTGTTGCATTGGGAAATCTGCTATCAAGAACCTTTGCAAAGTGCTAAATAGCAAGGATGTAATTGTAAAGATTTAGGTGTGGATGCACGGGTTTGGATTTATGGCAGGCCCATCCCTGTGGGTCTGTCATAGTATTCCATGCCAGAGCAAACTGAAGCCCTGAACCATTGCCTGGCTTCCTTGCTTATAGGCTGCAGGTACTGAGTGTGTTGCACAGTGGGAGGGAGGAGACTTAGGGATGACTGATCCAAGCCATATCACTTTCAGTTGCTTCCTGTGCATTTAAAAGTTGGGCAATAAGTAGGGATGACAAGAGAAAATTGATGCCTTTGAACTTTGGTGTTGGTGAAGAGTGTGAATATCCTAAGAACTTTGAAAAGGACAAGGTACAGCCAAAGAGGCAAGGATACTAAAACTTCGTTTCACTTTGGGCATGTTCTCAGGAGGCAGCAGTCCTCAGTGACATAATGATAGAAAAGTTAGAGGGTCAGAGAAAGAGAAGACGACCCTCTACGAGATGGATGGACATAGGGACTGCCACAGTGTTCCTGAGCATGATGTAGATTGTGAGGATGGTGCAGAATGGGACAAGGTTCGGACCTGTTGTTTGTACGGTCGCTGTGAGTTACAGCTGAGTCAGTGGCATTTATAACAACAAATTTTGGGCAAGGTGTGATGAGCTTGTTTTTTATCACTATCTTATAGCTTTTATTTCAGTGGCTGAAGTAGTAGTAAGTTCAAATGCAAAAGAATGAATATGCTGCTTCATCAAAGTTAGTGTTAAGTTCAGTTTCGTTCCTGTGCATGACAGCCCTGGATGCAGAGTAGAAGTGCTCCATTGTGTTTCCACTTTTGGAAGTAGATGGCTAGGTCTGAATGCCAAATCATATCTGGGTGGGTTAGAACATGAAACAAGGTGGCAAGTAGTTGAATTGCTTGACTATAATAGCTTTCCTACCTTTACTGAAGAGAGAGCTCTAGTGGCTTTGTAGGTAAGGAGTTGATGCTGCCAATCAAAAGGCACAAGAGTAGAATCTGCTGTGTAGGAGAAAGGTGAATGATCTTCGCCTGTGAAGCTGCGCTGCAATCCTGAAGGCACGCGGTTTGAGGCCACCAGCTGCTCTGTGGAAGAAGGATAAGCAATGTTCTCCCATGCGATTAACTGCCGGATGGTCAGCTGTGGGTCAGTTCACACCCTAAGATACACAACAACAACAACAACAACAACAACAACATGGTGGTCTAGTGGTAAGAAACTTTGCTGCAGCACTGAAAGTGTGCAGTTCAGTTTTATCAGCTGTTCTGCGGGAGGATGGGCAATTTCCACCTATACAATTTGCTGCCTCTGAAAACCTGCTGGAGGGTCAGCTGTGAGCCACTTCTGACTTGACAGCACTGAACACCACCACCTTATTGAGATTTTGCTACATGGCTGACTCTCTGCTATGAGGGCCATCTTTGCAACAATCTTGGGAGGTAGACACTTACTGCTATGCCATTCGTAGACTGGGACATTGACAACTTAAGTCACTGACAGCTGTGTTTCAGAAATTGAATTTTGTTCATACATTGTGAACAAAAGTTTAACATTCACATGTTCCATTAGTGCACTTTCTCTTTGTGCTTTCTTCTGTTTAAGCAAAGGAAGTTTATTGTGGAATAGAGGTTGTCTGGAATGTACCAGGAAACATCCTATGCCATAGAATGAACATGGCCACTCCCTCTTCCATTATTCTTGTGTCCAGTTTTGTTTTTTAAAATTGTTTGCATGTTTCACAATTTAGTAGAATATAATGTCTATTTCCCATTGGTTTAACTTGTTTATTTTTTGCTATAGATTTTTCTGCATGGCTAGAATACTAGGTAATTCTTCTCCCAGTCTTATTGATCTGGTAGTGTAAAGAGGGTCAGATTCTGAAAATAAGCTGCCGTTGTCATTTATCAATTGGAGAAGTATGAACAAGAGACCTAATTGTTGTAAATCTCAGTTTTTGCATCTATACCATGGTGATAATAATGGTGCATACCTTATAAGAGTATTATAAGGCAAGAGAGTTTTTCCCAAATATTTTTACTGTGATTTATAATAAGAAACACTGTTTTCTGTGGATATGTGGGGGGAAGCACTCAAGTGTTTGCTTTTACCTCTGCAATTCACCTTTCTATTTTCTATTTTATTTTAATTAGGGAATCATGGTGGGCAATTTGAAAAACTCTCCTGTGAGGTTTACTTGAGCTAATAATGCATGTAGAGAAAGTGTCTCACATCTGTGGCTATGTAAAGATTTGTGATTGTTATTACTATTATTTATGCAGTTTCATTATTGTAATTTTATTTTAAAATAAGGTAGTGCGCCAGGCACTAGCTTTATTATGTGCTCTCTTGTCTGGTAAGGCAGGCCTGCTATCATCACAATTCAGTGGCATTGAGTCTTTTTCTGTCATCCTTATTCATTATCTAACTTTCAAAAGCCTAAGAAACAATTAAAAAGATGGTGGCTTGGATCAAGTGCAGTTTAGTTTTTAAACTGATATGCTTACTCTTTGGAAGTTTGGTGAAGTCCTTAACAAGATTCCCCAAGTTCAACATGTCTTTTGATTTCTTGACTACTGTCACCATGCCTGTTGATTGTGGATCCACATAAAATAAAATAGTTGATAACTTCAGTCTTTTCTCCAGATTATCGTGATACTACCTATTGGTCCAGTGGTGAGGATTATTTTTTTTAAAAATGGTGAGATGTAATCCATATTGAAGGCTGTAGTCTTTTGATTTTAATCTTTTTTTTTCCCCCTTGGGTTTCCATTTTCTTTTCTTTTCTTTTTCTTTTTTTTTTATTATTATTAAATTTTATTAGTTTCAATTGATCTTAATCTTTGGCAAGTGTTTCAAGTCCTCCTCACTTTCAGCAAGCAAAGTAGTGCCAACTGTATAAAGCAGGTTGTTGTTGAATCTGCTTCCAATCCTGATGCCATATCATTCTTCATATAGTTCAGATTCTCTAATGATTTGCTCAGTATACAGATTGAATAGGCATGGAGAAAGGATACAACCCTGACATATACTTTTCTTGATTTTAAAACATGAAGTCTTGGCTTATTCTGTTTGGATAACTTACTTTTTTTGTTCTTTATATAGGTTTTGCATGGGCACAATTAAGTGTTCTAAGATTTCAGTTCTTCTTAGTGTTATCTATACTTGTTATGCATACTTAGATGTATACAGTAAAAAATGTCTTTGCAGAGTTAGTAAAAGAAAATTAAAATCTTTCTAAGGGGAGCTTTGGTGGCCTAGTGGCAAGAAGCTGCACTGCAATCCCAGAGGTACATGGTTCGAATCCACCAGATGCTCTGCCGGGAAAGGAGGGACAATCTCCTCCAGTACCAGTCAGATCTGATTTGACGGTACACACACACAAATAATAATAAAATAAAATAACAATAAAAAAAATCTTTCTAGTATTCTTTGCTTTCAGCCAAGATTCATTTTACATCAGCGGTAATGTCCCTTATGCCACAGCCTATTCTGAATTCAGCTTGAATTTCTAGCAGTTCCCTGTTGATATACTGTTCCAGCCATTATTGAATAATCTTTAGCAAGATTCCACTTGCATATGATATTAATTATTTTGTTTGATAGTATCTACATTCTGTTAGATCATTTCTTTTGGAAATGGTAACAAATTTAGGTCTCTTTGAATTTAATGGCTGGGTAGGTCTCTTCCAAATTTCTTGGCATAGACTAATAAGCATGTCCAGAGATGCATCTGCATGTTGAAACATAGCAGTTGGTATTCCATCAATTCATGAGGTCTTATTTTTGTCAATGCCTTTAGAGTAGATTGAACTTCCTATTTCGTTACCATTGGTTCTTGATCATAAGCCACTTCCTGAGATGGCTCATTGTTGACTGATTCTTTTTGGCACAGTGATTCTGTATTTCTTCCATATTCTTTTGAGGTTTCCTGCATCATTCAAGATTTTTCCAATAGAACCCTTCAATATTGCAACTGGAGGCATTAAGGCTTTAATTTATTCAATTCTAAGACAGAGTAAGACTCAGGATTTGCCTTATCCTGAGTCAGTCTCATGGTCTCCAACACACCTACCCCCATTACTCTAGTTACTGTGTCAATCCATCTCATCCAGGATCTCCTCTCCTGTACTGTCTGACAGCCTTCCAAGCATGATGTCCTTCTCCAAGGACTGGTCTCTCCTGGCAACATGCCCAAACTATGTGAGATGCAGCTTCAAAATCCTTTCCTCCAAGGAGAAGGTTCGTTTAACCCTCTCCAGGACAGACTTTTGGCAATGCTCATTACTATACTTCAGCACCACAACTCTAAGACATTGATTCTTCTGCCATCATTAGTCATTGTCTTGCTTTCTGATACATAGGAAGTATTTGCAAAGACCAAGGTCTGGATCAGGAACATCTTAGTTTCTAGACTGACATCATTGCTCTTCAGCACTCTGGAGAGGTCCCTGAAAGCAGATTTTCCCAACATGATTTGTCATTTTATTGCTTTACTGCTGGTGACAAGAGTGTTGATTGTGGAACCTGGCAACTGCAATTGTGAACAATTTCAATCTCTTCTCCACCTATCAGTTGGCCCAATGGTGAGAATCTTTGTTTTCTTATTGTTGCACTTCATTCCATATTGGAAACTATAGTCTTTGACTGACCCTCTACAGCAAATGTTTCAGGCAGGCCCTGCTGTGTTTCAGCAAGCAAGGTTGTGTCATACATAGTGCAGTTTGTTGATGAGCCTTCCTCCAATCCTGATACAAGATTCCTCCTTATAAAATCCACCCTTCTGAATGCTCTGTTCTGCACCTAGATTGAAAAGATATGGAGAAAGGATATATCCTTGACACACTCCTTTCCCGATTTTGAGCCATACAGTGCTTCCTTGCTCTGTTCTGAGGACTGCTTTCTGGTCCAAATATAGGTTTCACATCATGAGCACATCAGGTGTTCTGGGATTCCTGTTCTTCTCAAGGTTAGCCACAGTTTGTTGTGACCCACCAAGCCAAATGCCTTTGCATAGTCAGTTAAAACAGGCATACCTTTCTCTGGCACTCTCTGCTTTCAGCCAAGATTCATCTGTAATGTTCCTAGTGCCATAGCCTCTTCTGAACCCACCTTGTACTTCTGGCAGTTCTCCATTGATGTACTACTGTTGCAGTAATTTTTGGATAATCTTTAGCAGGATTTTGCTTGCATGGGATATTGTTCAATAATTTCCACACTCTGTCAGATCACATTTCTTTTTGAAATGGGAATAAATATGGATTTCTTCCAGTCAGTTGGCCATGTTGTTGTCCTCCAGATTTCTTGGCATAACTTAGTTAGCACGTCCAAGGCTATACTTGTTTATTGTAATATATCAGTTGGTATGCTATAAATTCTTGGGGCCATGTTTTTTGCCACTTTCTTAAGAGCAGCTTGAACTTCCTCCTTCATCAGCATTGCTTCTTGGACATATGTTGTTTCATTAAATAATTCTGTGTCAGTCAATTCTTTTTGGTACAGTAACTCAGTGTACTCCTTCTTTCCTTTTTTGGATCCCTCCTGGATCATTCAGTAATTGCTCTATAGCAGCCTTACATATTGCAACTTGAGGTTTGAATTTGTTCTTCAGTTCTTTCAGCTTAAGAAATGCTGAGTTAGTTTGTCGCTTTTGATTTTCTGACTCTAGCTCTTTGTACATTTCATTATAATACTTTTCTTTGTCTTCCCAAGCTTCCTTTTGAAATCTTCAGTTCAGCTCCTTAACTTCCTGATAGCTTCCCTTTACTTTGGCTTCTTGGTGTACTAATTCAGTATTCAGAGTCTCTTCTGATATCCATCTCGGTCTTTTCTTCTTCTTTCTCTGTCTTTGCAATGACCTTTTGCTTTCATCATGAATGATATTCTTTATATCCTTCCATAGTTTATCTGGTCTTCATTCATTAGTGTCCAAAGCCTCAAATCAATACTTAAGATGGTTTTTAAATTCAGGTAGGAGAGACTCAAGGTCAGATTTTGGTTTTTGTGGATTTGATTTAATTCTCTTTAGCTTCAGCTTGAACTTGCACATGAGTGGTTAATGGTCAGTTCCACAGTCAGCACCTGTCCTAGTTTTGATAGCTGCTACTGAGCTTCTCAAACAATTCTTTCCCCAGATGTAAATCAGTGTACTTAGACCAGGAAGCAGTCCTTAGAACAGAGCAAGGAAACACTGATTGGTTCAAAATCAGGAAAGGAATGTGTCAGTATGCACCCTTTCTCCATACCTTTTCAATCTATATGCAGAATATATAATTCAGGAGACTGGGCTTAAAGAGGAGGAATGTGACATCAGGAAGGAAGGAAGACTCATCAGCAACCTATGTTATGCAGATGACACAACCTTACTTGCTGAAACAGAGAAGGACCTGAAGCACTTGCTGCACAAGATCAAGGACTGTAGTCTTCAATATGGATTGAAGCTCAACATTAAGAAAACAGAGATTCTCACCACTGGGCCAGTTGGCAGCACTATGATAGACGGAGAAGGCATTGAGGTTGTTAACAATTACAGCTTGCTCAGGTCCACAATCAATGCTCTTGGCACCAGGAGTTAGAAAATCCAAAGACAAATTGGGTTGGAAAAACCTGCTGGCAGTGACCTCTTGATCCAGGCCATGCTCTTCACAATTACTTGCTACGCATCAGAGAGCTAGACAATGGCTAAGGATGACAGAAGAAGAATCGATGCCTTTGAGTTGTGGTGGTGGAGAAGAGTCTTGAACATACCATGGACTACCAAGAAAACAAAGAAGTCTGTCCTGGAGAGGGTGAAACTAAGTTTCTCTTTGGAGAAGGATTCTGAAGTTCCATCTCGCATACTTTGGGCATGTGGTCAGGAGGGACCAGTCCTTGGAGAAGGAAATCATGCTTGGAAAGGTGGAGAGACAGTGTAGGAGAGGAAGACTCCGGATCAGGTGGATTGATACAGTATCTGGGGTAATAAGGGTAGGTATGCCAGAGTGAGTAAGGCAGGCAGAGGATAGGGCATGCTTCAGAGGGTCATTATGATTTGCAGGTAACTCAATGCCACATAACAACAACAACAACAACAACAACAACAACAACAAAAAGTATGATTCCTTTGTAGGCCATCAGGTAAAGCCCATGTATAGTCACGATTTGTGTTTCTTATAAAAGGTATTAGCAATGAATAAATCATTGATTGTATAAAATTCTATCTCCAGCCTTATTCGTGTCACCCAGTCCACGTTTTCCAACTATGATCCTTCTGTTGCCAACTTTTGCATTCCAGTCACCCATTATTATTATTAATGCATCTTGGTTGCAAGTTTGATCAGTTTCTGACTGCAAAAAATGGTGGAAATCATCCATATCCTCCTCTTTGGCTCTAGTTGTCGGTTCATATATTTGAATGATAGTGGTATTAACAGGTCATCCTTGTATGCATATGGACATTATCCTGTCACTCGCAACATTGTATTTCAGGATTGATCTAGAAATTATCTTTATAACTATGTATATGACCCCATTTTTCCTCACCTTTTCATTTTCTGCATAGTTGATCATATATTATTGTTGGATATAAAATGTCCCAAACCAATCCATCTCTGCAACTAAAATGCATTAATAATAATTGATGATTAGATGAATCTTAGCTGAAAGCAGGGAATACCAGAGGAATGTCTGTGTTTCATTGAGTATGCAAAGGCGTTTGACTGTGTAGATCATAACAAACTGTGGCTGACTCTGGGAAGAATGGGGATCCCAGAACACTTGATTGTGCTAATGCGGAACCTATACTTGGACAAAGAGGCAGTCATCAGAACAGAGCAAGGAAACACTGCATGGTTCAAAACTGGGAAGCGTATATGCCAGGTTCTACCCTGTCTCCATATCTTTTCAACCTGTATGCAGAACAGATTATCTGGGAGGCTGGTCTCTGTGAAGAGAAATGTGGGGTCAGAATTGGTGGAAGAACTATCAACAATCTGCGTTATGCAGATGACACAACCCTGCTTGCTGAAACTGAGGAGGACCTGAAGTGCTTGCTGCAGAGGGTCAAGGACTGCAGCCTTCAATATGGATTGAGGCTCAATGTCAAAAAGACAAAGCTTCTCACCACTGGACAATTGGCAGTATCCGGATGGATGGTGAAGAGATTGAGATTGTTCACAGTTTTAGTTTGTTTGGCTACACAATCAACACTCTTGGCACCAGTAGCCAGAAAATTAAAAGACGTATTGCGATGGGAAAGTCTGTTGGTAGGGACCTTTCCAAAGCTCTGAAGAGCAGTGGTATCTCTCTGGAGACTGAGGTGCGTCTGATACCGGCGATGTTCTTTGCAATCACTTGTTATGCATCAGAGAGTTGGACAATGACTAGGGAGGATAGAAGGAGAATTGATGCCTTTGAGCTGTGGTGCTGGAGAAGAGTATTGAGGGTACCATGGACTGCTAAGAAAACAAACAGATTCATCCTGGAGAGGGTTAAACCAGGCGGCTCCTTGGAGGCAAGGATTCGGAGGCTTCGTCTAACATATCTAACATACTTTGGATGTGTTATAAGGAGGGTCTGGTCCTTGGAGAAGGACATGATGCTTGGGAGGGTGGAGGGACAGCACAGGGGGGGAAGATCCTCTATGAGGTGAACTGATTCAGTGACTCGGGTAATCGGGATGGGTGTGTCAGAGGCAGTGTGATTGGCACAGGATAGAACAGGGTTTAGGGCTGTTGTACATAGAGTCGCTATGAGTCGCAAGCGACCCTACGGCCCATAATAACAACAACATCTGTGGAAAGCTCAATGGAGAAGCTGAATATCAGCAATCCAGACAATGCTAGGTGCTAAGTGTATAGCAAATCTTCAGTTAATCATGTGCAAATTCAAATTCAAGTTGAAGAAAATGAAACACGTCCATGAGAACCATGCGTCAATCTTACCTGAATGAAAAACCGTTGCAAGAAGGATGTGATTTATTGAGTATTAATCACTGAAGAACAGACATCAAAAATATTCTCCACGATACTTGTAAAAAAGGTTTTTAGAGATATAGGGGAGAAAGGAAAGACCAAAATCAATGTCAGAAGAGACTCTGAAAACTGCACTAAAACATAGATGGGCCAAGGTAAAGTGAAGGAATTCTGAAGTAAAAGAAAGAAGACAAAGGATTATAAGGAAGTAGGTAAAAAGTTGAGCTTAGAAAATCAGAATGGAGGAACATGCACAGCATTTCTCAAGTTGAAAGAACTTAATTGTACTCGGGGTGGGGGGTGGGGGGAAGGGACATGGGAATTGTATACTAATGAAGGAATTTTTTTTCTTTTTCTTTTTTTTCTCTCTTCGGAGGGGGAAGTGAGCTGGTGGGGAGGGATGGGAAGGGAGAAAATTGCGGCAATGAATGAATGGAAATCCAAAACCTCTGTAAAAAAAAATAAAAAAAAATTTTTAAAAAAAAAGTAAAATCAAGGCTCAAGTTGCAATATTGAAGAATACTATGGGTAGAATCTTAAGTGATGCAGCAAACCTCAGATAAAGTGGAAGGAATACACCAGGAAAAATATTATCACAAAATGTTCATAGAGTTGGAAATAGAAAAAGGGAAGAACATTCTTGTTATTTCTCAAGCTGAAAGAACAGACTGAAAGGCCTTTTCATTTTCATTTTATTGATGATAAACTGACACCCTCTGATAATAATGTTGTGCTGAATAGCCTCTCCTCTCTTCCAGAACACTTTCTGTGGTTACTTGCTGTCATGCGCTCACTGACAACAAAACCCCTTAGTTTCAAGGCACTGCTGGTTGGTGGCAGGAAAGTGCGGATACATAGCACACATTGATAACAACAGAATTCATGTAGGGTGAGTAGGAAGAGTTAGTACTCCTCTAGGGGGTTTTCAAGTAGGGAGTAGGGCTCCAGGATTTCCTTGGGCCTTTCAGAGGGTGTGGAGCATGAATTGAGCTCTGAAGAATTATTAGTTTTAATTTAGAAAATGCCCACCAAGAGATCACACACTGTACTCTAAAGCCTCGTTGTGACAGTATCTTACATACAGATCCTACACCAAACCAAACTCAGAGGCTGAAGCAACCTGTCTGAGGTCACAGAGCCAGAAAATGGCATTGAATCCAGGTATATCTTACTTTTAATTCCTAAAGCCCCTCCATTATACAGAAGACTTAGGTGAGAGAAATACCAGGGATGGCTAGAAGGTAGGAATGTATATTGTTTACCAGGGATTTAGACTGTAAGTATTGGTTCAAAGGCAGGCGTATTACTGTGGGGCTTTTTATTGCTTATGCTTAGGAGTTAGGGTTTTTATTCTCCAGAGTCCTGAGCTGGCCTGTGTGTTAGCCACTTGCTGCATGTAGCTGTTAGAATAAAAGGAAATAAAATGAAAACTTTAGTTAATCTGTCACTAATCACATTTCAAAAGCTTAGTAGTCAGAGACTGAATAGCACAAATGTAAAATTTTTCTTTTCTTATGCAAAGTTGTTTTGGACAGTAAAGTAAAAATTGAGTTTGAATCTTAGCTCTACAACTTCCTGGCTTTGTGCTGAACATTTTGCTTAACTGCTCTGTGCCTCCTTTATTTCATCTGTAAAATGGAGATGGTCACTCTGCCTGATGGAGCTGAAATGAGGCGACTCTTGCTAATACTGTCAGGCTTTTGCATGGACTTTATAAATACTGGTTATTATTAAACCCTGGGAGATAGTGATAGTTTTAAAACAGAGTATTTCCAAGTGCCAATTAATCTTTTAAGAACTTTGATCTAATAGCAGTGTAGGGAAATAATCCTAGCATCAGCTGCCTTCATTTACTATATGCCAAGTGCTGTGCTAAGTGCTTTCTCTGTGCTATTATCTCACTGACTTTCCTGCCACTTCCCTGAGATATCAGGCCCTGAGGCTGTGAGATACCTGAGTGGGCAGAGACTAATGCAGGATGGTCATAGAGAGAGTTGAAACTTGAGGAGGTGATTCTGAGCTAAGTAGAGTTGTAATAGGAAAGGACATGGTCAAGGGATGCCACTTAAAAACAGATCCTTGAAGAAGCTTTCATTATATTTCTGATTGTGAAAATATGTACGCTTATTTAAGAAATGTGTTCTATGAAGATTCCAGTACCCAAGAAACCAAATCAAACATCATTCATAATTCCATCACCCATGGATCACAGGGTACTTTTACATTTTTCCTCTGTGTGGAAACATAATGTATACACTGTTTCGTATTCTGATTTTTGCTATTATAAGAGATATTTTAAAGATTAGTAGGCGGGACAGTGAGACAAAGGAATTGGAGGCGACTCTGATTAAGTGGAAGAATGACCTTTTTAAAAAGTAGAATGCTGACTAGAGTAGAGGAAATGTGCTAAATGAGTTAGTTCAAGAAGCCATTGGGTAAGACAGGCAGTAGCCACGCAGGTAAATTCTGGATGCACATTTACAGGCCAGACACTTGAAGGTGATAATTGATGTTGTAGAAGTGAATGATGTGAAAGGTCAGAGTAAAGAAGGAAGAGAAAAAGGTAGAGCATTTCTGATCTGGTTTTAAATTGGCTTATTCCTCCCCACAAAGAAATGTTCAAATTCTACTCATTGGTACCTGTGAATGTGAATTAATATGGAAGTAATATATTTGCAGATGTAGTTTGTTAATATGAGTTCCTGTTAGAGTAGGTAGACCTTACTCCAGTATGATTTATAGCTTTTAGAGACAGACACATAAGAAAGAACTCTTATGTGCTAATTCAAGCAGAGAATGGATTGATGTGTCTGCAAACTAAGTGAGAGATACCACCAGAAGCTAGGAGAGAGATGTGGAACAGATTATATTTCAGAGCCCTTTGTTTTTTTTTCTATAATTATATTTTATTAATTTTCATAAACATTTACAGAG
>NW_006399900.1:8335984-8366220 GCF_000299155.1 Elephantulus edwardii | reverse complement strand
ATCACAACAGACCCAACTAAAATAAAAAAGCTAACATTAGAATACTATGAAAAACTATACTCAAACAAATATGAAAATCTAGAGGAAATGGACAAAATACTTTCAGAGCCCTTTGAAGCGATCAGCATAACAGATACCTTTATTTTGAACTTTTAGCTTCCAGAATGGTTAGAGAATAAATTTTCTTGCTCAAATCCATCTTATTTTTTGGCACTTTGTTTCTTTATGTTTGGAAAATAAATAAAATGTTGTGTCATTTCTGATTCATAACCCTGTTAACAACCTCATGTGAGTCAGAGTGGAATCGTACTATAACTGGGTTTTCAATGACTGAATATTCAGAAGTATATGGAAGGTCTAGGGAGTTCTGGTGGTTTGAGAGGGTGAAGACTTGTGATGCCATCCTCAACAAATGGTTTGAATCTACAGTTCCGAATCTACAGCACATAACTGTATATATGAAATACGCTTTTCGAGACTTAATGAGGACACGTGCTTTAAGTTCTTAAACCACGGATCAGTGACCTGAGGGGATTTTTTTAAATTTTTTTATTATTTATTGTATGTGTACTGTCAAATCAGATCTGACTGGTACAGGAGGGAACTTTTCCCTCCTTGTCCTGCAGAGCATCAGGTGGATTTGAACCGTGTACCTCTGGGATTGCAGTACAGCTTCTTGCCACTAGGCCACCAGAGCTCTCCATTGACCTGAGGGGATTTTTAAAGTGTGATCCAAGGGTAATCTCTGATCCTTAAGACCTGTCTGTAGTGTACTGTTAAGTCAGAGTCAAATAATAATTGACTTTTCTGTGATTTTTCAGAGGCTTTAAATCTAATGACAGGAGATTGCCCATCTTTCTTTAGTGGAGCAGCTGATGGATTTGAATGGCCTGCTTTTGAGTTGGCATTGTGGCAACCACAGAGCTCCTAAGACCATTCTAGGAGTTTGCAAAGTGAGAACTATTTTTCATAGTTGTTGTTATGTGCCATTGAGTCACTTGCAGCTCATAGCAACCTATTGTACAATAGCCCTGAAACCTGCTCTATGCTGTGCCAATCTTATTGCCTCTGACACAGCTACCCTCATTACCTTAGTCACTGAATCAGTCCATCGCATTGAGGGTATTCCTCTCTTACACTGACCCTCTACCATTCGAAGCATGATGTCCCTCTCCAAGGACATGCCCCTTCTTGCAACATGTCCAGAATATGTTAGATGATGCCTCAGAATCCTTGCCTCCAAGGAGCAGCCTGGTTTTACCCTCTCCAGGATTAACCTGTTTGTTCTCATAGCAGTCCATAGTATATTCAGTCCTCTTCTCCAGCACCACAGCTCAAAGGCATCAATTTTCTTTCTGTCATCCCTAGTCATTGTCCAGCTTTCTGATTCATAGCAAGTAAATGTGAAGATTATGGCCTGGATCAGACTGACACATTGCTTTTCAGTACTCTGGAGAGGTCCCTGACAGCAGACTTTCCCAATGCAATTTATCTTTTGATTATTCTATTTGCTGCTTGTACAAGAGCATTGATTGAGGAGCCAAGCAAACTAAAGCTGTTAACAGTTTCAGTCTCTTCACCATCTATCATAATGCTGACAATTGGCCCAATAGTAAGAATCTTAGCTTTCTTAATGTTGAGCTTCAGTCCATATTGGAGGCTGCAGTCCTTGACCTACAAAAAGTGCTTCACTTCCTCCTCAGTTTCAGCAAGCAGGGTTGTGTCATGTGCATAATGCAGATTTTTGTTGAGTCTTTCTCCAATCCTGATGCCACATTTCTCCTTGTAGAGTCCAGCCTCCTGGATGATCTGTTCTGTATATAGATTAAGAAGTTATGGACATAGGACACATCCCTGGCTTACACCCTTCCCAATTTCGAATCATGCAGTGTTCCCTTGCTCTGTTCTGACGACTGCCTCCTGGTTTAAGTATAGGTTTCACATAAGCACAATCAAGTGTTCTGGATTGCCATTCTTCTCTGAGTTAGCCACTACTTGTGATTCCACACAAACACCTTGCATAGTCAGTGAAACACAGACATTCCTTTGATACTCTCTGCTTTCAGCCAAGATCCAGCAAACATTAGATATCCCTAGTACTATGGCCTCTTCTAAACCTAGCCTGAATATCTGGCAGTTCTCTGTTGATGTGCTGTTCCAGTTGTTTTTGGATAATCTTCAGCAGAATCTTTCTTGCATGTGATATTAATTATATTGTTTGCTACTTTCCACAGTCTGCCAAGTCACCTCTCTTTGGAAAGGGAACAAGTATAAATCTCTTCCAATCAGTTGGCCAGGTGGTTGTCCTCCAGATTTCTTGGTACAACTTGGTGAGCACATCTAGAGCAGTGCCTGTTTGTTGATACATGTCAGTTGGTATGAAGTCAATTCTTGGGGCCTTGTTTTTTTGAAGTTCTTTCAGAGCAGCTTGAACTTCTTCCTTCATCACCACAGGCTCTTGCTTATACTTTGTTTCTTGAAATTCTTCTGTGCTCGCCAATTCCTTTTGGTATAGTGACTCTGTATACTCCTTCCATCTTCATTTAGTGCTTCCTGGATCATTAAATATTAAGTTTTACCACTCAAGGCTTGAATTTATTCTTCAGTTCCTTCAGCTTAAGAAATGCTGAGCAAGTTTGGGCCTTTTGATTTTTGGCCCTTTTGATTTTCTGACTCCAGCTCTTTACACATTTCATTATGATACTTTGCTTTGTCTTCCCGCATGGCCCTTTGCAATCTTCTTTTCAGTTCCTTGATTTCTTGATTTCTTTCTGTTGCTTTGGCTTCTTGGCACCCTTGTGCAATATTCAGAGGTTCTTCTGACATCCATCTTGGTCTTTTCTTCCTTCTCTGCCTTTGTAATGACCTTTTGCCTTCTTCCTGGATGATATTCTTGATATCCTGCCACAGCTCATGTGGTCTTTGCTCATTAGTGTTCAAGGCTGCAAACCTCTTTCTGAGATGGTTTTGAAATTTGAGTGGGATGGACTGAAGGTCAAGTTTGCTTTATGGATTTGATTTAATTTTCTTTCTTTAATTTAATTTTCTTTTAACTTGAGCTTGAACTTGCATATGAGTAGTTGGTGATCTGTTCCACAGTGAGCACCTGCCCTAGTTTTTACAGCTGAGATTGAGCTTCTCTAGCTTCCCACAGCAGTAATCGATTTGATTCCTATGCATACCATCAGGTGAAATCCGTGTGTATAGCTTGCATTTGTGTTTCTTATAAAAGGTATTTGCAATGAATAAATCATTGAATCAAAGTCAGAGTTATTTGACTCACAGCTAACCCTCCAGTGGTTTTCATAGAACATAAATTGCACTGCAGGAGACTGCCCATCTTCTTTTGTGGAGTAACTAGTGGATTTGAACTGTCTGCCTTTGGATCGCTAGGACAGCTTTCTACCCACTAGGCCACTAGAACTCCTTTTTTTTTTTAATAATGTACTATCATCCAAGAAGAGTGCAAACGTGCATTACAAAGACAGAAGAGGAAGAAAAGACCAAAATGGATGTCAGAAGAAACTCTGAAACAGGAGCGCAGAGAAGCCAAAGCAGAAGGAAGAATTCAAGATACTAAAGAGTTGAATAGAAGATTTCAAAAGGCAGCATGGCATGACAAAGTAAAATATTGCAATGAAATGTGCAAGGAGCTAGAGTCAGAAAACCAAAAGGGTAAAACTCGCTCAGCATTTCTTAAGCTCAAGGAACTGAAGAACAAATTCAAACCTCGAGTTGCTATAATCAAGAATGCTTTAGGCAGAATATTAAATGATCCAGGAAGTATTAAAAGAAGATGGAAGGAATATACTGAGTCATTGTATCGAAAGGAATTGGCAGACACAGAAGAATTTAATGAAACAACATAAGAGTAAGAGCCTGTGGTGATGAAGGAAGAAGTTCAAGCTGCTTTGAAGGAAATAGCAAAAAATAAGGCCCCAGGAATAGATAGTATACCAATTGAGATATTTCAGCTAACAGATGCTGCCCTGGATGTGCTCACCAAGTTGTGTCAAGAAATCTGGAGAACAACCACTTGGCCAACTGACTGGAAGATATCTATATTTGTTCCCATTCCAGAGAAAGGTGACCCAACAGAGTATGGAAACTGTAGAACAATATCATTGATTTTACATGCAAGCAAGATTTTGCTGAAGATTATCCAAAAATGACTGGAACAGCACATCAACAGAGAACTGCCAAAAGTCCAGGCTGGGTTTCGAAGGGGTTGTGGTACTAGGGATATTGTAGCTAATGTTAGATGGATTTAGGCTGAAAGCAGGGTGTGCCAGAGGAATGTCTATTTGTGCTTCATTGATTATGCAAAGGCGCTTGACTGTGCCATAACAAACTGTGGCTGACTCTGAGAAGAATGGGAATCCCAGAACACTTGATTGTGCTAATGCAAAACTTATACTTGAATCAAGAGGCAGTCATCAGAACAGAGCAAGGAAACACTGCATGGTTCAAAATTGAGAAGGGCATACGCCAGAGATGTGTCTTGTCTCCATATCTTTTCAACCTGTATGCAGAACAGATCATCTGGGAGGCTGGGCTCTATGAGGAGAAATGCGGCATCAGGATTGGTGGAAGATCTATCAACAATCTGCCTTATGCAGATGACACAGCCCTGCTTGCTGAAACTGAGGAGGACCTGAAGTGCTTGCGGCAGAAGGTCAAGGATTGCAACCTTCAATATGGATTAAGGCTCAATGTCAAGAGACAAAGATTCTCACCACTGGGCCAATTGGCAGCATCAGGATGGATGGTGAAGAGATTGAAATTGTTCACAGCTTTGTTTGCTTGGCTCCACAGTCAACACTCTTGGCCCCAGCCGCCAGGAAATTAAAAGACGTATTGCGATGGGAAAGTCTGCTGTTAGGGACCTTTCTAAAGTACTGAAGAGCAATGGTGTTTCTCTGGAGACTAAGGTGTATCTGGTACAGGCCATGTTCTTTGCAATCACTTGTTATGCATCAGAGAGTTGTACAATGACTAGGGAGGATAGAAGGAGAATTGATGCTTTTGAGCTTTGGTGTTGGAGGAGCGTGTTGAGGGTACCATGGACTGCTAAGAAAACAAACAGGTTAATCCTGGAGAGGGTTAAACCAGACAGCTCCTTGGAGGCAAGGATTCTGAGGCTTTGTCTGACGTACTTTGGTCATGTTGTAAGGAGAGACCGGTCCTTGGAGAAGGACATCATGCTTGGGAGGGTAGAGGGCAGGCGCAGGAGGGGAAGGCACTCTATGAGGTGGATTGATTCGGTGACTGGGGCAATTGGGATGAGTGTGTCGGAAACAATGAGATTGGCACAGGACAGAGCAGAGTTTAGAGCTGTTGTACATAGGGTCACTATGAGTCGCAAGCGACTCGACGGCACATAACAACAAGAACAACAAAAACAAGAAGAAGAACAACAACAACTACAACTGCCATTTTATGTTTTTCACTCTAACTATTATAAGGATACCATGGAGTTTCCCAGAGGAGGCTTCTGGCTGCCTTTCTTCCAAGACAGATTTGTTTGTTTCTTCCACAGTATGTGTTTTTATAGTCAGTAGTATTCACCAGCATTACAATTAAAAAGCATCAGTTCTTCTTTAATTTTCCTTAGTCTTTATGGAACTAGTATATAGACCAAGTCACAGTCATTTGAACAGAACAAAGGCATGTTTCATGGGTTAAAATCTGGAAAGATGTGTGCCACGATTGTATCCTTTCACCATATTTGTTTACCAATGGGCCAGTAAACAACATCATGATTAGTGATGGGTAGAGGGTGGGGTGAGTAAGGATATGGAAAAGATCCAGTATGAAAAACAATTTATATGAACTTTGTAAGCAAACCAGTATAAAACAAAAATTATTAAAAAAAAATCATGGTGTTGGGAAACAAATCTGTCTTCAAAAAAGTACAGTTGGAGTGCTTCTAAGAAGTAAGTATGATAGTCCTCCATCTTTTTTGGACATGTTATCAAGAAGAAACAGTCCCTGGGAAAGGACCAGGCTTGGAATATTGGAGATTTAGGAAAAAATAGTGAATATTTATTTAGTTTTGTGAGTAAGAAAACTCTCAAATCAAAGTAGTGGCTATCAATCTGTCTTTGACAGATTCCTTTAACTTTTAAGAGTGTAAAAGAGTCCTGAGGCCGTAACATTGTAGAACTGCTGCTGTGAAATACTGCTGTATAAATTGTTGAGGGGATTCGAAGAGATAATGTAACCTTGTGCATGCTCCCAGGACAGAGAAAACTTTCAGTCATAGCCACTCTTCATTTTTATTTTCATCATTAAACAGGCAATAGTGATATAGAAAGGACATTAAGAAGGAAAAGAAGACATGGAGTGGAGAAATAACCAGGGCTGATAGGGACTTGAGTCTCAGAAACAAGAGATGCTGATAGTATCAGAGGCTGTAGGTCAGGGCCCAAGACCGACTGGCTGTTTTTAGGTAACCGACTCATATCCCTGCAGAGAATTTTTTTAGCTGAGGGGTAGGAAGGTGTGCCATTGTTGGAAGGTGTTAGTTGTGGGATGATGTGTGGCTAATGTGTATGGGAATGGAAGTCACTCCTGTAGCAGACATTGTTAAGTGATGGAGAGATTGCATTCTCTGTTGACTTATGCTATGCTACTCTTTAAATATTTTTGAATTAGCAGTCACTACATGACAGCAGTCTAGAGGTGATCTAATGTACCGGACCACTACCTAGACATAGTTTCCAAGGAAAGGTCTAAGCCCATCAGCCAGCAACCATCTATGCATAACTAACATAACCTTCCACTCTGTCCCACACTCTGTCAGCTGTAGACGGAGTAAGCAGAGCTTAGTCTCCTTGGAAAGCTTGAGATTGTAAAACTCACACATAGGAGTGCATACTCACATGTATGTAGGAGCGTATTGTGGGAGATACTCCAGAAGAAAAGGAAACTGCACTTCTAAGAACCTGTATTGGAGAGTCCTGTGAGTGAGAGGCTGAGAAATTGGCCTGGGGTCTAGACATCCATGCTAGATCCTAAAGGAGTAGAACTCAAAACTCTTGTCCAGTTAGAACTGAGTCACTTGGTTTTTGGATGCAGCAAATTGAAAGAGAAGCGATTGCTTAGCTTTTAACCAGAGAGCCACTGGTAGATTTGACCCACCAAAGAGTTTCACCTTTGACATGGCTTTGTAACTTTGCTTCTCAAAGAAGCAGAAAGACTGAAAAGACAGACTTCAAAGTAAAGAGAGGATAGGGCTTGGACCAGGGTGTGTAAAGTGACTCCTGGGTGACTAGGAGGATGACTGCGTAACACATTCTATGCCACAGTTTTAACTAATCTTGAATTAGCAGTTTACAACATGGCAGCATTCTAGAGGTGATGAAAAGTAGCTGGACCACTCCCTAGATATGGTTGCCAAGAGAATGTCTCTAGTGCACTTCTTAAATTTTGAGTTCTTCCTTCTGTTAAATAAGGTTGCAAATCAGCAAACTGGGCTTTTCTAGACAAGCAAAGAAAAGAATTTATTAAGAACAGTCTTTGGAAAGGGACACCTGGAAGGATGAGGCACCTCTAGCTCATAACTATCAAAAGATGATGTTGTTATGTACCATTGAATCTGAACCAACTCCTCGTTGACCCTTCAGCAGGTTTTCAGAGGCAGTAAATTGGAGGAGATTGTTCATTTTTCTCCCTTGGAGTAGTTGGTGGATTAGAACCTAGAACCTTAGGTTGGCAGGTGAGCCATCAGAGTTTGGTAGTACATAATTTTCAAGGTATCTGAGATGAATTCTTGAGTGTTAAGAATGTTTTAATATTATCCGGTCACAATCATCCAAATAGAATGCTTTGTTTTTTAAAAAATTGCACACTCTGAGGATATCAGGAAATAAAAATATTGCCGAAGAGTCAAAAGGAATATAAAATAGGGAGATACATCCTGTGCTGAAAAGGGAGAGAAAACCATTCTCTTAGAGAAGAGACTTCCTTAATAAATCGTAGTAGAAGAGCCTCAATGAGGTTGAATGACACAGTGACTGTCACAAAGGACTCAAGTGTATTGGAGATGGAGAGGATGACAGGATAGGGCACGGTCGGAGTCATTGTTCTTAGGGTTGTTATGAGTTGTAGCCAACTTGATGGTACATCAACACCAAGAGATTAA
This sequence comes from Elephantulus edwardii, assembly GCF_000299155.1. Taxonomy (NCBI): domain Eukaryota; kingdom Metazoa; phylum Chordata; class Mammalia; order Macroscelidea; family Macroscelididae; genus Elephantulus; species Elephantulus edwardii. Next base: position 8,358,074 of record NW_006399900.1, on the reverse strand, counting down.
TTTCTACTAATTTCTGTTCCCTGAAATTGCTAAAACTTGAAATTGAATAATTACCAGCGGTTGGAGGGAGCTCTGTGGTCTAGAAGAGACACAGTTGCATGTTGTGACTCAAAGGTGGAAGGATAATTGAAAAAAATATGTTCTTGGTGATAGAAATGACTAGAGATTTTGTATAACCCTTGACTTCTTCAGAGATAACTCCTGTTTTTTAAAACAATGCACACTGACATACTCTGGGCATGTTGCAAGGAGGGACTGGTCCTTGGAGAGGGACATCATGTTTGGCAGAATGGAGGGATGGCGAAGGAGAGGAAGACCTTCGATGAGATGGATCGATTCTGTGACTGGAGTGGTGGGAAAGTGCGTTTGAGATGGCTAGGTTGGCACAGGATAGAACGGCGTTTAGAGCTCTTGTACAAAGGGTCGCTATGAGTTGCAAACGATTCGATGGCACATAACAACAACAACAACAACAACAACAACACACAGCCATTATACATATAAACCTTACCAGATGGAATATACAGAAATCAGGTTGACTACATCAGTGGGAAGAGAAGACAGAGAAGCTCAGAATAAGTCATCATCAGTCATAATAAGAATAGGGACCAACTGTGGAGCAGGCCATCAATTTTTATATATAAGTTTAAGTGGAAGAAAATGAAACAAGTCCATAAGGGCCAGATTGCAACTTTGAGTATTCTGACTTTAGACTCTATCTCCAAAACATAGATTTGACCCAGTAGATTTGAACACAAGTAGAATAATACAGGACAGGTTGTGGGATAATATCAAGGATTACAAGATGAAACCAGATGGACATTAAAAGAATGGAGGGGGGAGGGAAGAGGAGATAAATCTGTAGAAATAAATGAATTAAAATGTTTCTTTGTAAATTTAAATTCATACTTAAAAAGTTAAAAATTTCTATGTATAGCTTTTTTCTTTTTTTAAAATTTATTATTAATTTCAAGGAAAAATTAAAGAGACTTTGGATTTCCATTCATTCATTGTTGCACTTCCCCCCTCTCCCAGCCCTCCCCCCTAGTACACTACCCTCTCAGAAAAGTAAAATTCTTTCATTGTTTTACAATCCCTCCCCCCAGGTCCACTCCACTATGCAGCCTTCACTCTGGACTCTTGTCATGACAAAAATACCTAATCACATATCCCTTTTAAACTGTTTTCTCCCTCATCTGTTTCAATGCATTATACATTATTGAACCTATCTTTCTCAGTCTCCCCCCAACCCCGAGGTCAGTTCTATTTTACAACAGTGGCACCATGCAGTATTTGTCCTTTTGTGACTGAGATACTTCACTCAGCATAATGTTCTCCAGGGTCACCCATTTTGAATAATGTTGCATGAGTTCCTTGTTTTTCAATGCAGCGTAGTATTCCTTTGTGTAAATATACCACAGCTTCTTTATCCATTCATTTGTTGATGGACACTTAGGTTGTTTCCAACTCCTTGCTATTGTGAACAAAGCTGCAATAAACATGGGTGTGCATATATCTGCTTGGATGTCAGTTATGGTCTCTTTGGGGTATATTTCCAGTAGTAGAATTGCTGGGTCAAATGGTATTTCTATTTTTCAACTTTTTGAGAAAGCGCCCTACTGCCTGCCACAGTGGTTGCACCATTTTATACTCCCACCAACAATGAATAAGTGTTCCAGTTTCTCCACAACCTTGCTAGCATTTATTGATTGCTGTTCTGTTAAATTTTGCTATTCTGACTGTGGTGAGATGATATCTCATAGTTGTTTTTATGTTCAGCTTTTTGAAGTAATGCTAAACTGCCTTCCAGAGTGGTTGTAACCATTTTACAATCCCACCAACTATGTATAAGAGTTCCTATCTCTCCATAGCCTCTCTAACAATTATTACTTGCTGTCCTGTTAAACTTTGCCACTGCTGCTGGGGTGAGATGGTATCTCATTGTGGTTTTGATTTGCATTTCTCTCATTGACAGTGATTTTGAGCATTTCTTCATGTGTCTGTTGGCCATCAGATATTTGGATATTTGATACTCTTCCTCTCTGAAAAGTCTTTCCATGTCTTTTACCTATTTTGTAATTGTGTTATGTGACCCAGCTATTCAATTTCTTGGAATATACCCCAAGAAAATTAGAACTGAGGCACAGAGATTGGCACACCAGTGTTCGTAGCAGTGTTATTTGTCATTGTAGTAATATGGAAACAGCCCAGATGTCCAGCCACAATCAAATGGATTGAGAAATTATGGTACATTGACATGATGGAATACTACACAGCACACAGGAACAATGGTTTTGTAAATCATTACCTAACTTGGGAGACTGGAGAGTATTAAGTTTGGTAAACTAACTCCATCCCATAAGGATGAATACTGCATAAGACCATTATTGTAAAAATAGAAAGATAACTAGTAAGATGTGTATGAGGATCCAAGATAGGGAGGATAGGAACAGAGGAGTGAGAATGGGCAGGGGGGTAATCATGGGATCACAGAATTTGATGGGATAGGTTAAAAAATTTAAAAAATGTATTGTTGGATAGATCAGAAATGATTTTATTGTAAAGCAATACAGGCAAAATATTTACTTGGGATAAAAAGAGGAAAGGAAGAAAAGACCAAAATTAAAGTAAAAAGAGACTGAAATTTTCTCTTAAATACAGAAAAGTAAAGTGAATTGAAGAAGGGATGTAGTAAGAGAGCTGAATAGTAAGTTTCACAGAGCAGTTTCAGGAGAAAAACTGTTACTATCAAACATGTAACAGCATGGATTTAGAAAACCAAGTAAGAAAACAGTCTTAGCCATTTTCAAAATTAAAGAACTGATGAAAACGTTTGAGCCTTTAATTGCAATACAGATAGATGCTATGGGCAAAATAGTGAATGGTGAAAGAAGCCTCAAAAGAAGATGGAACGAAGACACAGTGTCTCTGTACCAGAAAAAAATTGGTTGATGTGCATCCATTTCAAGAGGTAGCATATGATCAAGAACCAGCAATACTGAAAGAAGCAGCCGAAGCAAACTTCACTGAGAGCATTGGTGAAAAACACGGGTCCAAGAATTGACAGAATACCAATTAGAATTTTTCAGCAAATGGATGCAGCCCTGAAGATGTTCATTTATCTTTGTAAAAAATTTTCAGAAGACAGCTACCTCACCAACTGTTACAGATCCATATTTGTGCCTCTTCTTTTTTTTTTCCCTTGCGCCGACCCCCATTTGTGCCTCTTCTAAAGAGAGGTATCACACAGAATACAGAAACTATAGATCAGTATCACTGCTACACATGCAAATTTTGAAACACCAGGATCAGTACATGCACAGGGAATTGCAAGAAATTCAGGCCAGATTCAGAAGACAATGTGAAATTATTGAATAATGAAGGACCTTATTGTTGATATCAGATGAATCTTGGGTGCAAATAGAGAATACTTGATCATATAGTATTTCTTGAAATGGCTTAGTTTCAGCAAGTTTTATCATTCAGTGACTATATTCCTTCCATCTTCTTTTGATGCTTCCTAAATCATGAAACAAGAATTGATGCCTTTGACCTATGGTGTTGGAGCAGAATTCTGACTATCCCATGAATTGCCTAAAGAACAAACAAATATATCATGGAGAAGGCACAATCAGAGGGATTCTGGGAGACAAACAATTAAACTTCCTTTCCCATACTTTGGGCATGTTTCTAGGACAGGCTGTTCACTGGAGAGGGACATCATACTTGGGAAGAGGGGTGACGAAAGAGAGGAAGATCCTTAACCAGTCAGAGGCACAGTGACTGCAGCAGTGGGCTCAAGTGTGTGGTAAAGATGGTAAAGATGACACAGGGTAGGATAGAGGTGAGATATTCATACAGTCACAATGACTTGACTTGACTCCATGGCAACTAACAATCATAACATCAATTCAATATTTCACCTGTAGAATTCTTCAGTATTTGGAAGCTTTGCTCTTTGGTTTTCAGAATGCCTTTTGAAATCTCATGTTTAGCTATCATACTTTGGCATCCTTTCTCCATGTTTTGGCTTCTTTTTGCAAATTTCATAGCCTTCTGACATCCATTCTGATCTTTTCTGTTTTCTTGTCTTTGTTTTCTTCAAGGATGATATCCTTTTTATTTTTTAAAACTATTTGATACAGTTTTACTTGCAAAGTTTGCATACATTGTTTTTCACACCGGATCTTTCCCCTTTCCTTCCCCCACTCCTCCCTCCACCCATCAAATTGTGTGACCCTATGATTAAGCTCCCTCCACCCATCAAATTGTGTGAACCTTTGGTTAAGCTCCCTCCCTTGCCCTCCTTGGATCCTCGTACTCATTCTACAATAATGGTCTTATACAGTATTTGTCTTTATGAGACTAAGTTAGTTCACTTAGCATAATGTTCTCCAGTCTCTCCCATGTTAGGTAATAATTTACAAAATCATTGCTCTTACGTGCTACATAGTATTCCATTATATGAATGTACCATAATTTTTCAATCCATTCCTTGTGATTGGGCATTTTGGCTGTTTCCATGTTTTTGCTATGGTGAATAATGCTGCTAAGAACATTGGTATACAAGTCTCTGTTTATGCCTCAGTTCTTATTTTCTCAGGGTATATTCCAGGCAGTGGAATAGCTGGGCCATATATAATTTCTGTGTTCAGCGTTTTGAGAAAGCACCAAACTGCCTTCCACAGTCGTCGTACCATTTTACAATCCCACCAACAATGTATAAGAGTTCCTATCTCACTGTATCTTCTCCAACATTTATTACTTGCTGCCCTGCTACACTTTACCACTGTTACTGGGGTAAGATGGTGTCTCATTGTGGTTTTGATTTGCGTCTCTCTTAATGCCAATGATTTTGAGCATTTCTTCATGTGTCTATTGCCATCTGAATGCCCCACCCAGATTGACATGATCAAATATAGAACACTTGAACAGACCCATCACAAAATAAGAAATTGAGCATGTCCTAAACTTTCCCCACAAAGAAAGTCCTGGACCAGATGGCTTCGAAAAAGAAGAAATACTCCCAGAGATATTCTATGAAGCAAGCATAATCCTAATACCAAGACCAGGCAAAGATATTACCAACAAAGAAAACTAAAAAAGATACTACCAAAAAGAACCAACATCTGTCATGAATGTAGATGCAAAAATCCTTAACAAAATCCTCAGCAATAGAATCCAAAAGCACTTAAAAAAAGAATTCATCATGTCCAAGGGGGATTCATTAGAGATATACAAGTATGGTTCAACATAAGAAGAACAAGCAATGTAATTCACCATGTTAACAGAACAAATAACAAGAACCATCGTATTCTAGCAGTTGATGCAGAAAAGCTGTTTGACAAAATCTGACACTCTTTCCTGATTAAAACACTCAGCAAAATTGGAACAGAAACGAATTTCCTCAAAATAGTCAAAAGTATATATACAAACCCAAGAGCCAGTATCATTCTCAATGGAGAAAGACTAAAAACATTTTCTTTGAGAGCAAGACCAGGATGCCCACTGTCACTACTTCTATTCAGTATTGTATTGAAAGTGCTTGCTCGGGCAATATGACAAGAGAAGGAAAAAAGGCATCCTGATCAGCAAAGAGATGGTTAAACTGTCGCCGTATGCAGATGATATGATAGTGTACACAGAAAACCCGAAGGACTAAAAAAAAAAAAAAAAAAGATGATATGATAACAAAAAAAGAAGCAACAAAGAATAAAAAAAAAAAAAAAAAAAAGAGCTATTGGACCAATTTAGTAGAGTGGCAGGATGCAAGATCAATATCTAAAAATCAGTGGGATTCCACTGCAGTAACAAAGAAAACACAGAGAAGGAAACTGAGAAAGCAATACTATTTACAGTGTTGTTGTTAAGTGCCATTGAGTCTGGCCAACACAAATTGAGATACTTGGGAGTGAACCTTACTAGCAACACAAAAGACTTGTACAAAGAAAACTAAAGAGTATTTTTTTGTGAGACACAATGAAAGACTTAGAGACATGGAAAAATGTGTCCTGTTCATGAATAAGATAACTCAATATTGTGAAAATGACAGTTCTACCAAAAGCAATCTGCATGTTCAAAGCAATCCAAATACAGATACCAAATTAATTTTTCAAGGGAAATTTTGAAAGGGAATTTCAAGGAAAATTTTCAAGGGAATTTTTGAAAGAGAAATTGTTAAGTTTATTTGGAGAGGAAAGAGACGCCAAAATAAGTAAAACACTTCTGAAAAACAAGACTGAAGTGGGAGGCATAGCACTGCCTGACCTCAGAGCCTACTGCACAGCAGTAGTAACCAAAACAGCGTGGTAGTGGTACAATGACAGGCACATAGACCAGTGGAACCGAATTAAGAACCCAGAAATAGACCCATCTATCTACAGTCAACTGATAATCAATAAGGAAATAAAACCTATCAGATTGGTAAATGATAACCTCTTCAACAAATGGTGCTGGCAAAACTGGACTACTACTTCCAGGAAGCTGAAACAGGATTCACATTTCACATCATACACAAATATCCCCTAAGGTGGATCAGAGAGACCTGGGAGTAAAGCCCCAAACCATAAAATTCATAAGAGACAAAGTGAGATCAAGCTTAGAAGACCTTGTCTGTGGTATAAAGAGACTGCCAAATATAACCAGAAATGCACAATCCAAAGAGGATGAAATTGATTAAGAGGACTTTCTAAAGGTTAAATCTCCGTGCTCATCAAAAACTTTCTAACAGTGAAAAGAAAATCTGGTGACAGGGAACAAACATTTGGTAATACCATCTCAGACAAGGGTCTCTTAATGAAAGTATACAGAATGCTTTTGGGCCTTCAGAAGAAAAAGACTAATAATCCAATTATAAAATGGGCAAGAGACATAGAAAGACTTCACAGAGGAGGATACTCAAATGGCCAAAGGATGATACCCTTGATGTCATCCCACAATTCATCTGGTCTTTAGTCACTGCTGTTCAATGTGTTATATCTAGAGATGGTTTTAAAATTCAATTGGAATAGACTCCAGGTCATATTTTGGTCATGGACTTGTTTTCAGTTTCTTCCGCTTCAGTTTGAATTTGCATATAAATGTTGGATGATCTGTTCCACAGTCAGCCCCCTTGGCCTAGTTTTGACTGTTGATAGTGAGCTTCTCCATTGTCCCGTACACAGATGTGATCATCACGTTAAGTCCACATGTATAATTTCCTGGTTTTTTTTTTAAAAGTATTTTCAATACATAAATCATGCACTGTACAAAATTCTGGACTCGATCTCCAGCCCAATTTCTGACACAAAGGCTCTATTTTGCAACTACCATTCCTTCTTTTTTGTTTCCAACTTTTGTATTCCAGTAATCAGTTTTAATTAATACACTGTGACACTGATGTGGCTAACGCGGTAATGGTTACCCATGGTGGACAGTGTTTGGTGGAACTCCCTGATCAAAACAAGCTTGGAAGCAGGAGTGGCATCCACTTCTGAAATAGCTTGCCTCTGGAAGACCTATGAACTTAGAGAAACGATGAAAGTCATACAGTTGTTCAGGTCTTTCGTTCATAGGATCGCTATGAGTCATCTATGACTTGTCGGCACTTAACAACAACAACAATTGCATGTTTAGTTATTTTCGGGCTGTAAAAGTTATTTTTGTTGTTATGTGCCATTCGTGTTGGAACCAACTCATAGCTGATCCTCCAGAGGGTTTTCAGAGACAGACTATAAGTTGCATGAGAGAAGGCCTGTTTGCATGCCTTGGAGTTCATAGTGTACCTTCTTGCCACTAGGTCACTAGAGCTTCCTCAGAAGTTGGTAGCAATCTTCAACTTCTTCATATGTAACTAGTGTTTGGTGTGTATACTTGAATAATAATTGTAGTCACAATTCGTTCTTGTAAGAATGTAGCTAGTATCTTGTCACTGACAGCATTTTACTTCAAGATAAATCTTGCAAATGTTCTTTCTGGAGATAAATGTGGCACCATTCTTCCTTAGTTTTTCATTCCCAGCAAAGAAGATCATATGATTTTTCTGATTCAGAATGACAAGTACTTGTTCATCTAAATTCACTAATGCCTAGGACATTGATCTTTATGTGTTCAAATTAATTTTTTACAAATTCCAGTTATCCTAGATTCATACTTTGTACCTTCAATGTTCCAGTTATTAATGGATGTTAGTAGTTGTTTCTCTTCATTTTGAGTCTTTCTGCATCAACAAATGGTTGTCCTTTATTGGAAAGCTTTATCTTTTATTGGAGTCATCCACAGGCAGCTCTTCTCTAAATTGTATTTTGAGCCTTCTACATTGAGGATTCTGTAACCCAGCATTATACTAAAAAATGATAGTCCTTTATTCATAGTATTTTAGAATTCCTGTTAATTCAGGAGAGGATGACTAGTTCTGCTTCTTAGTCTGAGTCCAGAAACTTCACGGAACCCTGTCATCATAGGTGACTTTACTTGTATTTGAAATATCAAATACCAATTGCATCACATCCAGCATCACAGCATCACACAGCAGCCAAAGCAGGACAAACTGACAGAGGAATGGTGGACTTCAGGTAGGGTTTATCTTGGTGGAGCTGACTTAATCAGGTGAGCTCTTAAAATAGACCTGGTAGTTTCCTGAAGACAAAATTAAGATGTAAAAGAGATTAGACGAAGAATTTTTTTTAATTGTGATTAGATTGAAAGTTTGTAAAGTAAACACAATCATTTATGCACATTCTGTTCCACATCACCAGTTACAGATTGAACAGCCTAATTGCCATACGTCCACAGAGTCCTTCCCGGCACTCATCTCAATATGTGTTTTCATTGTCAGTTAATTTTCTACTCCTTCCCCTCCTGTCTTCTCCCTCTTCCCTCACCCCTCCTCCCCACCTTTCTTTATGCTTCCTGTAGCCATTTCAGAGTGGTTCTCTTTGTATGTAACCTTTCTCTAGCCTTTTAAAATAGTGATCTTAAACAGTATGTCTTTGTGACTGACTGATTTCACTAAGGGAGCTCTGCTGGCCTAGTGGTAAGAAGCTGCACTGCAGTCCCAAAGGTCTTCTAGACTCATCCATGTTGTATGATGTTTCAGGCCTTCTTTTTTATCAGTGTTGCATATCACTCCTTTGTGTGAGTGTACCATAGTTTCCTTATATTGATAAGCACTTTGATTGTTTCTGTGTCTTTTCTGTTGTGAATAATGTTAGAGTGAGCATGAGCGTGTGTCCATCTGTCTGGCAGCTCTTATATCTTTAGAGTATATACCAATGTGGAATAGTGAAATCAAGTGGTACTTTGATTTCTGTTTTTTAAAGACATGCCAGACTGCTTTTCGTCATGTTGTTGTTGTTATATGCCATTGAGTTGCCTGATAGTTGCATTACTTTACATTCTAGCCAGCAGTACAGGAGAGTTCCAGTTTTACGACATCCTTGCCAGCCTTTGTTGTTGCTGTCCTCTTGAACTTTGCTATTGTTGTTGGAGTGAAATGACATCTCATTGTTTTTATTTGTGTTCTTTAGTAGCTAGTAGGGAGCTCTACTACTGGCAAGAAGCTGCACTGCAGTCTCAAAGGCATATGGTTCGAGGCCACCAGCTGCTCCATGGGAGAAGGATAGGCAGTCTCTTCCTGTGTGATTAAATGCCTCTGAAAACCTTCTGGATGGTCAGCTGTGGGTCAGTTCTTACTTGACAGTACACAACAACAATAGCAACAGTAGCTGTTGATCTTTTTTTAATTGTTATTGGTTTGTTTATAAAGTTCGAATACATTGTTTTCACACTATTCTTCATTCATGTTGTGTTTCATACAATCATTCTCATGCATTGTGTTATATAAAATTAATTACCACTGAGCCTTGCCCATCATTACCTTGTCTTTTTGCTTGGATCCTTCCCATTTTCTTCCCCTTCTTCCTCCACTCACCAAACTATGCAACCCTGTGGTTTTGACCCTACCCATCCTCAGCCCCCACCCCTGAGTTCCCATGAATTTTTTACTAGTTACCCTTCTATTTTCACAATAATGGTCTTATGTGGTATTTGTCCTTATGAGACTATATTAGTGCACTCAGCATAATGCACTCCAGCCTCTCCCATGTTAATGTAGTATTTTTCCAAATCATTGCTCCTGAGTGCTGCATTCCATTGTATTAATTGTCATAATTTCTCAATCCATTTGGTTGTGGTTGGACATTTGGACTGTTTCCCTGTTCTTGCGATGGTGAATGACAATGCTATGAGCACTCATGTTCAAATCACCGTTTGTGTCTCTGTTCTCATTTCGTTGGAGTATATTCCTAATAATGGAATAGTTGGGCTATATGGAGTTTCTTTCTTCACCTTCTTGAAGAGATACCAAACTGTCTTCCAAAGTAGTTGCACCATTTTACTATCCCACCAGCAGTGTATGAGAGTTCCCACCTCTCTGCTTCTTCTCCAGCATTTATTGCTTGCTGCCCTGCTAAATTTTGTCATTGCTACTGTGGTGAGATGGTAGGTATGTCACTGTGGTTTTGATTTACATCTCTTATTGCTGGTGATTTTGAGCATTTCTTAATGTATCTGTTGTCCACCTGAATGTCTTCCTCAGTGAAAAGTCTTTCCATGTCTTTTGCCCATTTTATAGGTAGTGATCTTGAGCCATTTGTGCTTGGCCAAGTGTCCTTGGCCATTTGATTGTCTTCTTTGTGAAGAGTATTTTCTTCAATGTGTTTTGTAAGTAGATTATTTGCCTTTTTCTTGTAGAAATTTGAAATATTTTAGATATATGCCCCATATCAGATACGTCCTTGCCTAATATCATTTAGCCATGTTATGTGCTGTCAAGTCAGAACTGACCCAAAGCTGAAAACCTCCAGTGCAGTTAATCACATGGGAGGAGATTGCCCATCCTTCTCACGATACTGAGGGACGTATGGCAAGGAATACATTGACCACTGAGAGTCAGCTAGGAAATGGGAAGTTGTACACTGACATGAAACAGAATTTGACTAGTAACCAGAATGAAATGGAAATCAGTTCTTCCCCCTAGGGTATACAAAGAAGAACGCAGCTTGGCTGACTCCCCACTTAGCTGGTGAAGACCCTAAGCAAAGAACTCAGCCATAACAGGCCCGGATTTCTGACTTAAAGAACTCAGAGATAATAAATGAGTAGTTTTAAAAAGGCTTTAAATTTGTGATAATTTGCTACACAGCAATAGAAAGCCATATTTATTATTTAATATATTTTTAAATCATCCCAGTAATCATAAGTACATCTTCCTTGTAATTAATGAAAACAATGCTGAGAAAGCATAAGCTCTTAAAACATTTATTATTATTATTATATATTGTCGAATCTGGAGTAACTCATAGCTGGCTCTGCAAAGGGTTTTCCCAGGCAGTAAATTACTTGGGAGGAAATTACTCATCTTTTTACCTCATGGAACAGCTAGTGGATTTGAACCTTGGGTTGGCCATGCAACTCCTTACCACTTACCCACCAGAACGTCTTTGAAAAACACATAGCTGTTGTTTTAAGCAATTATTGGCTTTCTTTTCACATCTAGTATGTGACATTATAGTGACTTAGATGGGTCTCCTTCCAACTTTGGGTGAAGGAAATGACTCATTAAACCTCAGACTTTTCCTTTTATTCTCCCATTCATTGCTTCTTACATGGGATGATTGGAAACCTTTGAAGGTTAAGAGCTCAGTTAGTCTTTGTACCCCATTAGGACCTTTTGAAATGGGAGCTCTGGTGGCTTGGTGGTAAGAAGCTGCACCTCAATCCCAAAGGCAATGGGGTTTGAATCCACCAACTTTTCCAAGAGAGAAGGATGGACGTTTTCTTCTTCTGTGATTTACTGACTCTAAGAACTCCCTGGAAAGTCAGCGAGAGGTTCTTTCTGATTCAGCATACAACAACAGGGACTTTTGGAGGGAAAGCATATCCATCTGTCTAGTCTTAACTTGGGCAACTGTTGCTCTTTAAAAATGTTAGTTTTGAAAGCTTGACCCAAGGAGGGGTGCTGGGTGTGGTAGAACATGAATTTACATGTATTTAGAGCAAACAGCATGTCCTTAGAATGTTGTTGGTACAGTTGATGGGTAGTTGGAATGTTGTAATGTTAGTTACTGTTGACTCTGACTCACTCTGGCTGTATGTCAAATAGAATGAAACTTTGCCAGTGCATGCACCATCTCCATCACTTTCAATATGTTGTCCGTTGTTGTTGCTCTTGTGCCAGTCAGTCTCTTTGATAGTTTGCTTGAACCTCTACCCAGCAGGATGTTTATTGGTAGTGGTTGGTCTTGCTGCTTGATATGTCCAAAGTTAGTAAGAGGAACTCTCCCTACTTCTAAGGAATCATTCTAGTTACATTTCTTCTGATTCTGTAAGCCTTCTGGTTATATTTCTTCTGATTGCTGAATCTCCATCTCACATACCTTGGACATGTTGTTAGACGGGGCCAGTCCTTGGTAAAGGACTCAGAAGATAAAGACCATTGATGAGATGAACTCACACAGTGACTGTTGGAGACCTTGAGGTTGGTGCAGGATAGGGCAGGGTTCAGAACCATTGCTAATAGGGTCTCTATGACTTGTTGTTGACTCCATGGTACCTAACAAAAACAAAAACAACACAACAACTGATTTGTTTCTTCAAATGGTCCATGGTATATTCAGTATTCTTTACCAAAACGGATATTCAGATGCATATATTAAAAAAAATCTGTTGTTTAGCTTTTGCATTATTACAAGGTTATAAGGTTTAGCTTTTGCATTGTTATAAGGTACACACTTTAAGTGCTCCTTTGTTGTTAAGGTGCACCTGATCTAAGCCATGTTTAAAGATTATAAAATGTTAAAGAGTTCTGTTGGAGCAGATTTTCTAAAACATCATTAGATTTTGTCACTGCTGCTTCCAGGTTGTTGATTATTGATTCAAGTAGAATAAAATCTTTGACACCTCAGTTTTGTTCTCCATTTATCTTGGTGTCTGTTTATCTCTCATGGGAGTTTTTGTTTTATATGCTCAGGTGCAATTCATACTGAAGGCTTTAGTTTTTGACCTTCAGTATGTATTTTCAGTCACCTTTAGTTTTGGCACGTGAGATTGTTTTGTCTGCATATTGCTTCCTTCAGTCCCAATAGTCTATCCTTCTCACACATTTCGTTTGTTTTGGATGATATGTTCAATATGCAGATAAAGTAAATGTGGTAAAAAATATAGCCTTGTTTCATACTGTTCCAGTTTTGAACACTTTACCTTATTTGAACTGCTGACTCTTAATCTGTGTAAAATTGCACATAAGCAAAGTTAAGTGCTCTGGAATCCTTGTTCTTCCTGGTTGTTGTTGTTGTTAAGTGCCATCGAGTCATAGATGACTGATAGCGACCTCTGAATAAAAGACCTGAACACTTGTATAACTTTTATCATTTCTCCAAGTTCATAGAGTTTCTGGAGGCAAGCTATTTTGGAAGTGGATGCCATTTCGGCTTCCAAGCTTGTTTTAATCGGGGAGCTCCACTAAACACTGTCCACCATTATCACATTTGACACATCAGTGTCACAGGGTTTAGCATCACAGCTTGCTTCCTGGTACTCTCCATAATTTGTCATAATTCACACAGTTGAATGCTTTCATGTCCTTAATAAAACAGGAGCTCTGGTGGCGTAATGGTTAAGCACTTGACTGCTAATCAAATGATTGATGGTTTAAACCCACCCACCGGCTCTACAGAAGAAAGACTTGGTTCCCAGAAAAACTACTCACATATTTATTTGCTGCTTTTGCATCGATTCTGAGTACTAGTGAACCCCTTTAGGGTTTTTGAGGCTGTAAGTCCTAAAAGAAAGAGGTAGCTCAGTTTTCTCGTGTAGTCACTGGAAATGGAAGTGGATTTTCCTATAGTCACTGGAAGTGGATTCAAACAACTTGTAGATTTGAGGCCTTTAGTGCAATGTAGACACTGCCGTCATACACATTACAACCTAGAAAGCCAAGCAGACCCCTTCTGCTCTGTTGTATGGTGTTGCTTTGAGTTGTAGTTGACTTGAATGCACCTAACTATAATCATAGTCAATAACATACAAGCAGATACCTTTCTGGTGTTCTTTGCTTAGGGCCAAGATTCATATGACATCAACAATTCCCTCTTCCTATGTGCTCTTCTGAGTCTAGCTTGAATTTCTGGTAATTCACTGGTGATTTATTACTGTAGACATTTAAAAATTATATTCAGAAAAGTTTTGATCATTGCTTTCAATTTGATCTTTTAAAATTTCTTTGAAGTACAGATTTTTAAATTGTGATTATAACAAAGTTTACATAAAAGTTGGGCTTTCATTCATTGGTTGTTGCACATTTTCCTCCCTCCCTTGCCTTTCATGCTCTTCCAGTCCACTTTATAATGCAACTCTTGTTCCACATTATTGTCATACGTAGAATGCCTAATCATTCATTCTTTTCAGACTGTCCTTCTCCTCATCTTTTCCATTGTATGTTCATTATCCATCACTTTTTTCCTCTTCTTCCCACAGTCCCTCATAGGCCAGTCCTGTTTTAGAACAGGAGTGTTATGCAGTATTTGTCCTTTTGTGACTGAAATATATCACTTAGCATGATGTCTTCAGGCTTACCCATGTTGTATAGTATTTTAAAAGTTTATTGTGTTTCAGTGATGTGTAATATTCCATTGTGTGAATGTCCCACAGTTTTTCTATCCATTTTAAAAAAAATTTATTATTTTTGTGTGAGTGTACCGTCAAATCAGATCTGACTGGTACAGGAGGAGATTGTCCCTCCTTCCCCGGCAGAGCATCTGGTGGATTCAAACCTGGGATTGTAGTGGTATCCATTTGTTTGTTGATGGGCAATTGGGCTGCTTCAATATTTTTACTATTGTGAATAACACAGCAGTAAACATGAGTGTGCATACATTCTGTTTGAGTTATGATTCTGGTTTCGTTAGGGTATATTTCCCAGTAGTAGGATAATTGGGTCAAATGGTATTCCTATTTCCACTTTAAATTTTTTTTTATGTTGGTTTGCATACAGACGTCATATACATTGTGTTTCATTTATATACATTGTATTTCACACATTCCTCTATTTACATTGTGCTTCATATTATCATACCCATACCTTATGTTTTATAACATTAATCACTATTGATCAGTACCCACCATTACCCTATCTTTTTGGGTCCCCACTAGCTCTTTCCTAATGCCTTCACTCCCTCTCTCTGCCCACCAAACTCTGCAACCTTGAGATTCCAACTTTTTGAGAAAGCACCAGACCATCTTCCATAGTGGTTATGCCATTTTACACCCCAGCAGCAGTAAATAAGTGTTTCTATCTCTCCACAACCTTCCCAGCATTTGTTATTTGCTGCGCTTTTGGCCTTTGCTATTTTTGCTGGGATGAGATGGTATCTCATACTTATTTTGATTTACATCGCTCTGATAGTTAGGATTTGAGCATTTCTTCGATATGAATTCCTTATCAGATACTCTATTGCCAGGTGTTTTTTCCTCCATAATATGGGTTTCCTTTTTACCCTGTTGGAGAACTTTTTTGATGTGTACAGGGACTTGATTCTAATGGGATTAGAAGGTTTCATTCTTCTATTTTGTTCTCTTCTGGATGGAAGCTTTTCATTATTCTTGGAAGTCTGTACATGCTGTTGATTAGGGTTTCTAGAGTTGTTCCTGAGCTCCGTTGTTTAGAATGAGTACACCTGTGTATCTTTCCAGTTAATTGTATGAGGTTGCCATTGTCTAAATTTCTTGACATAGAAGAGTGCCACACTAATTTGTTGAAATATCACAACAAATGCTTGGAGCCATCTTTGTTTTTGTTAATTTTGGCAGAATAACCAGATGTAGTTCACAGGTTCCCTGTGAACTGCTAAACCAGACCTAATTCACCATGTAATGCTAAAAGAATAAACAATTATGTATTTGAAGAAGTACACCAAGTGTGCTCCTTAGAGCATCCTTGGACAGTGAAACTTAGTCTCACATACTTTGGCATGTTGTCAGAAGGGACAGTTCTTGGAAGAAGACATCATAGTGGGAAAGGTACAGGGTCAGAGAAAAAGAGGAAGACCCTCACCTAGTTTGATTGACATATTGACTACAACAATGGGCTTTAGCACGCTGGAGAGAGAGAGGACGGTATAGTATAGGGCAAGGTCCAGAGGATCTCGGTGAGTCATAGGGGAATTCATGGTACCTAAGAACAGTTGACAAGTGTTTAAAAAAGAACAGAAAACATTTCTATGTTTTTGATAAGAACTCGAATCCTTTGGATTGTGTTGATTGATGAAAAGAAGGCATTCTATAAAGAAAGTTTATTATGAGCAACTCTGGTATTATTTTTGTGTTGAGATTTAGCGAGTTAATTTGGCAAAGTAAATTTCCCAGGTTCCTTCCATTAACACCCATTTTGAGAAAGGACTAGGAAGCTTATGTTACAACTAATCTTCCCACTGGAATGTAAGCCCCGGAAGGCAGAAATTTGTGTTAAATTTGTTCCCTTGTGTCTCTGCAGTGCTTTTTTTTTAAATTTTATTTTATTAGTATTCGTGTGTGTGCGTGTACCGTCAAATCAGATCTGACTGGTACAGGAGGAGATTGCCCCTCCTTCGTTGGCAGAGCATCTGGTAGCTTCAAACTGTGCACCTCTGGGATTGCAGTGCAGCTTCTTGCCACTAGACTACCAGAGCTCACCTTCTGCAGTGCTTTTGAAGGTGCTTTACACATTATTGTTGCTCAAATATTTGAGTAAATGGATGGATCTTGTTTTTGTATCAACCCAGTGTTTGTTGGATGCCTGGCTTTATATATGTATGTGTGTATATATAAAGTATAGAGTAATTCAATCAAGTGTTTTGTGTGTGTGCATGTGTGCATCTCTCTCTCTCTAGCTGTTGTTAGGTGCTAATGAGTCAAGTATGATTTATAGCAACCCTATGAACAAAAGATCTGAACTTTGTTCTATCCTGCACCACCCTCATACTTCCTGACACACAAGAGCGCATTGTAGCAGTCACCATGTCAATCAACCTGGTTGAGGGTCTTCTCCTTTACTGACCCTCCACCTTTCCCAACATCATGTCATTCATACATACATATACTTAGACCGGGAAGCAGTCCTCAGAACAGAACAAGGAAAAACTGCATGGTTCAAAATCAGGAAAGGCATGTGTCAGGATGCATCCTGTCTCCATACCTTTTCAATCTATATGCAGAACAGATCACTCAGGAAATTGGGCTTTATGAGGAGCAATGTGGCATCAAGATTGGAGGAAGACTTAACAACCTATGTTATGCAGATAACTCAACCTTGCTTGCTGAAACTGAGGAAGACCTGAAGTACTTGCTGCAGAAAGTCAAGGACTGTCGTCTTCCATATAGATTGAAGCTCAACATCAAGAAGACAAAGATTTTCACCACTAGGCCAAATGGTCGATTGAAAAGAGCTTGAGATTGTTAACAACTACAGCTTTCTCGGCTCCACAGTCAACACTCTTAACATCACCAGTCAGGAACTCAAAAGATGAATTGCACTGGGAAAATCTGCTGTCAGGGACTTCTCCAGAGTACTGAAAAGCAATGATGTCAATCAAGAGACTAAGGTATACCTAATCCAGGCAATGGTCTTCACAGTTACTTGCTATGCATCAGAGAGCTGGACAGTGACTAAATATGACAGAAGAAGAATTGATGCCTTTGAGTTGTGGTGCTGCAGAAGAGTCTTGAACATACCATGGACTTCCAAGAAAACAAAAAGGTCTGCCTTGTAGAGGATGAAACAAATTTCTCCTTGGAGACTAGGATTTTAAAGCTCTATCTCACATACTTTGGGCATACTGCCAGGAAGGACCATTCCTTAGAGAAGGACATCATGCTTGGAAGGATGTAAGGACAGTGCAAGAGAGGAAGACTCTGGATGAATTAAATTGATACAAAAAAAGGAGGCAAAAGGGGTTGGTGTGTCGGAATCAGTGAGACAGGCTCAGGACAGGGCAGGCTTCACAGCTGTTGTGCATAGGGTTGCTGTGGGTTACAGGTAACTCGACAGCGCATATATGGCTTAGCAGTAAGAAGCTGCACTGCAATCCCAGAGCCACAGGATGGTTCAAATGTACCAGCTGTGCAGTGGGAGAAAGATGGACAGTTTCCTTTCATGTGATTAACTGCCTCTCAACACCTGCTTGGTCAGCTGTGGATTGGTTCTGACTTGACGGTACATAGCAACAATGACAACAATATACACACACGTTAAAGTAGTTAAATAGGTATAATAATTTTCACAATCAGTTCTCAAAACAATAGACACACACATTAGATTAGTTCAATAGGTATAAAAGTTTTCACAGTTCTCAAAACTGTGTGAAAGATTTTATTCGGCACCATTACAAATACAGGATGTGAACAAAGGCACAGATTTGAAAGCAAGTCTTAAGTCTATGCTATCCCTGCTCACCTCCTCCACTCTCAGTTCTCTGGTGGGAAATACCAAATAATGCTAGGTGCTGTGTTTGGTGAAAAGAAACAAGAAACCAACATAGCATCTTATTCTACTTTACCTTTCCCTGTGTTTCACTGATATTATAAAAGGACTCAGTCCTCTCTGTGTGAGCCAGCTATTTTATTTCTCCTTTCTCCTAAGCTGTCACTGAAAGCACTTTTCTAAAATAGAAATAAATTTAAGAGGAAGATTTTGAGTGAAAAATAGAGAAAACTTAATTTCTTAAGGCTTTGTGGCACTGTAGCCATAAACTCTGAAATCTTTGGGTATTGAACGTTGATTTAACGTCTGAACATATTAGGGAAGTTAACAGGCAACAGTATATTCAGATTAGCAACAAGCAACAATATACCATCAATAACTATACAATCACTCAGTCTAGACATTAACAGGTTATCATGTTGTTATATGTCATCGCTATGAGTCGCAAGCGACTCGATGGCACATAACAACAACAAAACATATGTCATCGAGTCACCTGTGACTCATAGTGACCCTGTATGCAACAGCTCTGAAACCTGCTCTATTTTGAGCCAACCTCATTGTCTCTGACATACTTATTCCCATTACCCTAGTCTGTCTCATCTAGGGTCTTCCTCTCTTGTGCTGTCCTTCCACCCTCCCTAGCATGATGTCCTTTTCCAAGGACTAGTCCCTTCTAGCAACATGCTCAAAGGATGTCAGATGGAGCTTCAGATTCCTTGCATCTAAGGAGCAGCCCGATTTCACCCTCTCTAGGACAAACCTGTTTGTTCTCCTAGCAGTCCATGATATGTCCAGTACTGGATTAGGCGCACTTTAGTCTCTAGACTGACATCATTGCTTTTCAGTACTCTGGAGAGGTCCCTGACAGTAGATTTTCACAGTGCAATTCATCTTTTGATTTCCTGACTGGTGATGCTAAGAGTGTTGATTATGGAGCCGAGAAAGCTGTAGTTGTTAACAACCTCACGCTCTTCTCCATCTATCATGGTGCTGTCTGACCCAGTGGTGAGAATCTTTTTCTTCTTGATGTTGACCTTCAATCCACATTGAAGGCTGTAGTCCTTGACCTTCTGCAGCAAATACTTCAGGTCCTCCTCGTTTTGGCAAGCAGGGTTGTTGATGAGTCTTCCTCCAATCCTGATGCCACATTGCTCCTCATAGAGCGCAGCTTCCTGGATGAACTATTGCACATAAAGACTGAATCTCTGGTATACACATTTCCTGATTTTGAACCATGCAGTATTTCCTTGTTCTGTTCTGATGACTGCCTCCTGGTCCAGGTATAGGTTTTACATAAGCATAAGCAAGTGTTCTGAAACTCCCATTCTTTTCAGAATTAGTATTTTGCTGTGATCCACACAGTCAAATGCCTTGGCATAGCCTGAAACGCAGATAGACATTCCTCTGGTAATGCTTTCGGCCAAGATCCATCTAACATTGATAATATCCCTAATGCCACAGCCTCATAAAGCCAGCCTGCACAACTCGCAGTTCTCTGTTGATGTGCTGTTTCAGTTGTTTCTGGAAAGTTTTCACAGGATTTAATAGTAATAATATTGTTTGATAATTTCTGCAGTCTGTTGGGGTATCTTTTTTTGGAATGGGAACAAATATGGACCTCTTCCAGTCGGTTGTCCTGGTGGTTGTCCTCCAGATTTCTTAGCACAACTTTGTGTGCACATCCAGGGCCATGTCTATTTGTTGAAATATGTTAGTTGGTATGCAGTTACTTCCTGGTGCCTTCTTTTTTGCCAATTCCTTCAGAGCAGTTTTCACTTCCTTCTTACCACAGGCTCTTGATTATATGTTTTGTGAAATTCTTCTGTGTTGTCCAGTTCTTTTTGGGACTAGTTTACTTAGAAAATTCATATACATTGTTTTTGACACTGGATCTTTCCTATTGCCTTTATCCAACCGTCTCTTCATCCATCAAGTTGTATGACCCTATGATTAATCTTTCCCCTCCATCTTCAACCCTCTGTTCTGCCCTCTCCCCTTGGATCCTCATATACATTCTGCAATAATGGCTTTATACAGTATTTGTCCTTATGGGACTGAGTTCACTTAACATAATGCTCTCAGGCTCCTCTCAAGTTAAGTAGTGGTTTATAAAATCATTGTTCCTTCATGCTATGTAGTATTCCATTGTGTGAGTATACCATAATTTCTGTCCATTTGATTGTGGTTGGACATTTGGGTTGTTTCCATGCTATGAACATTGGTGTACAAGTCTCCGTTTGTGCCTCAGTTCTCATTTTCTTGGGGTATATTTCAAGCAGTGCAATTGCTGGGTCGTATGGAATTATTATGTTCAGCTTTCTAGGAAACACCAAACTGCCTTCCAGAGTGGTATGATTTTACAATCTCTCCCACTGTGTGTAAGAGCTCTTGTCTAATCACATCCTTTCCAACATTTATTACTTGCTGTCCTGTTAAACATTGCCACTGTCACTGGAGTGAGAAGGTATCTTATTGTGGTTTTGATTTGGATCTCTCTTATTGTCAGTGATTTGGAGCATTTCTTCATGTGTGTGTTGGTCAACTGAATATCTTATTCTCTGAAAATTCTTTCCATGTATTTTGTGCATTTTGTAATTGTGTTATCAGTCTTTTTCTTGTCCTTCCATCCTCTTTTAATGCTTCCTATGTCATTTAATATTCTGCCCACAGCATCCTTAAGTATCGCATCTCGAGACTTCAATTTGTTCTTCTGTTCCTTCAGCTTAAGAAATAATGAGCAAGTTCGGCCCTTTTTCTGACTCTTGCTCTTTGTCCATTTCATTATAATACTTTACTTTGTTTTCCTGCTGTACCCTTTGAAATCTTCTGTTCAGCTCCTTAACTTTTTGATTTCTTTTCTATCTTTGGCTTCTCAGTGTTCCAGTGCAATATTCAGAGTCACTTCTGTCATCCATCATGATCTTTTCTTCTCCTCTGCCTTTGTAATGACCTTTTTCATTCTTCCTGGAAATTTTAGATATCCTCCTTCAGCTAATCTGGTCATCGTCATTAGTGTTCAAGGCCTCAAACTTGTTCCTGAGATGGTTTTGAAATTCAGGTGGAATAGACTCCAGGTCAATTTTGGTTTATTTGATTTAACCTTCTTTAGATTTAGAATGAACTAGAAAATAATTAGTTCATGGTCTGTACCAAAATCAGCTCCTGGCTTAGTGTAGACAGTGGATTTGAGCTTTTCCAGCAGTTCTTTCCACAGATGTAATTTATCTGATTCCTGTGCATTATCAGGTGAAATATATATTAGTCTTTCTTATAAAAATATTTGCAAGAAATAAATCACTGATTGTGCAGAATTCTATCTCCTGCCTCATTTCTGTCACCAAATCCATGTTTTCTAACTACTGATTATTCTTCCCTGTTCTCAATTTTTGCATTCCAGTCACTCATTATTATTAATGCATCTTGACTGCTTGTTGTTTTTTTTTTAAATTTAGGTTGTTTATTTTTCATTTCAATGAACATCTACAGAGATTTTGGGATTCCATTCATTCACTGTTGCACCCTTCTCCCCGCACAAACCCCTCCCCCTCCCCCCCATTTGCTCCTCTCCTTGAAACGCAAAAGAAAAACTCCCTC
>NW_006399900.1:8325684-8330654 GCF_000299155.1 Elephantulus edwardii | reverse complement strand
TCAAGTCCACTCCCATCGTTCACTGCGCCTGAAGGTGGGGGTTGCGGGTCAGAGATGCAGGGGTGTGTCCCGATTCAAGTCCACTCCCACTGTTCACTGCGCCTGCGCACAGCCCTTGGCCAGTCCCAAAGTTCAGAGCTGGAACGGGGTGTGGGGGGGAGCAATGCAGTACCTGAAGATGGGGGTCGCGGGTCAGAGATGCAGGGGTGTGTCCCGATTCAAGTCCCAACTGCTTGTTTGATTGATTTTTGACTGTAAAAGTTGGTAGAAACCTTTTATTTCCTCCTGCTTGGCTCTGATTTGTGGTGATTTTATTTGAATGATAGTGGTATTATTCAGTAGACTTTTTGTTTGTGTATGGATATTATCCTGTCACCACAAGATGACTCTAGAAGTGATTTTTTTAACTATTAAAAGAATCCCATTTGTCCTCACCTTTACATCTCTGGTAGAATAGATCATATGATCTTTGATTCAGAATGTCTCATGCCAGTTCATCTCTTTTCACCAATACCTAGTATGTCAATATTTTTACATTCCTTTTTTTTTCCTGAGCAGTGTCCAATTTTCCTATATTCATGCTTCTCACATTCCACATTCCAGTCACTAGTGTCTGCTTACTACTGTTCCTCCTCCTTTGTGTTTTCATATTTGAGGGCTCAGTCTCAGTAGCCTTATCATCCTGTCATCTGTATTCACTGTCCAGCTCTCAGATACATAGAAAATAATTGGAAAGACTATGGCCTGGATCAGATGCACCTTAGTATTCAAACTGACAACACTACACCTTAATAATTTGGAAAGGTCCCTAACTGTAGAATGTCCCTCTACTCTAAGTCTACTCTAAGTCTGTTCTATTTTATATTATATAGGATTTTTGGAGGTCTGTTAATTTCAGAAGTGGGTGACTAGTCCTTTTTCCTAGTTTGTCTTAATTAGAATGCTCAGCTTTAGACCAGTATCTGACAGGTAAACATTTTACAGAAAGGAGTATATGAAAGATAATTCCCAGTTATAGAAGAAATCTGTTTCCCAGTAGATTCAGTATTGTTCCATGGCCTTGGCATGTGTGTCTTGACCTATCCCTTTCCCTGCTCCACCAGCGTCCTCTTCCACTTCTGCCTACCCCTTTCAACCCCTCTCTCCCCATATCCAGCCCTCGATATAATGGCTTAGATCTCAGGCCTTCTGTGCTTCTGTGATGCCTAATGCCTCATGTTGATGTACTTGAGCCCTTTGCATCTGTCACTGTGTTGATCTATCTTATGGAGAGGGTCTTCCTCTCTTTCACTGATCCTCCACCTTTTCATGCATGATGTCCTTTTCCATGTTGTCCCTTCTGACAACATGCTCAAAGTTTATGAGATGAAATTTTATCTTCTTTACCACTTAGAAGCACCTTTCTCAGAGACTTTCTTGTTTTTTTCTTTCGGTGGTCCATGAGGTATTCAGTATTCTTCTCCAACACTACAACTCAAAGACATAGATTCTTCTCTCATCATTACTTCATTGTCCAACTTTCAGATCAAAGTAAGCAATTTGAAAGACCCTGGCTTGAGTAAGGTGTACCTTAATCTTTAAACCATCATCACTGCTTCTAAGCACCTTGGAGAGGTCCTTGAAAGCAAATTTCTCCACAGTATGTCTTTTGATTTCTTGATGGCTAGTACCAAGAGCATCACTACGTTATCTCAGTACCACAGTCTGACAGACAAGTGCTGTACCACTTAAAACAATGTTCTCTCCAAACAAAATTAACACCAGGCTGCCTGAGGGTCCAAGTGACTTTTAAATATAAAGGCATATCCACTGGATCCTGTTTGCTTAATCAAGAGGCTTTCAGCCCATAGTGAATTGTTAACAAAATCAGAAACAGCTAATCAAAGATTCTTATCACTGGACCTGTTAGTCTAGCATCATGATGGATGGAGAGGAGATTGAAATGATCAGTAGCTTCATCTTGTTTGGATCCACAGTTAACACCCTTGGAACTAACACTCAGTAAGTAAGGAGATACATTGCACTGGGACATTCTGAAGTTAGGGACCTTTCCAAATTATTAAAGAGTAGTGTTGTCAGTTTGAATACTAAGGTGCATCTGATTCAGGCCATAGTCTTTCCAATTATTTTCTATGTATCTGAGAACAAGACAGTGAATATGGTTGACAGGAAAAAATTGACGCCTTTGAGTTGTGGTATTGGAGAGAGCACATAACATCCCATGGACAGCCAGGAGAACAAACAGATAGGTCTTGGAAGGGGTGCAGCTGGAGTGCTGTTTGTAGGCAAGAATGATGAGACTTAACCTCACATACTCTGGACCTGGTGCTAGGAGGTGCTATTCCTTGGAGAGGGACATGATGCTGGGAGGGATGGAGGGTCAGCAAAGGAGAGGAAGACCCTCAACCAGATGGATTAACATAGTGACTGTGGCAATGGGTTTTTTGTGTGTCAGGAAGTGTGAGGATGGTGCTGGATAGAACAGGGTTCAGATCTTTATTCATAGGGTTGCTATGAGTTGTACTTGACTTGATGGCACCTAACAACTTAACAGTATCAAGAGTGTTGATTGTGTATCCAAGTAAGATGAAACCCTCATCTATTTCAGTATTCTCTCCATCTAATGGGCTATTGCTTATTGCCCCAGCGATAAGGATTTTAATTTTCTTGAGGTTGAGATGTAATCCATATTGAAGGCCTTAGTCCTTTATCTTGTGCTACAAAGCATTACACATCCTCATCACTTTAAGCAAGTGAGGTTGTGTCATTTGCCTAATGTAGGGTGTTGATGAGTCTTTCTTCTGTCCTGAAGCCACATTTTTCATAGGGTTCACTTTCTTGAGTGATTTGCTCTGCATACAAATTTAATACATATGGAGTAAGAATATAGCCCTGATGCATACCTTTTTTTGTTTTAAGCATTGTGAAGTTCCCTTGCTATGTTTGAAGTTTTACGTAAGCACAATTAAATATTCTGGGATTCCCATTCTTCTTAGTGTCACTTATAATTTGTTATGATCCACACAATCAAATGGTTTTGCATAGTGAATAAAACACAAATAGATACTCTTTCAGGATCCTCTGCTTTCATCCAGGATCGATCTGACAGCAACAGTGATATCCCTGGTGTCACAGTTTCTTCTAAATCCAGTTTGAACTTCTGGCAGTTAATCTTTTTTAGGTGCTTAATAAATATAAGCTCCATACCCCCATCATGGGCATTCTGAGTTGGACTTCTTCAGGTAATTCTGTTTATTCCTTAGGCTTGAAGTCACTGTGTTTTGGTTAGTGGTCAGTGACATTCTGTCACATTTAAGTTCCATAATAGCCTTAACTGAGACTTACAAGATCTGATAAGCTTTCTTCCTTTCTTCCTCTTTTGATATATATCTTTCCTCCAGGTTTCCCCTTTTTCTCTTTTGCAGTCATTCTGGCCTTCTTGCTTTCCATTTCAAGCTCCTAGCTAATTCCTGCTTTTCACTTGTTTTCTCTTTTCCTAAAATGCCTTATCCCCAGTCATTTGTATGAGCAGCTTGTTCCATTCAGATCTTATTTTACAAGTCATGTTTTTAGAGATGTTTTCTGAGTACTTGCTTCCCCCTTCCTTATCAGTCATATTCCACTATACTCTTATCTCTTTATAACACTTGTTATTATTTTTTGTTGTTATGTGTCCTCCAGCGAACTTCTGCTTACTTATAACAACCCTATGAACAATAGCTCTGAACACTGTCCTATCCTGAACCAATCTCACTATCTCTGACACAGTTGTCCTCATCACACCACTTACTGTGTCAAAACTCTCTTGTGCTGTCCTTCCATGCTTCCAAGCATGTCCTTCACCAAGGACTGATTCCCTCCTGGCCACATGCCCAGAATATGTGAGACGGCACTTCAAAATCCTTGCCTCCAAGGAGCAGCTAGGTTTCACCCACTCTAGGACAGACCTGTTGGTTCTCTTGTCAGTCCATGGTATGTCCAACCCTCTTCTCCAGCACCACAGCTCAAAGGCATTGATTCTTCTTCTGTCATCCTTAGTCATTGTCCAGCTCTTTGAGGCATACTAGGCAATTGCAAAGAACAAGGCGTGGATCAGGTGCACCTTAGTCTCTAGATTGACATAGTTGCTCTTCAGCACTCTGGAGAGGTTATTGACAATAGATTTCCTAATGCAGTTTGTTTTTTAGCAAGCAAGATTGTATCATCTGCATGGTGCAGTTTGTTAATGAGTCTTCCTGCAAACCAGATGCCATATTCCTTTTCATAAAGGCCAGCCTCCCAAATAATCTGTTCTGCATATAGATTGAAAAGGTAGGGGGAAAGTATGCATCCCTGACACACTCCTTTCCTGGTTTTGAACCACACAGACTTTCCTTGCTCTATTTTAACAACTGTTTCCTGGCCCAAATGTAGGTTTCACATAAACACAATCAAGTGTTCTGAGATTCCCATTCTTCTCAAGGTTGTCCATGATTGTTGTTGTTGTTATGTGCCGTTGAGTTGCTTGCGACTCATAGCGACCCTAAACTCTGCTCTGTCCTGTGCCAATCGCACTGTATCTGACACTCCCAATCCCGATTACCCCAGTCACTGAATGAATCCACCTCATAGAGGGCCTTCCCCTCCTGCGCCTGCCCTCCACCCTCCCAAGCATGATGTCCTTCTCCAAGGACTAGTCTCTCCTTACAACATGTCCACAGTATGTTAGACAGAGCCTCAGAATCCTTGCCTCCAAGGAGCCACCTGGTTTAACCCTTTCCAGGATGAACCTAGTGGTTTTGTTTTCCTAGCGGTCCATGGTACCCTCAATACTCTTCTCCAGCACCACAGCTCAAAGGCATCAATTCTCCTTCTATCCTCCTTGGTCATTGTCTAACTCTCTGATGCATAACAAGTGATTGCAAAAACCATGGCCTGTATCAGGCGGACCTTAGTCTCCAGAGAGACACTGTTGCTCTTGAGTATTTTGG
>NW_006399900.1:8305417-8324061 GCF_000299155.1 Elephantulus edwardii | reverse complement strand
CTACTCATATGCAAGTTCAAGCTGACATTGAGGAAAATTAAACTAAATCCACAGGAGCCAAAATATGACTTTAATTTCATCCCACCTGAATTTCAGAACCATCTCAGGAACAGGTTTGAGGCCTTGAACACTAATGAGCGAAGAGCAGACGAGTTGTGGGAGTATATCAAGGGTGTCATCCAGGAAGAGTGTTCATGATTAGTTGACATTATTTCTTTTTTGTTACTCTTTTGCTAAGAGTAGTCTCTACAAGGACTGTGCTGTTTAGTGTATGATCACTACCACCCAGAATATTGTCTTCTTGCAGCATGTGGTCACTAAATATTTGCAGAAAGAAAAGATAACCAAGTATCCTTATATGGTATATCAAATAAGGGTTTTCCAGCCTCTTTCTTGTTGTTAGAACATCGGCTTTTTTGCTCAGTAGCTCCTTACCCTGCCCTCTGTTAGAGTGGCAGTGGTTGATAGTATCATTGTTTCAGTTGCTTAGTGCTGTTGAGTTGAGTACAACTCATAGCGGCCCTTTGAACAACAGATCTAAACCATGGCCTATCCTGTGCTACCCCTAACTTCTGTGATATACTTGATCCTGTTGCTGCAGCCACGGTGTGAATCTATCTCATTGAGCATCTTATCTTTCTTTCCTTCACTGACCCTCCACTTTCCCAGCATGGTGTCCTGTTTCAAGGAATAGCCTCTCCAAAAACATGGCCAAGATCTGTGAGATGAAGGTTCACTCTTCTTGCCTCCAGCAGTATTCTGGTGCTTTTTCTCCAAGACATAGCTCTTTGTTCTTTTGCCAGTCTATGAGATACTCAGAACTCTTCTCTAACACCACAACTCAAATGCACCAAGTCTTCTTTTGTCACGCTTATTCATTGTCCAGATCTCAGATGCAAAGTAGGTGATTGGAAGGACTGTGGCTTAATCAAATGCAGTTTAGCCTGTAAACTGACATCATTGCTTTTAACACCTTTGAGAATCTCTCTTACAGCAGACTTCCCCAGTGCCAGATGTCTCCTATTTTCCTGATTGCTGGTACTAAATGTATTAATTGTGGATCCAAGCAAAATGAAATCAGTGACAGTTTCAGTCTTTTCTCCTGTTGTCCCAGTGGTGAGGATTTTTGTTTTCTTGATGTTGAAATGTGATCCATACTGAAGGCTGCAGAACTTGAATTTCGGTAGCAAGTATCTCAGGTCCTTCTTCCTTTCTACAAGCAAGATGTGTGTCATCTGCATAACTCAGGTTGTTGATGAGTCTTCCTCAAATCCTGATGCCACACTCTTCTTCATAAAGTCCAACTTCCTGCATGATTTACTCAGCAGGCATAATTAAGTTTTATGGATTTCCCATCCTTCTAAATGTTAGTTATGTTTAGTTAGTTTGTTATGATCCATACAGTCAAATGCCTTTGCATAGTCAATATAACAGAAATAGACATTCCTTTGAAATTTCTGCTTTTAGCCAAGATCTATTTGGCATAAATAATGATATCTGTTGCTGGTGCCAGCCTCTTCTAAACCTATCCTGAACTTCTGAAAATTCTCTGCCAATCTACTATTCTTGCTGTTTCTGAATGATCTTCAGCAATAATTTTTGCTTCACTAAAAAATTTTTATCACCATCACATAAATGTCAAATTTCTGCATAGAGTGACTTGAAATAGTTTCAACTACAGTTTTCTGCTATCCAGAGCAGGTTGATCGGCTACAATTATTTTTATGCAGGGAGGTCTGGTGGCTTTCCTCACAGAGAGTTGCACAGCTAACTCAAAGGTGATGCCCCTCTGGTGGGCCAGATTCTTCCTTCAGCTCCAATATGACAAACTGAGTTCTAATACATGTATACGTACTTGGAAACAGCTCAGCAAGCTGAACTGTGACAGGATTCTAGGCCATGAGTGCAGCACCATCAGAGAGTTCCTGGGTGGGAACCCAGTTGGAAGCTTGGATTTTTGGATGTGCACTGATTCTACATGTTGGGTAGTGGTTAGCATGTTCTCTTGTGGTGGGTGCCCTGGAGCCTTCCCAGCTGGCTGGTGAAAATATGCTCCAGTTCAGGATGTTGTTCCCGTCTCCCAGTTTGTTTCTTCACTGTATTCTTAGAAGTTCCTATGTAGGAGTGGGCTGAGAGTGTGTTCTGAAAATCAATGCAAAGGTTGGCAGGAGCACATTTTTCTTATACTTTGTCAGGCCAGGGAGTGGGTTTAGAGTGTGAGGAAAATAATGTGATGCATCTTGATATTCATAGAATATACTAGAGAGGAACTTTCAGGTACTTCCTTCCCCACCCCGCCTTATGAAAATATAGGTGCTAATGAGTTGAAACACTTGGTACAGAAGATCAAAGACTCAGCCTTCTAATAAGAATTAATTACATCACAACATAAAAAAAATAAAAATCTTCATCACTGGACCAATAAGCAACATGATAGATGGAAAAATGATTGAAGCTGTCTACAATTACATCTTCGTTGGATCCACAATCAACACCTTTGGTATCAGCAGTCAAGAATTTTAAAGATAATTGGGATAATCTGCTGTCAGGGACTTCTCCATAGTATTAAATAGCAATGGTATAATTTTAAAAAATAAAGTATAACTGACTCAGACTGTGGTGTTTTCAGTTACTTTGTGCCCACCTGGAAGTTTGAAAATAACTAAGGATGACAGAAGAAGAATCGATGCTTTTGTGTTGTGATTCTGGAGAATACTGAATGTCCATGGACTGCCAAAAGAACAAACAGGTCTGTCCTAGAGAAAGTGAAACCAGGGTGCTTCTAAGAAGCCAGGATGGTGAAACTTCTCTCTCATACTCTGGGCATATTGTTCAGAAGGGGTTGTCCCTGGAGAAAGGCATCCTGTTTGGAATGATGGAGTATCATCATAAGGGAAGATTCTGAACAAAATGAATGGACATGGTGACTGTAACTGTGGGTGTGTATCAGAGATGATGAGGATGACACAAGCTAGGGCTATTTTAAGATCCATTCACAGCGTCACTGTGAGTTGCAGTTGACTCGGTGGCATATAACAACAATTACGTGCATACATATTTACCCACTGCTTGGCAGGCTGAGCTGTGTCAGGATTCCTGGCTCACTTTATCACTGGGCCTTTTGTATAGTTGTGTACTTTAGAGGACTGAAACATGAAGGGATAGCACAGTCATGATTGGGTCCCATATATGACATACCTGACTTGAGGTGGTGGTGCTTAGGTGCCGAGAGTCTGCTGTGCCTCATGAGCACTGTGAAGAAGACATGTGAACCTTGCCCTACCCTGCTGTATCCTCACAGCCTCTGTTATGCTATGTTTAGATTACTTTTTCAAGGTTTTCCTTCTTTTCACAGACCCTCTGCATTTCCAAGGATGATTTTTTTCCCCCCAAGGACTTTCCCCTCCTGACAGCAGGCCCAAAGTGTGTGTGGATGAAGTTTCTTCATTCTCAACTCTGCGAAGCACTCAAGAAGCACTCAGGTTGAACTTCCTCAGGTTGAACTTCCTCGAGGCAGATTTGTTTGTTTTTTGAGTAGTCCTGGGAATATTCAGTACTCTTCATCATCATCATCATTATCATCACAATGCAAAGGCATTAATTCATTGCTCTTCTTTATTCATTGTCTAACTTTCACATGCTTTTGAATCAATTAAATTAACATGGCTTGGCCCAAACCTTTGTGTTTAAAGTGACAGCATTTCTTTTTAGAACTTTAAAAAAGCTCTTGGCAGCACATTTAGTCATTGCAATGCATCTTTAGATTGCTTGACTGCTGTTTACATGAGTGTTCATTGTAAATACAAGTAAGATGAAATAATTGACAATTTTAATCTTTTCTCCATCTATTATGCCTTGTCTTTTGGTCCAGTAGTGAGATTTTTGTTTTCTTGATGTTGAGTTGCAAGCCACTAAGTGCTTAAAGTGTTCTTCATTTTTAGCAAGCAAAGTTATGTCATCTGGGTAACCTAAGTTGTTGATGAATCTTCTTTCAATCTGTGTATGCATTATTGTTATTATGTATTATAATAGTCAACCACGATTCATCATCACATTAGGTAAAAGTGGATCTGAACCTTGCTATATCCTGCACCATCCTTACAGTCTCTAATATGCTGTGGCAGTCCCATCTTGTTGGAAGCTGTTCTGTCTTTCTCTTACCCTCCAGATTTCCAAGCATGATGTCTTTTTCTAAGGACAGGCCCATCCTGAAAACATGCCCGAAGTATGTGAGACAAAATTTCATCATCTTTGCCTCTAAGGTACATGCTGGCTGCACTTTCTCAGATTTGTTTGTCCTTTTGGCAGTTTATGGGCTATGCAATATTCTTGTCCAATACCCAATTGAAAGAGAATCTTGCCATTCTTACTGTCCAAATTTCAGATGCATATGAAGTGATTGACAAGACCATAACTTGAATCAGTTGTACCTTAGTTTTAAACTGCTACCATTGCTCTTCAGCATTTTGGAGGGGCCTCTGAGGGCAGTTTTGCCCAATTCAATATAGCTCCTGATTTCTTGGCTGCTGATACTAAGGATGTTGTTTGTTGACCCAAGCAAGATGAAATCATTGACAGCTTCAGTCTTTTCTCCATCTGTTGTGTTGACTATTGGTCTTGTGGTGAGGAGCTTTGTTTTCTTGATGTTAATATGTAATCCCTACTGAAGGCTTTAGTTTTTGATCTTCTACAGCAAGCGTATCATACCTCCTTCACTTTCAGCTCTGCTGCGCCCTGCATTCTCCCTTTAAAAATATACCCTTGAGATCATTCTATGGAAGTGTATGGGAGATTATCCTTAGTCTCTTCAGCTGTGTGTGTATTCGTTATGTCATTTGTTGTGGAGAACTGTACTACATTGGATTTCTGTTTACTACTTCTGTTATTTTTTGGACTTGCTGTTTCTGAGTGCATGTGGAAAGAAGGTAGGAAGAGGGGCAGTGGTCTGGGCATTCTAGAAGTGGCACTTGATTATGACATGCTTGGGCTTGAAACTCTTATAGCAGAAGATCAGAGTCTACAGCCGTCAATATGGATTATAGCTGAAGAAAACATAAATCCTCACCACTGGATCAGTAGGTAATGTCTTAATTATCATTTACTTGTTAATTGTTGGTATACATCTGAAAGTTAGAACATGAATAAGGATAACAGAAGAAGGATGCCTTTGAGTTGTAGTGTTGGAGACCAGTATTGAATATCCCATGAGCTCCCCAGAAAATAAATAAATAGGTCTTGTAGAACATAAAATAATAGTGCTGCTCAGAGGCAAGGATGATAAAACTTTGTCTAACATACATAGGCATGTTGTTAGGAGAGAGCAGTCCTTGGAGAAAATCATCATGCTTGGAAAAGTTAGGGTTTGGCACAATAGTAGTAACAGTGGACTCAAGTATTTCAGATGATGGCAGGGTTCAAATCTGTTATTCATAGGGTCACTATGAATTTTGATTGGCTTAGCATCTAACAACAACAGATTTTTCCTTTGTTTCTATGTTCCTATCCTAGATGGTTTGGATAAAATGTCTTTTTTGCAGTGTTATCAGATGAGTGTGGCTTGTGTTTTTATATCTTTGGGGGCCTAGTTCATAGGGCAGTTACACTGCTAATCCAAAGGCTGAGCTTCCCTGTCAGTTTCAATCCACCGGAGTCTGCGTGAGAGAAAGATGAGCAATCCTTTTTCATGTGATTTAGCCACAGAAACCCAGTGTGTGTGTGTGTGTGTGGGGGGGGGGGTTTGCTGTTAGTTGGTTCTGACTCAAGGGCAATGCTTTTTGTTTTTGTATGTATTTTTTTGTATATTTTAATTTATTTTTCATGTCAATGAACATCTACAGAGATTTTGGAATTCCATTCATTCATTGTTGCACCCTTCTCCCCGCTGACCCCCCCCCATTTGCTCCTCAAAAAGCAAAAGAAAAACTCCCTCATTGGTACACAATCCCCCCCCGCACCTCCCCCAATCCCACCCCAGCCCCAAATATAATCCACTCTGCAACCCTCATTGCGTACTCCTACGATAAACATAATGCCCTAAAATATAATACTTTTAAACTGTTTGTATTATTTTAGAAAAATCCTGCAGTTTATAATTTGCCTGACTTTTTCTTTTACAACTTAGAAATTCTAGGTTTTCATAGCAGGTTCATTTTCATTCATTGATTTTTGGTGGCATCTGTTTTGTGTGTCTTTATGCTTATTATGATTTAGAAGAAATGCCAGAAATTGTTGTTTGCATGACATTTAAAAACAAATCCCCATATTGAAAAGTAAAGCGGTTTTCTTTTGGTTTTATATAGTATTTTCTCTCCTTTTAACAAATGCTAATTTCTTTTTTTTTGCAGGGAAAAAGACTTAGAAGCCAAGTTCATTATTCAGATGGAGAAAAGCAAAACAACAATCACAAACTTAAAGGTGAGTAATGACTTGCCCTTGTTTTAGTCCGAGAGGCTCCTTGTTTATTTCACTGTTGGAATGACTTACGGGTAATAAATCATGCCTGCCATTTACACACTCTGCTCATTTCAGTTTGCCAAGTCAATTTGTTACTGACTTGGGCCTAGTTATAAAGCAGAAGGGTTCATCTCCTGTTAATTTTGCCATTCCTGGTTTCATTTCATCTGGAGGCAAGACCCGCACTCTGGCTGTGCTATGTGAGCTCATGAATACAGTCCTAACTTAAAACCCACTCACTGTTGTTGAGTTGAAACTGACTTGTAACAGATCCTCCAGGTTTTTAGAGGGTATGAACCACATTGAAGGAGGTTGCCCATCTTTCTCCTGAGGAACCACTGGTGGATCATTTTTATCTTTTATTCAAATAGTGGAATGATCTTTAGCCTAGTTATTGACTGTTGAGATTGCTCTGTGCTGTTGAGTGTGAACCAATCCATACATAGCTGACCCTCCAGAGGGTTTTCAGAGACATTTAATTGCACAGAAGCAGATTGTCAATCCTTCCTCTGTGGAACATCTGGTGGATTTGAACTGTATGCCACAGTCTCTTGCCACTAGGCCATCAGAGCTCCCTAGTTATTGACTATATTCTGTTGAGTATTTAAAGAGCTGGTTTCATAATGAACTCCATTTTTAATTATAATCCTAGTGTTTTGTAAATTATGTAATGTTGTTGTTAGGTGTCCTCGAGCCGTTGAGTTGAGCTTGACTCCTAGAAACACGAACCCTGTCTTAGCCTGTGACATCCTCATCATCTTCGACATATATAACCCCATTGCTATAGACTTGGCATTATAAAAAAATTTAGGTAATGAAGGAAAAAAAATAGACAATAAATTTGTTAATATGACAAATGCTTCTTCCTATATTTAAATAATTTTATTTGTTTAGTTGGTCATCAAATTTGTTTAAGTCTTTGAATACATTTTAATTAGGTGGAAAACAAGGAGTAGAATGATTAGAAGGGAAATCACAGAGGAACTCAGACCTATTTGCCTTTGATACTTATCATTACCTTCTTTGAGGCCTTTGAGAAGCTAGACTCTATAAAGAAGAATGTGGCATCAAGATTAAGGAAGACACATCGCTAACCTACGTTATGTGGGTGATACCACCTTGCTGAAAGTGAGGAGCTTGCTTGAAGCACTAGTTGTAGAAGATCAAAGATAGCAGCCTTCAATATGGGTTTCATCTCGGCATTAAGAAAACAGAAATGAAAAAGAAAACAATTGTTACCACATCTGTAGGCAACATCCTGATAGATGGAAAAAGATGGAAACTGTCAATGATGTCATCTAACTTGGATCAACAGTCAGGACTCTTGGTCCTGGCAGTCGGGAGATCAGGAAAAATAGTGCACTGAGAAAGTCTGTAGTCAGGGACCTCTCCAGATTATTGAGGAGCAGTTATGTTAGTTTGAGTTCTAAGGTGCCCCTGTATTGGGCCATAGTTTTTTCAATCACTTGCTATGCATCTGAGAGCTGGACAGTGACTAAGGATGACAGAAGAAGAATTCATGCTTTTAAACTGCATTGTTGGAGAAGAGTACTGAATATTCCACGGACTGGCAAAAGAACGAACAGATATGTCTTGGAGAAGATACATCCAAAGTGTTCCTTGGAGGCAAAGATGATAAAGCTTTGTCTCACATAATTGGGCATGTTACTTGGAATGGCTATTCCTTGGAGAGGAACATCAAGTAGGAGGATGGTGAAAGAGAACAAGACCCTTATCCAGGTGAATTGACACAGTGACTGCAGCAGTGGGCTCAAGGGTATCAGAGATTGTGAGAATTGCACAGGATACGACAGGGTCCAGATCTACTGTTCATAGGGTCCCTATGAGTTTTATTCAGCTCAATAGTACGTAACAATGACTGGTCAAGAACTTGCCTATTTCTGAGCAGTGAATTTCTGTTTTTTTCATGGCTTAGCTTCAAAATAGTGCACTTGATCAAGATAGGAGTTTTGGAATGTCCCAGCCTTCCAGTTGAACAGCACTATGTATCACTTGATGGGCTTCCTTTGAGATTCTCTTTTCTTTTAACTTGAGGCCTTCTTCACTCACCACAGTTCTTTCATCTTTCATGTTTGCATAAGGTTAAAGACCTTGACTGATAATCAAAATGTCATTAGTTTGAACTCACCAGTTGCTCCATAGGAAAAAATGTATCAATTTGCTTCCATAAGTATTTGCAGTGTTGGAAACTCTATGAGGCTGTTGCTACTCTGTACTGTAGTGTTGCTCTGAGTTGAACTGACTTGATAGCAATGAATGAAGAGTTGTCCAAAGCTCAGTTGTGGTGATTTCAGGTAGAAGAAATAGAAAGGTTACTGGAGATGGAAATAATAAGATGTGATTGGAATATTGGATTTCTCTAAGACTATCACAGGAGCTTTAAGTTTTGTTTCAGTTTTTAGGGAAGTTTTGTGTAGAAATGAAATTCTTTTTAGATGAGTTCTAGGTTGTTGTTGTTATGTGCCATTGAGTTGCCATACCTTTTCAATCTGTATGTGGAACAGATCATTTGAGAGACTGGACTTTAGGAAGAGGAGTGTCACATCAGGATTAGCGGAAGACTCAGTGTCAACCTGTGTTATGCAGATGATACAACTTTGATTGTTGAAATTGAGGAGGACTGGATGCATTTGCTGCAGAAGGTCAAAGTCTTCAATATGGCTTGAAGCGTAACATCAAGAATGCAAAGATTTTCACCACTGGGCCAATTGACACCATGATAGATAGAGAAGAGATTGAGATTTTTAATAATTTCAGCTTGCTAGGCTCCACAGTCAACACTCTTGGCACTAGCAGTCAGGAAAGCAAAAGAGGAATTGCATTCCAGAAGTCTGCTCTCAGAGATCTTTCCAGAGTCCTGTGGAGCAATGATGTCAGTCTACAAACTGAGGTACAGTTGACCCAGGCCATCGTCTTTGCAGTTACTTACTATGCATCAGAGAGCTGGACAGTAACTAAAGATAACAGAAGAAGAGTCAATGCCTTTGAGTTGTGGTGCTGGAGAAGAGTGTTGAACATACCATGGACTGTCAGGATATGGGTTACAAATACGAAAAATGTTTATCTTTATACATTTTCTAGGAGGAGCCATTTTCCCCCTCAAATTAATCACTGGTAAAATAACAATATTCTTTATTATTACTGTCTTTTAATTTTTCTAACATCATAATCATTTCTCTCTAGATACCGGAAGGAGGAACTGGAGACTCAGGAAGAGAAAGAACCAAGACCTTCACTTATGACTTTTCTTTTTATTCTGCTGATACAAAAAGTCCACATTATGTTTCTCAAGAAATGGTATGACATTTTCCAAATTTTTACTTCTGTTTATTTTCATATGGGGAAAAAAACATGCCTATCCTGAAACTCTTTGAATTATCTTGGAAATTTTTATAAAGTTTGTCCTTTGAACTTAATATCCTGATTATTACAGTGGACCATATATCTTTCATGAGAGGAGAATGGGCTATCACCTCCCATGTGATTAACTGCCTCTGAAAACCTGCCGGAGTGTCAGCTTTGGGTGGATTCTGCCTCTACGGTACACAACGACATATATCTTTATTTAGCCTTTGATGAACCCAGACCCTGAAGAATTTTTTAACATTTCTGAGCATGATGATTATATTTCTAATTTACTTCAAAAGGTGGATGTGGCTACTGTTTGACAGAGCTATGCAAATGTACATTTTTTATTTTTTTTTAAATCTTTTTAAAATTAATTTTAGTGAAAATTTACAGAGACTTTGGATTTCCATTCATTCATTGTTGGCCTTTTCTCCCTGCCCACCCCTCCTCCCCAGTACACTCTTCTCTTTGAAAAGTAAAAGAAAAATTCTTTTTATTGTTTTACAACCCCTCCCCCCCAAGTCCACTCCACTATGCAGCCTTCTGGGAGGTGGGGTTGTTACACTCCTTACCTGTGAGCTCTGAAGCACATTAAAAGTCTGCCTTTAGGAGGTAGATGTAAACCTCAAGTCACATTGCCCCTCACTGAAGGTTTCACAAGTGTTCAGAATCCTTTCAGAACCTAGAATTATGATGAATTTGTCCAGGAAACCATCCCCTTAAGCTTTTATGGTCTAAAATCCAAATATGGCACAGCAAATAAGAACTCCTTCTCAGGAGGTCATTGAGATACTGATGTTGACATTTAATGAACAGAAAGATGAGTATTTCTCTCAGTGTTTGAGGATGGCCTTTTTATGCCTTCCTTTTTTTATGTCTTAAAATTCATTTATTAAAGAATATTTATAGGAAGGTAACAACTTTTGATTTGTTATTAAAAAATTGGTTTTCTTCATGCTGCATAATAAGTGAATGGGAGGGGCTACAGAGTTACGAGCTTTTCTCTGACGGCACAGCACAATGGAGTCATTTCCGCAGTGCTAGAATAAATTAAAAAAGTCTCTTCTAAGTTTCTCTTCAGAAAGCCAAGAGTAATAACAGAGGATGGCATAAAGAAGCCAATTCTCCCCATTCATTCTCTAGTATTGGAGGCAGTGCTGTTTACCATCACAGGCTACAATTTTCACTTTATCCACTTTAATAAGCTCTGTCAGCTCTCTGAATTCAACATCATTCAAAACAAAAGTAAACACATTACCGCAGAATCTGTACGTATTTAAAGAGCCCCAGAAATTGACTCTCTTTCTGACTCTCTGAGCCAATGCTGAACTGATACCCTTATCAAACTGAAGAAGAACTTGAAGAGCAAGTTGGGGGGTGATCTGTTGAGACTGTACAAGCTCATCTAGGCTCTCTTGAAGTCTGTTTCCCACGTTGGTATTTCTGTATAACTGATAAGCCATGGCTTAGGTGGAAGGAATTGTTTTTCTTATTCACGCTTGCATTGATGTCCTGTGCAGAAGGTGTTTCCACAGCAGAATGGACAGAAGCCAACAGCAGAAGCCTATTTCCAGACCACCTCCTCTAGCATTTCATGCCTTCTTAACAGCTTCTGTGTGGTTTTGAAAGAGGTATTTGTTCTTTTTTTTAGGTTTTCGTGGGTAAGATAAGTATTCTTGTCCTGCTTACTCCAGGCTGGAATCTACATAGTGGCATCTTTCAAAGTACAACATAAAAAGTAGAACATTATTTTCTAGTTCCTTGCATCTGAAGTGTAGCCACAGACCAGTAGCAGCAGTATCGCCTGGGAGCTGATTAGAAATACACTCTCAAGACCTATTCTAGACCTCCAGACTCAGAATCTACCTTTCTGCAAGATTCCCAGGTGACTTGCATGTTCCTTGACATAGGTGAAGGCTGGATGTAGTTGGTTTAGAAGTTGGCTGATGGAGGACACCAGCTTCCCTCTGAGGCAGTGCAAGTGTTAGTGTTAAGATAGGCTGTAAATTTAGAAGAGGTGTTCAGAGTTGTATCACTGTGCCACAACTTTGTGTGAGTTGTGCTGTTAACCCAGAGACTTTATGGGAGAAAGATGGGCAGTCTCCTGTTTTCATTTTCAGCCTTGGAAACATGATGGACAGCCTCTGTGAGTCAGAACCAATGCTTTGGCAGTGATTTTTTTAGTTGTTTTTTCAAAGTAGAGGACTGGAGTGACTATATACAAGAATTGTTGAGTCAAAGATCAGTGATAGATAGAAAGGGATAGCAGCAGTGAATTTGGAAATGAGGAAGGACTGATGCACCTAGAGTGACATTAAAGAGGGCCTGGGAGAGGGACGAGGTACCTGTATTGCTTTTGTTCCCATTGGTGTCAGCAGCTCTAGTTGCTATTCATGTGTTACCATCCCATTTAACTTTCACAAGAACCAAATGTGGTAAATTCCAGCTCTGCTCTGCTTTTGTCTGAGAGTCGCAGGGAGTTTAAGTAACTTGTTCTAGTTCATGTGATAGCAAGAAATGCTGCTGCTGTATGCATTGGTGGTTGTGACTGGTAAGTCATAAGGGTATGAGAGAAAAGGTAGGGTCTGTTTAAATGGCAAGCAGGGAGGGTACCCGTCCCGAATGAATGAATTCGTAAATCTGTAAAAATGGCTTTGGTGTTGAGGTGACAGAGTTAGTCAATGTTGGTAACTAGGATTCTGGTGTAGAATAGAATATGCTAGATATTGGAGTCCAGATTTTGGCATTATTGGGAGTAAGTATGAAGTTATGGGCACCAGGGAATTTGTTAGGAAAAATCCATTCACTGGAGCAACCTTCAGAATATTGTTAGCAGAGACTGAATGAAGAGTTGGGATGGCCTCTATGTTACCTCATGAACAGCTAGATTTTTCCCCTGCTTTGCCTGAATTTGAGGACTTTTGGAAACAGAGGGCTGTGCTGAGGGCAAGTCTGGCTAAGGGGAAGCAGAACGTTGTGTCACAGAAGGGCCAGCACGCTGGGCACTCCTTAGAACTTCGCTGAGTGGATGAACCATTTTCAGACAAGGGTCTAAGCTCGATTCTGGTCTTTAATGTCAAAAATGGAAGCAGGCAACACTCTGCAAATCACATGCACTCTGTTTTAAGGTCTTTAGCAGAACGTGGCATGTTTTCTTTTTTAAATTTTTTTTTTTTTATTTTATGTGTGTACCGTCAAATTGGATCTGACTGGTACAGGAGGCGATTGTTCCTCCTTCTTCAGCAGAGCATCTGGTGGATTTGAACCGAGCATCTATGGGATTGCAGTGCAGTTTCCTGCCACTAGGCCACCAGAGCTCGCCGGCATGTTTTCTTTATGAGAGTTTTACTCTCACCTGCACCTGGTCTATTTCCCTTTCGTCTGTCCATTTGTTGGCCTGTGGTATTTGTGAGGCTGAGAGCTGTGCCGCTCGTATTTAAATACCAGCAAGGTCACTCATGGGGACAGGTTTTAGTGGAGCCTGCAGACTAGGACAGACTAGGAAGAAAGGCCTGTCCATCTACTTTCAAAAATTAACCAGTTAACTTTATAGATTCAACACAATATTATCGGATTTGCTTGCCTTGGACACTTCAGGAAAGGTTAGTCCCTGGAAAGGTTAGGGCTGGATGTTTGGTGAAGGAGTGGGCCAGCGAGGGCAAAGAAAACCCTCAGTAAGATGGATTGACATCACAGACACAGTTGGACATGCCAGTGATTGTGAGGATGGCTTAGGGCTGGAGAGCTGAAGGCCGTGTTCCTCAGCCCTGCTGGTGGAGGTGCTCTGCTCTGAGATATTTCACTCAGCATAATGTGCTCCAGGGTCACTCATTTTGAATAATATTGCATGAGTTCCTTGTTTTTCAAAGCCCCATAGTATTCCATTGTGTGAATATACCACATCTTCTCTATCCATTCGTTTATTGATGGGCACTTAGGTTGTTTCCAACTCATTACTATTGTGAACAAAGCTGCAATGAACATGGGTGTGCATATATCTGCTTGGATGTCAGTTATGGTCTCTTTAGGGTATATTCCCAGTAGTGGAATTGCTGGGTCAAATGGTATCTCTATTTGCAACTTTTTGAGAAAGTGCCATACCACTTTCCACAGTGCTTGCACCATTTTACACTCCCACCAACAATGAATAAGGGTCCCAGTTTCTCCATAACCTTGCCAGCATTTGTTGCTTGTGGTTCTGTTAAATTTTGCTATTCTGACTGGGGTGGTGCTCTGCTTTGCAAAGCAGACCCCAGTCCTGGCTGCAGGGTGGTTACTGTGTGCCATTGACTCAATCACTGCTGACCCTCCAGCTGGTTTTCAAAAGCAGCTAATCATGTGGGTGGAGATTGCCCATTCTTCTCCTGCAGAGCAGCTGGTGGATTTGAACCATGTGCCTTCAGGTTGGCAGCAGATCTCCTTACTACCAAGCCACCCTTTATCTCTCTACTGTTGATCTCAGTCTGGCTCTACCAGGAATCTACCTTCAAGGTGGAATCTCCTCCATTATTTTACTCCTGAGCAGGCTTCAGTGCCTTGAGGCATTTGAAATGACCTGGGGAGGGAGGGAGGGAGTCTTTCTTTTACTTTTGAAAGAGAGGAGTGAACTGGGGGGCTGGGGGAGAGGGCTGGGTGGGGAGACAAGTGCAGCAATGAATGAATGGAAATCCAAATTCTCTGTAAATGTTCATTAAAATTATTAAAAAAAATTCTGTTCCATAATTTACAACCTGTTATGTTCTTGCTTAATTCATCTGGACCACATGGGGGTCAGACAGGAGTTTGGCCATTGGCGCTTTCAGGTGCTTCCTGTTGTTGTTAAGTGCCGTCAAGTCACTTAGGTGATGTTAATGTTTGTGATACATGCTCTAGACTG
Organism: Elephantulus edwardii; assembly: GCF_000299155.1. Taxonomy (NCBI): domain Eukaryota; kingdom Metazoa; phylum Chordata; class Mammalia; order Macroscelidea; family Macroscelididae; genus Elephantulus; species Elephantulus edwardii. Next base: position 8,309,363 of record NW_006399900.1, on the reverse strand, counting down.
ATTGACAGTAACTGGACTTGGTTTTCTATGTTAAGGCTTTTGAGAGCTGCTGTTGTTGTTGTGTACCATTGAATTGGAACCAACCCATAGCTGACCCTCGGGCGGGTTTTCAGAGGCAGTTAATTGCATGGGAGATTGCCCATCCTTTTCCCGCAGAGCAGCTGGTGGCTTCAAACCTCATGCCTTTGGGACTGCAGTGCAGCTTCTTGCTATAAAAAAGTTGTAATTAGTTTCCTTTCCTGCCTCACATAACCAGGGTGAACACACATCCTGACTTACCTCCTTTCCAGTTACAGTTGCTCCTGTGAAATTTGGGCACTTTCACGCCTCAAACTGTCGTGATAGAATTGTCTGGTGCAGCTGACCTGGATTTAGGTGCAATTCCAGGCTCCACACAGATGTCTCCCTTGTTCCCTTTACTCTGGTATCTGGGGTGGGGTGACTTAGCCATCAAATCTGCCCCATTTCTACTTGTTAGCACTTTGTGAGCATTCAGAAATAGGAAGTTTATGTTGATAACTAAAGAAACTCTTAAAATGATGGTCTTGGTTTGGGCTGTAGTTTCTGGCTGCTGCTTCACGCTCTGCAGGTTAAGTTCTGATGTGCTGATAAAATAATGGGTGAGGATGCGTGGAGATGGAGGAGTAATCATAGGATCATACAGTTTGATTGGTGGGGAGGTGAGGGAAATGGGAAGGATCTGGTTTGAAGAACAATGTATTTGAATTTTGTAAATAAACTAGTATTTAAAAAAATTAGTGTTGTTGCTTTTATGTACCTATATGGTTGGAACCAACTCACAGCTGACCCTTCAAGTGTTTTCAGAAGCTTTAAATTGCATGGGATATGATTATCAGTCTTTTTTTGTGGAGCAGCTGGTAGATTTGAACCACCTGCCTTTGGGTTGTCAGCATAACTCTGTATCAATACTAGGCCACCAGAACTCTCTGACAGGATGAATAGGCTTATAAATTTCCATAATACTGAAATGGTAAATCAGACTTTAAAAATAATTTTTGCTTCTAGACACGATTGCTACGTTGCCTTCTTTCCATTTTTATATTTCAGGAACTTTTTTTTGCAGATTTAAATAAGAGGATGAGGTGGCTGTTTCCTTGCTAAAAATTTTACTTTTGATCAAAAACTATAGTGTATATTCCAAGTTCTGTATATTTATTGGTAGTAATATAATCTTTAAGAGATAAAGGGTAGTGTTCAAGAGTATTGTTAACACTGAGTGGGATTTTATAAAAAGTCAGGCTAATTGTATCTTTTATCTGTGTGTGTTTTTATTCTTTTTTGCTTTCAGGTTTTCGAAACCCTTGGCACCGATGTTGTGAAATCAGCATTTGAAGGTTATAATGCTTGTGTCTTTGCTTATGGGCAAACTGGATCTGGAAAGTCATACACGATGATGGGAAATTCTGTACGTTGTCGAGCCTGTGTGGGAGAACATTTCTCATTATCTCTCTTTGCCCTGACAAAATTATCTTTTATCTAGTTGGTCCTTGCAAACTTCATTTTCATGTTCTTACTATTCTTTAGTATAATAAGATAAAACTCAGTAATAACTGAAAATAAATTTCCTTGGAGAGATTTTAAAATTAGAAATAGTTTTAAGTTTATAGACATGAATAATAGATGCAAGTTCCAGTTCATTTTCTGTTTTCAAAGGCCTTATAATCTTATTTAAAAAAAGTGTTCTGGGCCCACAAGTAATTTATTCCTATTTTCTGTCAACACAAAACGTGTATAGAATTACTGAACTCTGTTCACTTTAAAATTATTCCCTCCCAAAAAAAGACCCCCAAAAATTATTGAAAATGTTTTTCCTCCAAGAATAAAAAAAGATAATCTCAATCTTTAGTTGAAAAGTACTGCATAAATTCATCAAATACATAAAAAGCTTAGAGTTAATATCATTTATATATAAAATTAATACATATGCATATGCGTGCCACACAAAACCACAAAATATAGTATGTAGAACTTACAAGTTAAGTTTTTTAAGTGGATATGCATTAATATTCTCTTTGTTCCAAAATATGAAAGAGTAAAACTAGATGTTGTTGTTATGTGCTGTCAAGTTGGAACTGACTCACAGTTCCTCAGAGGCAGTGCACGGAAAGAGATGGCCCGTCTTTCTCTTGCAGAGCAGATGGTGGGCTCAAACTGCTTGCCTTAAGGTTGTCAGTGCTACTCCTTACCACTTAGCATCAGGGCTACAAAGACGTTATTAGAGGAACTATTTATCTCTTCCTGGAATTTCTCCAAATTTAGGTAATATGTACTCTTTTTGTTATACTGTATCATAGTGAAATTGTTATGTACTGTCGGGTTGAAATCAATTTACAGCTGACCTTATAGCAGGTCTTCAGAGGCAGTAAATCTCGTGTGTGTGTGTGTGTGTGTGTGTGTGTGTGTGTGTGTGTGTGTGTGTGTGTAGTGGAGGTTTGCCGCTCTTTGTCCTGTGGAGCATCTGGTGGATTTGATCCAAGTATCTTTGGCTGACAACATAAGTCCTTACCGCTAAGTCAGCAAGAACAAATACATTTGTTTTTAGTAAAGTGTAGCCAGAATGTTGAAGGCAAAATTGGTGATGTTTTACCTCACATTTTTGGACATTTTGTCAGGGGAGATGATTCCTTGGAAAAGGACATCATACTTGGAAGGGTAGAAAAGGTCAACGAAGGGGAAGAAGACCCTCAAAAAGATAGATTGGTGTAGTGTCTGCAACAGTGGACTGATTCAGATGTGTCCAGGGTGGTAAGGATGGTGCAGGACAGGACAGGGTTCAGATCTGTTGTTCATAGGGTCACTGAGTCATACTTGACTCAAAGGCACTTAACGACAACAAGGTGAAAGGTACCCTCCTGGCATGGTAGGCTAGCCATTATACTGCTAGCCAAAGGTCAGTGGCGTGAATCCACTGGCTGCTTCACAAAGGAAAGATGAAGTAGGCTGCTCTTGAAAGGGTTAGGGTCTCAGAGCTCTGTCCTACTGCTTTGAGTTGGAACCAGCTTGATAGCAGTGGAATTTTGGTGATTATGAAAGCTCAGTTCAGCCCTTTGAAGATTGTGATGTGTTGATGTAGAGATACTGTCAGAGGGTTGTAAGCATTCCTTTCAGCAGACACTGTATTATGCTTAAGTTTGGTGGTCTGTGGAAATAGTGTATTAAAAGAGGAGAGATCTTTGTAGATGCAGTATTTCAGATTATATTTTCAGATGTATGGGTTAACTAACTAAATCGAGGGTTGCTTGGATTTAGAGCATGCAATCAGAGAAAACCCTATTAAGTGTACCTGGTGAAAGTATAAGGAAGACATTCCTATGTAAATGTTGATTTAGCAGAACAAAAGATTTGGGTTAGATAGTAAATGTTAGCATGTCCCCTTAAAGTTAAAATGTTCTGTCCTAAAAGTATGTGTCTGACTCTAAATGCCCCATGCCAGTCCATCTCATCTCTCCAATGCCTAGCATGCCAATATTTATGCGTTCCATTTCTTTCTTAACAATTTCTAATTTTCCTACATTCATGGTTCTCAGATTCCATGTTCCAATCACTAGTGTCTGCTTACAACTGTTCCTCTTCCTTTGTATTTGCATGCTTGACAGTTCTACCTAGGTTGCCCTTTCTGTTCGTCTACGTGTGTTGGGTTGTACATAGGGTTTTCAGAGGCCTGCCATTTCAGAAGTGGATGGCCAATCCTTCTTCCTAGTCCGTCTTAATCTGAATGTTTAGATTTTTGAAGTACAACATTGTGAGTGATAGGATTATATCCATACGCTTACAAGGAAGTCCAGTGAACACTACTATCATCCAGATATATGCACCAACAACCAGAGCCAAAGAAGAAGAAATAGATGATTTCTACCAACTCTTACAGGCAGAGATGGATCGAACATGCAATCAAGATGCATTGATAATAATGGGCGACTGGAAC
>NW_006399900.1:8279471-8303262 GCF_000299155.1 Elephantulus edwardii | reverse complement strand
TTTAGAGAGGGACATCATGCTGGGTAGAGTAGAGGGACAGCGCAGGAAGGGAAGACCTTCTACGAGGTGGATTGATTCAGTGACTGGGGTACTCGGGATGGATGTGTCAGAGGCAATGAGATTGGCACAGGATCGAGCACAGTTTAGCGCTGTTGTACATAGGGTCGCTATGAGTCGCAAACGACTCGACGGCACATAACAACAACAACAAAAAGTATGTGTATACGATACATCTCAGAAAAAAACAATTTCTTTCTGTCTCAGAATCTGTTATGGATATGGTTTCGGAAACAAGAGGGATCAACTAATCTTGAGACTCTAGTAAAAATGATTTTTGCTTATAAAACTTCTCTAATGAAAGCTATGAGGACTGCAGGTTGAGAGCTTTTCTCTCTCCTTATGTCTTGATTAAAGAAAGGCTTGAGGAGTTCATTCTGTTGCCTGACACTTTCCTGTTGGTCAGAGAAATTCCACCTTCATAAATCCAAGCTTTTTCTTTACCTGAAACTAAACCCGAACCCACTGCCAGTTGTTGATTGTGACTCCTAAGATGTAAGTAAATACTATTTTCTTAATGGTCAAGGCAGGAAAAAGAAAACAAATTATAGTCACATCAGTGGAGTCGGTTCTTACTCGTAGCGACCCTACAGGCCACAGGAGAACTGCCCCGTGGAGTTTCCCAGGCTGTACATTTGAACAGAAGCAGACCGCTTCATGTTTCTTTTATGGAGTGGCTGATGGGTTCAGACTGTTGACACTGAGGTTAACTGCCAAGCACTTTCACCACTATGCTGTCAGGTTCTTTGGAGAAACAAGAGAAAAGCAAATAACTGAACAGACAATGTCAAGAGTTTTATATTTCATTTTATCTTCCTTCTCGCTTTGTACTTTCCTACTATAGCTTTGTCAAAGCTGTCTTTAAAAATTGAATTTGTATTTAATTTCCTAGTATGTATAACATTTAGAGTTGTTTTGTACCGCTGAGTTGAAACTGACTCATCGCTGACCCTCCAGAGGATTTCCGGAGGCAGTTTAACATGTGAGGACATGGCCTATCTTTCTCCCACCAAGCAGCTGGTGGGTTCAAACTGCTTGCCTTTGGGATGGCAGCACATCTCCTTAACAGGAGGCCACCAGAGATTCTAAAAAATTTATAGAGTGCTCATAAATTCAAAGTGTTTTTCTCTAACCTTATAATTCAGTACAGGTAGGATGTTTAAGGGTTGTTTTTTTTTTTTTTTTTAAATACTAAGAAGAAAAGACCTACTGATTGTTAATAGAAACCTGGTGTTCATGTAATACTAGTACATGAGGCAGACATTCTCTTAATACTATGATGATATTGCTTTTATTTTAGTGTCAAGATTGGGTGCATGTATGGAGAGACTTCAGAAGCGAACATTAGATCCAGGTTGAAGATCTTAAGTTTTGGTTTCCTGATAGAAACTTTTTAACTGAACTTTAACATTCTGGGGTTCATTAGTTTGACAATACTTACTGAAGCATGGATGTTACAAAATGTGCCCACACTGTATAAGTAGTATGATGTATTAAATTCTTCTTGTCTAGGAATGCTAGGTTAGGGATTAGAACATTAAAGATGGGGCATGTTAAAGCCAGAACCATTGTAATGTGGTGGAGATGGAAAGCTCAAATATTTTTCACAAAACAAATGGGAAGACTGTATTCTGTGAAAGGCAGAAAATTTGTAAGACTCAGAAAACCAAGATAGACCTTTCCAACTTCTGGATCTTACAGAGTCTCTCACGGTACATGTTTTAATGTGGTGCTGTCACCTGTATTTTAACATAGCTAACTGCTGTGAGAACTTACAGGATTTAATTGGTGCTTATTTTCCGTCAGTGTATATTTCACCTTTGTTGGTCATTTGTGAGGCCTGATTTTTAACAATGCTTTCTCGCTCTTTTTGGGAAGCATATGCTTGCAAAGCAAGGATGAACTAATGAATGGCCAACAATCTTTTCTTTTCAGAGCCTTTTCTCCTCCTCTAGTTGCTGTTAAACCCCATAGCTGACCCTTTGTTGGGCTTCCAAGGCTGTAAATCACATGGGAGATGACTTCTCATCTTTCTCCCAAAATCCCTGGTGGATTTGAACTGCCAGTGAAGTTCTGATTTTGGGTGACTGGCATTACTCTCTATGGACTAGCCCATCAGAGCGCTGTGTCAAAGCCCCATCATGCAGAAGCCAAAAGTCTCCACACTGTCATTTCAGAGATCTCGGAACTGTTTTGAAGGAATTAAGTAGCATTTGGAATCCCGAGGTCACGGAACTGGAATTGGCATACAGGCCCGTTGACCCTAGTTCACTCTAGCAAACTGCACATTTAGCCATAGGGTGCTTTTATTTCGAGTGACAATTGTAAACTTCAAACTTCCCATTGTAGGGTGATTCTGGCTTAATACCTCGGATCTGTGAAGGGCTCTTCAGTCAGATAAATGAAACCACCAGATGGGATGAAGCTTCTTTTCGGACTGAAGTCAGGTAGGACCTGTGGCCATGTGATGCATCCAAGGCTGTTATTTAGCTTCATTTTAGGCACTAGAACCTGGATAAGATCTTTAACTTTCTAAAGATTCTGCTTTTATCCTTTTGTGTCTCTGTGGAAGTTAGTAATCAAGGCTAAAACATTTATATTTTCAGTGACTTTTGGGGCATAGAAGTATCTCAACTTGCTCAGTAACTCCAATATGGTATGCTTATATGAAATAGAATGAGCTTTTGTCTTTTAAGTATATCAAATATGTTTATTTTGTTATTTGAGCTGAATTAGAGCTGTATCATTTCTTATGCTGCTGCTGGTGGTGTTTTGTACTGTTGAGTTGGGACTGATCCATAGCTGACCTTCTCATAGATTTTCAAAGGCAGGAAATACCACAGGAGGAGGAGATTGTCCATCCTTTTCCCATGAAGCAGCTAGTGGATTTAAACCATGTAGAATTAATAAAATTAATTGATAGCTTGCATAGCTCTGGTGACTTTTTCCCTCCTTGAAATTCCATGTAGGTAAGGTTTGGCCACCATGGCCAAGTAGGGTTTACATGTTTGTTTTACCCTATTTGGATTGTATAGCCTTGGACGTATTATTTAAATCACCCTGAATCCCTGCTACCTAACCTGTAACCTATAAACTGAGGGTTATAGTTATAACCTAGAATGTACAAGCCTCTGCCTCCCCTTGGTTTAAATTGTAGGGTTTAAATGAGGTAATTAGCACAGTATGCATACGTAGTACCACATATACAGAAAGTCTATTCTATTTTTAATGTTGTTGCTAGTGGTACGTGAAAATTTTTTTTTCTGAATTAAATTATTTTTAAAATTTTAGCTACTTAGAAATTTATAATGAACATGTAAGAGATCTTCTGAGACGGAAGTCATCCAAAACCTTCAATTTAAGAGTCCGTGAGCATCCCAAAGAAGGGCCTTATGTTGAGGGTAAGTGTGGATATTTCTTAACACCATACTAGTTAGAAACTTATGTGAAAATAAGGCTTTTAAGAGGAAAAAAATGTAACACAGTGTAAGATTGGAAAATGAATTTTTAGTCTTTCATTATATTAAAAAACAGTATAAGCAGTCACTACATAGTATTCATCTAATGAATACAGAATTCCCTGGTGGTCATTGATTTCTCAGGGTTTGCCCGTAGGTTTTCTCTGACTTTAAGAACTCTGTGAACTTGTTTCTAGTATTGTCAGACAAGATACATGAGCCTTCCTCCTGTTTTTTAAATGGAATTGCATTTTCAGATTTATCCAGACATTTGGTTCAGAATTATGGTGATGTGGAAGAGCTGATGAATGCAGGAAATATCAATCGGACAACAGCAGTGACTGGGATGAATGATGTCAGCAGCCGGTCCCATGCCATCTTCACCATCAAGTTTACTCAGGTGAGGACAGCTGGACTATGCCTGGGTTTGTGCAAGTTGATGAGCACTGGTGAAGGGCTGATAGTTGTTGAACAAAAGGTAGCAGAGGAGACTGGCCGTCTTTCTGCTGGTGGTGTTAAAGTTGGATTTGGGCCCTGTGCTGAGGTTCTCTGAGTTTACACTCATAATAATCTGAAATGTCTTGATTTGTACCCTTGGGAAATTTTTAGTAGGCTTAAAACTATTCTAGACATCAATAAATGTGTTCTGTGTTTAAATTAAGCTACAGTTTTCATTGTTGCAAACTCTATGGGAAATGATAGATTTCAGTGAGACTGCTGGAGGCCAAGGTTAGTAACTCAACGTGTCACTTCTTCACTTCATGGGGCTCAGCACAAAATGGTGATTACAATTATTAAAATGATATTAAAAGAGAGTGAACATTTTTAAGTGCTAATACAGGAATTCATTATAATCAAGAAGTGGAGAGTATGATGAATGTGTGTGGAGATTGCTGAGGGGAAGGAAGTAGAACTGGTAAAGGCAAAGAAAGAAATTTAGAATCTGTTCAGAGCTTACACATATGCAGTCTTAATCTGTGTCATTGATTAAACATGTGAAATACATGTCACCTCCTGGCAAAAAAAGTAGTGTTTTATTGGCAAGAGGAATCAGAGAGCAAAGTAAATGGAAGATTCTCTGTGTGTCACTCAGAAGAGTGCCTGTTAAACTCTGTGTCTCTTTGTTTTTGATTTACTGCAGTTTGACTAGTTTTTCTTCTTCTTAGTTATAAATGCCTATATCTTAAGAGGTTTACATTTGTATCTGAATTTTGTATTTCTGTTTGGCATTTTAGGCCAGACTGTAATATGTAAGTTAAAAGCCCTGGGGAAAGTAAAATTTTGATATAATTCAGAAGTAAAGATTATAGTACTCAAGATGATGTTGTTGTTATGTGCCACTGAATCGCTTGTGATTCATAGTGACCCTATGTACAAGAGCCCTAAACCCTGCTCTATCCTGTGCCAACCTCATTTTCTCCAACACACCTAACCCCATTACCCCAATCACTGAATCGATCCATCTCATTGAGGGTCTTCTTCTCCTGCACTGTCGCTCCACTCTCCCAAACATGATATCCCTCTTCAAGGACTGGTCCATCTTTGCAACATGCCCAAAGTATGTCACACAAAGCTTCGGAATTCATACCTCCAAGGAGCAGCCCGGCTTCACCCTCTCCAGGACAAACTTGTTTGTACTCCTAGCAGTCCATGGTATATTCAACACTCTTCTCCAGCACCACAGCTCAAAGGCATCAGTTCTCTTTCTGTCATCCCTAGTCACTGTCTAGCTCTCCAATGCATAGCATGCAATAGCAAAGACTAAAGCCTGGATCAGGTGCACCTTAGTCTCCATCCTGATGTCATTGCTCTTCAGCACTCTTGAGAGGTCCCTGACAGCTGACTTTCCCATGCAGTTCATCTCTTGATTTCCTGGCTGCTGGTGCCAAGAGTGTTGACTGTGGAGCCAAGTAAATTAAAACTTGTTAACGATCTCAGTCTCTTTACCATCCATACTGATGCTGCCAATTGGCCTAGTGGTGAGAATCTTTGTTTTCTGGATGTTGAGCTTGAATCCATATTGAAGGCTGCAGTCCTTGACTTTCTGCAGCAAGCACTTCAAGTCCTCTTCAGTTTCAGCAAGTAGGTTGTGTCATCTGCATAATGCAGGTTGTTGATGAATCTTCCACCAATCCTGATGCCACATTCCTCCTCGTATGGCTCAGTGTCCTGGATGATCTGTTCTGCCTACAGATTGAAAAAGTATGGAGATAGGACACATCTTTGACAGACCCCCTTCCCATTTTTGAACCATGCAGTGTATCCTTGCTCTGTTCTGATGACTGCCTCTTGGTTCAAGTATAGGTTTCGCATAAGCATAATGACATTTTCTGGGATTCTTGTTCTTCTCAGAGTCAGCCACAGTTTGTTGTGATCCACACAGTCAGAAGCCTTTGCACAGTCAATAAAGCACAGAGAGACATTGCTCTGTTACTCTGCTTTCTACCAAGATCCGTCTAACATTAGCTATAATACCCCTAGTACAATGACCTCTTCTGAAGCCAGCCTGCACATCTGGCAGTTTTCTGTTGATGTGTTGCTCCAGTCATTTTAGGATAATTTTCAGTAGAATCTTGATTACATGTGATATTAATGATACTGTTCTATAATTTCCGCACTCTGTCAGGTCACCTTTTTTGGAATGGGATATAGACTTTATTTTTTTAATTTTATTCATTTTAATGAACATTTACAGAGATTTTGGATTTCCATTCAGACTTTTAAAACAATTTGTGAGACACAGTGTGTTACCATTGAATCAGAGTCGACAGATCTCTTGGCTGATTGTCGCTGTTTGTCATCCCTTGCCTACACTGGGTGTGGGGTGCTGTCTGGCAGCAGGACTGATAGCTTTCTTACACTGTTCTTTATGGAGTGCCCCTCAGTGCCAACTGTCTGTTCTGTGTTCTGCCACAGCCAGACACAGTTAGCTTTTGTTGAAAATGACTGATTTGCATGATAGAGCAGTTCTTCTGAGTCACAGGTAGACTGCTGAAGTAGTGAATTTAAGTTTGAAAGTTTTGTAATCAGTATAAGGGATGATGAAACAGGGACATGAAAAACAAACAAGAAAAGCTATCTCGAGAGGTCCCAGTGAGGAGGAGAAAATAATTAAAATTTGCATCATAAGCAACATCAGAACCTTTGTAACCTTTAATTTTGCTTTTATATTTTACCACAGGCCAAATTTGATTCTGAAATGCCGTGTGAAACTGTGAGTAAGATTCACTTAGTCGATCTTGCTGGAAGTGAGCGAGCCGATGCCACAGGTGCCACTGGAGTTCGACTAAAGGAAGGGGGTAACATTAACAAATCCCTCGTGACTCTTGGAAACGTCATTTCTGCCTTAGGTGGGTGTATACTGTCTGCTCCCTCTTTTTATTCCAAGTGGTACTGTATTGTGAAGTTTAATGCTTGTATAATAAGTGGAGATTATATCCTCAGGATTTCTAGAACCAGTGTTAAAGGGGTAAACCCCCCCAATTTTAATAATTGTCTCCTCCTCCCTTATTTTTCTTCCTTCCTATAGCTGACTTATCTCAGGATGCAGCAAATCCTCTTGTAAAGAAGAAACAAGTCTTTGTGCCTTATAGAGATTCCGTGTTAACTTGGTTGTTGAAGGATAGCCTTGGAGGAAACTCTAAAACAATCATGATTGCCAGTAAGAATTTTGACTTTTTTTATCAACATTTGGTGCTTTGTGTGAATTACCTGTATATATTTACATCAAAAGGGCTCACTAGGCTTAGCTTAAATAAATAAAAAAAATAATAATACTGGTTTTCACTCTTGAAAAAAACCCACCTGATATAGAGCAGACTGTAGTGTGTTGTTAACTGCCTTCCCCCCCTCCTTTCCTATCCCAATTCTTGTATTCTTGGTTATGGAAACTGTAATAGCATGTACAGTGTTCCTTGGTTTCCTTTGCTGAAAGTACAAGATAACTTCCCTCCACCCAAAAATTGACTGCCATTGAATTGATTCCCACTTATATCAGCCCTCCATCAGATTTCCGAGGCTGTGAATCTTTACAAGAGGAGACTTCCCATCTTTTTCCTGAGGAGTACATTTAAACTGTCGACCTTGTGGTTATCATGCATGAAGCCCTTTGGGCTCCATAGAACTACAAGATAGAAGCTTTTAAATGGGTCAACACATGATGCATTTGAGTTCGCTCTAACTTAGGACAATCTTATGTACAACAGGAAATAGTGTCTAGTCTTGTACTATTTCCATGGTGTTTGCTATGTTTGAGACCATTACTGTAACTCATTATAGCGATTCAAAGTAAAAACAACACCCTTTTTTCTCTGTTTAAAGCAGTAAATTAGTTTGTTAATTCCAAACTAAACAAACAAAAAAATAAGGCTCAAAGTAGTTCTGAAAAGAGCAGCATACTGAAAACTTGCAAAAAAAGGAGATAAGTTTTGAGGAGAACTCAGAAAGTACTTTCTGTCCTAATCCCCTCCTCTCTTTCTCTTCTGTTCTCCTTGTACTGTTTTTTCCTCTGCCTTGTACCATCCCCATGCATTAACTATGGAAGTGAAGGAACTACCCTGGGATAAACACTCTGATGCAATTGTATAAGCACCTAAATCTTTAAGTTTTGTATAGAAATGAGGGATAGTATTAACTAAAACTGTAGAGAGGAAGCGAATTAATTAATAAACTGATGCATCAAAAATTACCATTCTTATATAATAGAGCAAACAGGGAGAAAAATCAAGAAAACTTCCTAACCCACAGTCAGACAGCTTGAGAGAATGAGTCACTGTGTCTTAGAGCCCAGGACCATAGCCTTGGAGGACATCCAGGTCAATGAACATAGAGCAAAATCCACAAAGAACATAGTCTATAAAGACACTGTTCTTCATCCTACTTCATAGCTGTGAATAGCAACTGTGATCTTAAAAACTTGAAAGTGGACATCCAAGGTCCACTTATTGGACTCATCTCTTTTGTAGCAAAGAGTGAAGAAAGTCAAAGACTACTTTAAAAGACTGATGGACAACGTGAACTTCTGTCTCCATGACGCTGAGGCCAGAAGAACCAGGTGGTGTTCTGCTGTCCCTATTGACTTCTCTAAAAGGGATCATAAAAGACCCCTGACAGAGAGGGGGGGGGGAAGGGAACAAAAGTAGAAATTATTAAAAAAACCAAAAAGCACAATAAACTTACTGGTCAGATAAAGATTTTAAGAGACTCTGAGACTGTGCCATCAAGCCTGGAGCTGAGCTCACCCCTGGGACTCAGTTTCTGGTCGAACAAGATGATCAGTATTCTAGGATTCTAAGATGATCCATAATACCAGGGAGAACTACACTCCTTAGAACAAGCTACCATACAGGATCAAAAAGGCAGCATTTATACAGGGATTAAGTAAAGACAGCAGGAAGGATAGGAAAGAATGATGACTGCAAGTGGGAGACAGAGGAAAAGTGCTTTTAGAGTGTGGGGATTATAGTTAGTGTCATGAAATATGCCATGCATGTATGAATTATTGATTAGAAACCAATGTGCTCTGTAAACTTTTAATCAAATCACAATAAAAATGTTATATATGTTATATATATTGTTTGTTGTGTACCATCAGATTGGAACCAACACATAGCTGACCATCTGGCGGGTTTTCAGAGGCACTTAACCACATGGAAGGAGATTGCCTATCCTTCTCCCATGGAGCAGCTGGTGAATTCGAACTGTGCTTCTTTGGGATTGCTGTGCAGCTTCTTGTCACTAGGCTTTTTCTCCTTTGGGTGTTTACAAAGACAGTAGACTTTGTCAGACACTGAAGAAATGTTTGAATGCACTGGTGGCATAGTGTGTAGAATGTATAGGTCGTCTAACTGTAAAGTCAGAGGTGTGAACCAGCCAACTGCTCTGTGGGAGAAAGATCAATGGGAACCCCCATCAAGGGTGTTATGATTTTAGATTGTTGAGAACAGTGGTTTTGTGAGGGGTTTTGTATTTGTTTTGGCTTCTTTATTTGCTTTAGTTTTGGTAAGTACAAACGGTGTTGAAATCTTTATATTTAACAAAAAGCATGCTCTTTACTATAGTGAGGTGTCTGATGCATCATTCTAGAATTGCTTAGATGGCTCATTCTAGAAGATTTAAGAAAAGCAAAATGATATAGTGACCACTCTTTCCTCTAAATCTTGGAAAACTTTTTGTATTTATTACGATAGCAATAAAAATTTAGTCTGTCCTTTTAAATGACAAACCAGCTTTTGTTAAATGAAACACAGAAGCTAGATAAATTAATCTTTGAATACATTCTTCACAGCCATTTCACCTGCTGATATTAGTTACGGAGAAACCCTAAGTACACTTCGCTATGCAAATAGAGCCAAAAACATCATCAACAAGCCTACCATTAATGAGGACGCCAATGTCAAACTCATCCGGGAGCTCCGAGCTGAAATAGTCAGACTGAAAATGTTACTTGCTCAAGGCAATCAGGTTGTGTGTTTTATTTTTTTTTTTCCCTCCTGAGATTTGTGGATAATATTTAGAGTAACAGCATCTATTTCTACATTATAATGAAGCAGTTTTTTCACTTATAGTATTAATTTGAGTAATTAATAAACAAATGTAAACAGAAGTACACTAGATACCAAGTAAGTGCTAAGTAGAGCTTGCATGTGCTAGCAGTCTCTCCTTGATGTCTGCGCCTCACTGGCCAGTGCATTTCTTTCTTTTTTTTTTAATTTAATTTAGTTTATTTTTCATTTCAATGAACATCTACAGAGATTTTGGAATTCCGTTCATTCATTGTTGCACCCTTCTCCCCGCACATCCCCCTCTCCCCTCCCCCCGCTACATTTCTTATGTACTGTGGTGTAAGAGTTTATCCATTAAACTTAGAATGATTAATTATCTAATACTTATCAATTATGGATGGAGTTTTAGCTTGTAAGGAAATTAGTAGCATAATCTCCATTACTGGAAATACATTGAGGTGCTCTAAGTAATATTTAAAATTCTCCTCATGCATTTGAGGACTTGAAAATGTGTTTTAACAGAGTGAAAGATTTGTTTGAACATCTTCCTAAATTTCCATTTCATTATAGAAGTGATTATGGCAATTTAGTGGCAAGTTAGGTATTATACCTCTTGAGATTCAAGAGAAGCAGCCTTTCCTTTTTATGCTTTACGTAGTGAACTTATTTATAAGCTGTGTAGTTCAATTCTTTGATGAGTGTTGCTGTTATGTTCTGTTGTGTAAAGTTGGAACCGATCTATTGCTGACCCTCCAGTGGGTTTTCAGAGACAGTAAATCACACAGGATAAGATTGCCCATTCTTCTCTCAAGGAACAGCTGGTGGATTTGAACCATGTGCCTTTGAGTTGGTTTCGTAACTCCTGATCAATAAGCTGCCACCACTATTCATATAGAACCTGTGAGCAACAGGTGTGAGCTTTACCCTCTCCTGCAATAGCCTCGTGATCCCCCATATGCTTGATCTCATTGGTGCGGTCACTGGGCCAGGTCATCTGTTTGAGGGACTTCCTCTCACTGATTCCGTACCTTTCCCTTGGAACAATGTCTTTTTTCTTAGACGTGGTGACTCCTAACAACATGCCTAACGTACGTGAGACCAAGTTTCACCATCCTTATCTCTAAGGAGCACTGTAGTTGGACTTAGCACAGGATAGATTTGTTTTATTCTTTTGGCAGTCCATGGGATAGTTGGTATACTTTGCCAGCTACAACTCAAAGGCATCAGTTCTTCTGTCATCCTTCGTTATTTTCCAAGTTTCATATTTTTATACAAAGGAATTGAAACATATTATGACTTAAATATTTTTTATAATTTTTAAAAATTTTATTAATTTTAATGAATGTTTACAGAGATTTTGGATTTCCATTCATTCATTGTTGCATTTTTCTCCCTGTCCACCTCTCGCCCTAATTCTCTCATCTCTTTGAAAAGTAAAAGAAAAATTCTTTCATTGGTATACAATTCACCCCCCTACCTCCCCCACCCCTGCACTGAGTACACTCCACTATGTAACCTTCATTCTGGACTCTTGTCATGACCATAATACCCAATCATATATCCCTTTTAAACAGTTCTCTCCCTCATCTTTTTCAATGCAGTTACATAATTCCTCCAATTTTTCTCAGTCTCACCCCAACCCTGATATAAGTCCCATTCTACAACAGTGGCACTATGCAGTATTTGACCTTTTGTGACTTAGATATTTCACTCAGCATAATGTCTTCCAAGGTCATACATTTTGTATAATATTTCATGAGTTCCTTGTTTTTCAATGCAGTGTAATATTCCATTGTGTGACTGTACCAGCACTTCTCTATCCATTCATTTGTTGATGGGCACTTGGGTTGTTTGCAACTCTTTGCTGTTGTGAACAAGTAGCAATAAACATGGGTGTGCATTATGACTTACCTCTAATACGATTTTTTAAACTGGCATCAATACTCTTTAGCACTTTGGAGAGGTCCTTGACAACAGATTTCCCCCCAAACACAACATCTTTTGATCTTTCTACTGCTGCTTATATATGGCTGTTGATTGTGGATCCAAGTAAAATGAAATAAATGACATTCTCCATCATTCTTTTCTCCATCTATCATAATGTTGCTGTTTGAGCCATTGGTAAGGAGTTTTGTTTTCTTGTTGTTCACATGTTACCTATATTGAAGGCTATAGTGTTTAATCTTCTGCAGCAAGTACTTTGAGTCCTCTTCTCATTCAGCACATGTGCTTAATGCAGGTGTTTGATGAATTTTCCTCCAATCTAGATGCCACACTTTTCTTCATATAATTCAGCTTTTCAAATGATTTACTTGGCATACAGATTGAATAGGTATGGAGAAAGGCTACTGTCCTGACACACACCTTTCTTTATTTTAAGCTGTGTGGTATTCCCTTGTTCTATTTGGACTGAGTGCTTCTTGGTCTATGTATAGATTTCACATATGCACAAATAAGTGTTTTAGGATTCCCATTATTCTCAATACTTTCCAAAATTATTATGATCCACATAGTAGCTGCCTTTGCATAATTACTAAAACAAATATACATCTTTCTAGTATTATCTTCTTTTAACTTAGGTCCTTCTTACATCAGCAGTGATATCTCTTATTGCGCAGACTCTTCTAAATCCAGTTTGAATTTCTGGCAGTTCCCTGTTAATGGATTGGTTGAGCATTTTTGAATAACCTTCAGCAAGATTTTACTTGTATGCAATATTAATTAATATTATTGTATAATTTTCACACTTTTTGGATTATCTTGTACTGAAATGGGAGCAGATAATTAATTTCTTCTAGTTAGTTGATTAGGTAGCTGTCCTCAAAATTTGACATAGATTATTAAGCACATGGAGGGATGTATCTGTTTCTTGAAATACCTCAGTTGGTATTCCATTCGTTCCTTCTGTGCAGCTTGGAAATTTTCCCTCAACACCTTTGGTTCTTGTTCACATGCTGCTTTTTGCAATGGTTCAAGTGTTAATCAATTCTTTTTGGTGCAGTAACTATGCACCATCTTTTTTATTTAGTACTTCCTACATCGTTCGGTATTTTACCCATAGAATTTTTAAGTGCTGCAATTCAAGGCTTGAATTTGTTCTTCAGTTCTTTCAACTTGTGAAATGATAAACATATTATTTCCTTTTGGTTTTCTAATGCCAGCTCTTTTCTTCCCACATTTCATTGTAATACCTTGTTTTACCTTCTTGAGCTACCCTTTGAAATTTTCTGTTCATGTCTTCAGCATTGCTTCTTTTTGTTTTGACTCTTATGTGTGTTATGAATAATCATAGTTAAGTTCCAGTAGATTTTTGTAAAAAAAGCACATCTTTGATAGAAAAAGTCAAAGACAACTTTTTAAAATGTCGAATGTAGATTGAAATTGAGAATAAAACAAAGGTACATTTTTTTCTGCTTTCATAACCTGTGTGAATAGTTGGTATAAGTGTGCCATTTAAAAAAAGCCTTCAAATTCTACCCTTTTGTTTAATGCAAAGTCATAACTAGAGTACTGGTTTCCATGTCTGACTGTTCTGTATTTAAAGCTCTTGATATTCCATAAATGAATTGGCCTGTGAAAATATGTACCACATAAAAACCTCCTTGAAGTTTCTATGTCCTGAAATATATCTGACAGATATCTCTAAGAAGATGACAGTTAGCAGTTGACAAAAGTTGTTCCTTGTACTTTTAAACACCTTTACAGGGGATTTGACTTCTTTGTGTAAAGCTTTCTGTGTGAGTGGAATTTGTCAGGATGCATAATCCAATTGGATGTGAAATCATTAGGCCTGCAGGGGAAACCAGTCCTTGGGGAAGGACATCATGCCAGCACAGAAGAGAAAGACCCTGGATGAGATGGATTGACACTTTGACTGTGGCAATGGGTGATGGTGTGCCAGAGATAGTGAAGTTGGCAAAGAATGGGGCTAGGTTCAGAGTCATTGTTCAGTTGTAGTCGACTTGATGGCACATAACAACAACATGCAGCTTATAACAAGAAATAAAATAATCATTGTTGTTATATGCCTGGTTTATAATCTCTTTTTACAATATTTTTAAATATTTAAACATTTAAAGGTAGTTTGTTAGGTTCCTTGAGTATTATATGTGAGAGAAGGTATTTGGAAAATTTTAGGTTTAACTCTTTGCATTTAACTTTTTATTAAGTTTTGTGAACAAGAAAAGAAGGAAGGATTAGCCTTTTTGAATTAAACTGTATCAGTGCTGGGAAACAAATTATTAGAGAAAGCTATTATTTTAATCATAATAGAAAAAAAATGAAAGTGCCTGTAATTTCATTTTCATGGATCTACAGTTAATAGCCATGGTAGTATAGTCACACTCAAGAAATTAAAAGATGTTTTGGGGAAATCTACTGCCAAGGACCTCTCCAAAGTGCTAAAAAGCAATGCTATCAGTTTAAAGACTAAGGTATGCTGAATGTAAGCTATGGTATTTTCATTTGCTTTGTGTGCATGTGAAAGTTCGACAGTGAATCAGGATGACAGAAGAAAATGTCTTTGAATTTTGATGTTAGCAAAGAGTACTGAATATCCCATGGATTGTCAGAAAAACAAATCTGTCTTGAGGAAGTACAACGGTGCTCCTTAGAATCAAAGATGGTGAAACTTTGCCTCAGATACTTTAGGCATGTTGTCAGGAGGGCCAGGCCTTGCCAAAAGGTGCTTTGCTGGGAAAAGTAGAGGATCAGTGAAAGAGAGGAAGACCCTTAAAGAGATGAATTGGCAGAGTGACTGGAGCAATGGGATTGAGCATGTGGGTGATCATGAGCATTTTGGAGGGTAGGGTAAGGTTCATACCTGCTATTCATAGGGTTGCTGTGAGTTCTGGTGGACTTAATGGCATATAACAAAAGTGGTCTTAATTTAGTACTCTAGGTAACTGAATACGTAAGAATAGCCATACAGTGGAGCACTATGGAATTGTTAAAAAGAATGAAACAAAGAAGGTAGTAACTGAGGAGGGAAGGATACAGAGGCTTCAGAAGCACTCCTAGTATTTCAGTCCTTAGGCTGAGGGGTAGGTATGTGGTGCTCACCACTTGCTTCCTGTTTCAGTGTTCATACTCCATGTGTGTCAGGGTAAAACTGAACTCCACGTTTTTCAGTGACTGAATGCCAAGCCTTTACAATTTGATTTATAAACTTCTGATTATTCTGGTCATATACAAGCATCTTTTTGAGTTTTAAATTGACTTTTTCACTCCATTGTATATCTTGGGGGAAAACTCAGCACATATGAAACTTGAAAATGAATGCATTTCATTTGTGTGTATCCACGGATAAATCTCAAAAGTGTGTAATTGACTAGGACTCACCTTTTTTTCTTTTTTGACCTTTTGAGTTTTGGCCTTCAGCACATTATTTCTTCAGGAACTCTAGGGGTTAAGAAAATTTTTAATATTGCTGAAATCTAAATTATATGTTTTTCTTTGTGGATTTATTTTATATATGCAGGTTAAGTGGAATGCCATCATTTTGAATAAATGTAGACATGATTTGAAAATGTAAATAATATAATATTTATGTGATAATATACTATATTCGTGGGGAAAAATCTTTAAGTTTTTGTTATTTACTAATTGGTGATCTGTTGTGGTTTTTTTTGTTTTAAATTTTAGATTGCCCTCTTAGACTCCCCTACAGCTTTAAGTATGGAGGAAAAACTTCAGCAGAATGAAGCTAGAGTAAGTGATGTTTTTGGACCCATTATTTTTTTAAAATAATAACCTTTGTTATATATTGAATTATGTCCCTTTAGAATACCTGGTATCTCACCTCTATCCATCAAAGAATATAATCTCTTTTGGAAATAGGGTATCTTTGTTAGGTTGATGAGGCGATATTAGTGTAGGGTTTGCCTTTATGTCTCTTCTATAATATGAAAGAGCAGATTAAGCAAGAAAGCAAGTACAGAGGAGGGGAAATAGATAAAAGCCATTTGATTAAGGAATCTAAGGCTAGAAGCTGAGACGAGACAGATCCCTTCCTTAAGAGTAGAAAGACAGAAGAACATGGTCTTTCCCTAGAGGGCCGTAATTAAAACTTTCTGTCCTTCTAAACTGTGAGAAAATGAATTTGTTCAGTACAGCCACCCACTTGTGGCATTTCTTTTACAGCAATAGTAAATAACTAAAACAATTATTTTGAGTATATATTGTTTAGTGCTCTTAGTTGAGACTGGCATTCTTTAGTGATCTCCCTGCCCCTACCTTGGCTTTTTTTTGTTTGTTTGATTGTTTCTTCCATTGTATGTGTTGATTTTATGTATCAGATCACATTATACATGACTTAAGTGGGATTTGTGTGTGATAGAATGGCTGACTACAACTGCAGTCCATATACTTGTCCTGGCAAAGCAGGGAGACTAGGTTACCTGAGCAGACAGGTGTCCTGGGTCCATGTTGAACATGCCTTTAACTAGAGGGCTTCCTGTAGATTACCAGTCACTGTGGTGCACTTTGTGTCATCCTTTTATTACATTTCCCAGGAGAAGTGCAGCACTAGGAGGTCAGATGCTTAGATTCTCTTAAACTGAATGACAAGTGAAGCTGGGAGGGAGAGTGGCGTGATGAACCTGAGCAGAGCAGAGCTCTAGAGATGTGGGGACTAATGCCAGTGTTTGAGCATTGGTGATTTTTGAAAACTAGTGTTTTTTTTTTTAAAGGCCTCTGTGAAAAGAAAGGAGACATTAAGAACAATTTTTGGAGTTGATTTTGTTTACCATATTGAATAGTTAAAACAGTACAAGAATGCATTCACAATTTGTTCTGCTATCATTAGTAGCAGACCAGTTATAAGAAGTGGAAAGTCACCATTGTCCCATTTGTTTGATCTGCTGTATGACTCCATGATTTCTAATATCAGCTGTCCCTCCTTCATCCAGCTCCCCCACTCCTCTATGGTCCTTGGGTTCGCTGTCTTGTTGGAAGGGCTCACAGAGACTCCATCCGTGTCAGGGGAAGCTCTCACAAGTCTGTAGGGGATGCAGGCCAGTGTTGCAGAAGCTGGTGGGTGGTGCAGTTAACTGCTGTGTCCCAGTGTCCCAGGATAGTGGGTATCCCAAAAAGAGAGCTAGCATTGAGTTCCCATGAGCTATGTTACTAGAGTGGGGCTTGTATTCCATCCACCCTAATCCTATTTCCTTGCTACAATGAATAATACATAAGTACAAAATAAACAGTCAATGGCTAGGAAAGACGTTTTGAACAGTAAACTTTTTTTTACAGTTTTTTTTTCCTTGTTGTGTACAGAAGGAGATTGCCTCTCCTTCTCCAGCAGAGCATCTGATGGACTCAAACCATATCCCTTCAGGATTGAGGTGCAGCTTCTTGCCACTAGGGCACCAGAGCTTCCCCCCCCCTTTTTTTTTTCTTGTTGTGAACAATAAATTTTGACACCACAGAGGGGAAAAAAAAAATTCTGTTGGTAAAATCTCTTACAAATGTAAACTATTAAGGATAGAGTTAGGCTATAATTAGGAACTTGTTGACACTTCCTTCAATAATTACGCTGCTAATAGCGCTAATGAAATTAGTCTTTTAATCCTTATATTTCTCGTAAAATTTTGTATTTAGTGCTTGAAATTTTAATTTTGAGTGCTATTAAATATCTCAGTATAGTCTTAAATTGTTTTTAAATAGTTTTTGGACCACCTAGCAAGTTAATTGAAACTAATAAACATTTTAATTTGAACATATTATACATGCTGTGATAGAAATGAGTGCTTATCTTGTACTGAATATTTTCTAGTTTTATGTAATATATTGCAGACCCTTATTAGCTGCTTACCATCTACTTGACTATAAATCTCATTACCCTGATAGCCATTGTATCCCAACATTTATAATTTTTACTAATATTGTTATAAATGAAAGTGATTTGATTTAAATTCATTGTTGAAATAAATCCATAGCATATTTGTAATTTTTAGCAGTTAGAATTATTTGAGTTTGGAAGAGAGTGAGTGACTTAATTTATTCAGTGAGAACATGTCTATTGCTTAAAGGCAGAATCATTTCTTAAAGGTTTTCATATTTTCTAATAGACTGTCAGTGAGAATCTATATATTAACTCAGTAGCGTAAACTAATAAATTTAGCACACCAGTCTTTGCCCGTTCTGTGTGGGAAGATATCATAAGATTATTTCCCTCATGAGCTTAAGACCATAGTCGTGGGAGACATCAAGATCAATTGACTCAGCATAGTCTATGTAGACAATTTTCTTCATCCTCCTTTGGGGAATCTTCTCCAGCAGAGCATCTGGTGGATTTGAACCAGGCACCTCTGGGATTGCGGTGCAGCTTCTTGCCTGGGGAATCTTAAAAGCTTAGATGCATCTAAGGTACTTCTGTTGGCTTCTTTGTATCCAGAGAACAGCAGAGTGAGGAAACTCAGAAACTATTAGTCCAAAGCACTAGTGGATCATGTGAACATTAGCTTTTATGACCCTGAGGCCAGAACAATTAGATGATGCCAGCCTCTGCTGTTGCTGCTGTGTAAGAGATTACAATGGAAGATTCCTGAGAGGAAGAGGGAGTGTGGCCCAAGCCCACAATTATGAAAAAGATCAGGTGTGTTTGAGAAAGACTGATGGAACCCCCCAAGACTGTGTCCCTTAGTCATCCCTTTCATACCTACACCTAATCTCACACTTCCCAGCCAGAAAACAGACCCACCTTGCAGGACTGGCACAATCCTTGGGTCGATCAGCGGCACAGGATCAGAATGGCAGTATTTACTGAGGATAAAGGTCAGGAGGCAGGAAGAAATAGGAAAGAAGCATAAATAGAAACACTGAGAAAGTACAGAGAGTGTTGTTATAGTGAGGAGAGTCTAGTGAAATGGAAAAATCATTTGTCATGGAGCATGATATAGATGAATTGTTGAATAGAAGGTGAATTAGCTCTGTAAACTTCCACTCAAATAACAGTGAAATATGAAAACAACGCAACAAATGATTTCTTATTAGAGTTCTGTGAGGGTGATGAAATGAAGAACT
Source organism: Elephantulus edwardii (assembly GCF_000299155.1). Lineage (NCBI taxonomy): Eukaryota > Metazoa > Chordata > Mammalia > Macroscelidea > Macroscelididae > Elephantulus > Elephantulus edwardii. Next base: position 8,284,220 of record NW_006399900.1, on the reverse strand, counting down.
GTGTGGTGCAGTGGCTGCATTCTTTCATATCATGAAATACAAACAGATTAAGTTGGAAAGTGTTTCAGTCTAATTTCTTTGGCTTTTCACCAAGGAAATAGTAGATTCTTTCAATATTTAGTAAAATCAGAATCATTATTTTAAAAAGTGAGATTTGAAATGGATGGATTTTCTTTCTCTGCCTTTTAAAAATTCTCAAAACCAGAAACCTGTTGGCGTTGAGTTCATTCTGACTCTCAGCCACCATATAGCACACCTGTGGGTGTCTGAGGCTTGAGCCTTTATGCGGACATCAGTGGTGGCACAGTGTTGTGCACTGGCTGCTAACTAGCCACTCTGCAGGAGAAGGAAATGGCAAGTTCAAACCCCATCCACTGCTATAGAGTTGATTCCAGTTCATAGTAGTACAAGTGCAAGTGCCTCATGGAGTATCTAAGATGGTAAACCTTTTTGTTTTAATTTTTATTTTATATTGATTTGCTTACAAAGGTCCTATGCATTGTGTTTCATTCAGTCATTCCCTAACGTAGCAAACCTTAGGGGTTTTGTAGTATATTTGTAAAAAAATAAATTGTATAAACATTAAAAAAAAAAAAAAAAAAGCAGGCCGCCTGCCTCTATCCCATGGAAATGCAGTGGGTTCGGACAATCAGCCTTTGATTCAGCAGACATGTGCTTTCACTTCTGCACCAGAGGTCTTCATAAAGATAGCTGCTTTGGAACACCTGAGGGCCATTCTAGTCTGTCCTGAGGGGTCACTGTGCTTTAGAGTTGTTGCTATGTCATGGGCTCTGGTAGAGGTAAGGAACAGACCTTTCAGTTAGCAGCCTTCAGTGTGACCACTGCGTCGCCAGGACTTCTCCTTTTCTCTTCAAATAGAATACCACCATCAAGTTGATTCCATCTCACCGCAACTCTTCACATTTCCAAAAGCTCAAAATTCAAATTCACTGTCATCTTGTTACTGTACGCTCACAGCAATGCTCTATCAGATTTAAGGTTCTATGAGTTGTAACAGCAGGAATCTGTCCCTTTTCCTCCCACAGAGCTATTGGTGGATTTGAACTGCCCCAAATTAAAACAATTAGCAGAGGAGTTCACTACAGATGTTTACAGGGGGAGATTGGGATTGACTGGTGAATTCAAACGTCTGGCCTTTTTAGTTAGCAGTCTGACTTAATACCCACTATCTTTTTTCAGCTTTCTTCTCTTTTAAACTTTCTTAGCTCTCTTTGCTTCTTTCTTAATTAATTACTTATGATGTGGCTTTGAATTGGTGCTCACTGACAGCGACCCGGAGAGCTCTTGTGATCTGGTAGGGAGGGTATTGCACTGCCAAACTAAAGGTGGGTAGTTTGACTTAACCAGCTGCTTTGCAGGAGAAAGATGGACAGTTTCATCTTGGGAGATTTACAGGCTCTGGAGGCCAGCTGGAGAGTCAGCTATGACTTGGTTCCAACTGGACACAGTGAGTTGAATTGAGATAGTCACCTTGTGTGACAGCAGATGCCTTCAGGGTTTCTTGGGCTGCAACCTTTATGGGATCACATCACTAGGCCTTATGTTCTCTGTAAAACTGCCTACATAGGCTTCAATCCAGTGTTTAACCATTATGCTACTGGGGTGGATCATTGAAAAAGTTTTAAGAAACTATCCAAACAGTTCTGCTATCTTTGAGAAACAATTTTCAGTTGTTCTGTGATCCAGAATTGGGAACACTTTTACTCCCAGGTTACAGCTGACTGGAAAGAAAATTGTTTTGTAAAAAATTTTGCTTTTATTACAACATTGAATTACAGAACCACCTTATTAAAAATGAGTGAGATTTGTAAATTTTATTGGTTAGTTACAAATGTTAATTATCTCTTAAAACAAAGCTGTACCACCTAAGGTGATTTAACCAGCACAGTGTCTAAGTACAAAGAAAGAGAAATGAGGGTTTCTTTGAACCTATAGTTAAGGAGCTCTGGTAGCATCGTTCATAGTGTGTTTATATTATGTTTACATTCCTGAGATTCAAATCTCCCAGCATCTCTGAGGAGAAAGATGGACAGTCTTCTCCCATTAGGATTTAGTCTCAAAAATGTAGTGGAGAGTGGCTGTGAGCTGCATCAGCTCACCTGAGGGTGACTGTGAGCTGGCAATAGCTTCTGAGGGTTCCAGTGAGCTGGTATCCGTGCTTCTGAGGGTGGCTGTGAGCTGGCATCAGCTCACCCGAGGTGGCTGTGAGTTGGCATCAGCTCACCTGAGGTGGCTGTGAGTTGGCATCAGCTCACCTGAGGTGGCTGTGAGCTGGCATCAGCTCACCTGTGGGTGACTGTGAGCTGCCAATAGCTTATGAGGGTTCCAGTGAGCTGGTATGAGCACATCTGAGGGTGGCTGTGAGTTGGCATCAGCTCACCTGGGGTGACTGTGAGCTGGCATAAACTCACCATAAGGGTGACTGTGAGCTGGCATCAGTTCATCTGAGGGTGGCTGTGAGCTGGCATCAGCTCACTGGCAGTGAGTTTGGTGGTTATTTTGCTTTGTTTGTTTATGGTATAGTTAGAGGCCTGGTGCTACAGTATGTATTGAGTGACTAACTGAAAGGCCAGCAGTTTGAACCTAACAGCTGCTCTGAGAGGGAAAGATAAGGTATTCTCTTCCTGTAAATGTGATAGCCTTTGGACCCCAGAGCAGAATTGTTATGAGTCAGAATCCACTCAGTGACATTGGATTTTTTTTGGTTTGTAGTATAGTGAGGAAGATGAGTTTCTTTTTTAAAAGATTGTGATTTTAGTGAAAATTTACAGAAAGGTTAGGTTTTCATTATTGACTGATACACATTTTATACATTCCCTCCTCCTTTATATTTCCCCCTGTTCACTTTATCATGCACTACTTGTTCCAGAGTGTTAATTCACACCATATGATGTCTAATCATCTATTCCTCTCTATAGTCCTTCCCTTCCCCTTCACTAGTGTAGTGTTTGTTATCTACCCATTCTTTTCCTGTTCTCCTCCCACACCTCACCTCAGTTCGTCCTATTTCTATAATAGCGATCTTATGCAGTATTTGTTCTTTTGTGACTGAGATATTTCACTCAGTATAATTTCTTCCTGACTTCATGTTTTGCAAGTTCTTTGTTCTTCAGTGCTGTGTAATATTCCATTGTGTGATACAGGTATGTGCATTGTTCATAGTAGTGAAAAGAGGAAAACAGCCCAAGTGCATGTCAACAAATGAATGGATAGACTAATTAATTTAATGGCTGTTGTTATCCTTGAACTTGTAATTTTGATTGATAGTTATGCTGGCATAAACCACTGGGAGCTAACCCAAAGGACCTAACTCTCTACAGTTTTCAATCTGTCAGGCACTTCAAGAGAGACAAGTGCACCCCTGGGTGATTTACAGCCTGAGAAACCTGGTTCAGGGCCTGCTATGAGTCAGTTCTAACTTGATGGCAGTGAGTTTGAATTTTGACCAAGGAAAAAAGCTTTTACTTAAATAGACCCCAAAACTCATTATTGTTGAGGCAAGACTCAACCCTCTGTAGCATTTCCAAGGCTGTAAATATTTAGAAGGGGAGACTGTCTCTTTTTCAGGCGGCAGCTGGTAGATTCAAACTGCTGACCTTTCAATTTGTAAGCATACTTTCTAATACACTACTCCTTTACTTACCTGCACTGTGAAAATGATGTCTAAGACCCTCGGCAACTTGACAATTTTGTATCTTGTTCCTTTGTGTGATCTGCTATAAAATACAGAGTGAGGATAACTTGTCTTGCTGTGTATTTGGTAATGATTCTTTCAAGTCTACTAAAAAGAAATAGAGAACATTCTTCCATAAGGTATAAGGGTTTGCAAATTTATTAGAAAAAAGATATAATTTTTATGGAGCAATCATATGTACATATTTTTCCTTTTAGGTTCAAGAGTTGACCAAGGAATGGACAAATAAATGGAATGAAACCCAAAATATCTTGAAAGTAAGAACTATAAAAGGTTTCTTTTTCTCCTCTGATGGTTTAAATAAGTAAATCATTTTTTCCATCTGTTCAAACATGGCTATTGTATTCTTTGCTTAAGGTAAGACTATTGGAGCTGGTTGGTGACTTTGGTAATGGGATGTGGTAGGGCTTTTAGTATGAGTATGAATGAAAGAGAATAGGAGCTCTTAGATTATTACTGTGTCTATTGTAGCACAAAAAGGTCATGTTGATCTTGGACATATTTGCTTTCAATTGTTGGAGTTTCATCATTTTTGACTCAGCAGATATTAAAACTCCAATACTAGTATGCCTTTCTGCTTCTGTTAAATACAGAATAAAAGCTATACAATAAGTAAAGACAAGAGTTCCATGTATTACTTTTCAAGGTTTCCTTGCATAGCATGGCTAATTTTTGAGAATTTCCAAATTAGAATTTTCTTTTAGAAGTTTCTCTTTGTGTCTTGAGGGTGACACAGTGATTGCATCTCTTTCAGCTTCATTGTGAAAGGTAGTCAGTCATGTTGTTTGTTGTTGTTATGTGCCGTCGAGTCATTTACGACTCATAGCGACCCTATGTACAACAGCCCTAAACCGTGCTCTATCCTGTGCCAGTCTCATTGCTTCTGACAAACCCATCCTGAGTACCCCAGTCACTGAATCAATCCACCTCGTAGAGGGTCTTCCCCTCCTGCGCTGTCCCTCCACTCTACCCAGCATGGTGTCCCTCTCTAAAGTCCTGTCTCTCCTTACAACATGTCCAAAGTATGTCAGACA
>NW_006399900.1:8232498-8271431 GCF_000299155.1 Elephantulus edwardii | reverse complement strand
CACAGATAGACATTCTTCTGGTATTCTCTGCTTTCAGCTAAGATCCATCTAACATCAGCTACAATATCCCTAGTACCACGACCCCTTCTACACCCAGCCTGGACTTCTCCAGTTCTCTGCTGATGTACTGTTCCAGTCGTTTTTGGATAATCTTCAGTAGAATCTTGCTTGCATGTGAAATCAATGATATTTTTCTGCAGTTTCCATAGCTTCCATATTAAACACTGCACTTTGAAATGATTGTTTTCTCTATATTCCCGTATTCTACTGAGCTAGTAAAAAACCTCTATCAGCTAAACCAGTTTTGAGGTTCAAATGAAAATTTTATACTTTGATAGCATCTGCTTTTAATGTGCATATGAAAAGGAGATTCAGAAGCCATTGAATCTGACATTTGTTTTGATATCTTTTGAGGTTATGTGCCTTTTTTTTTTGAGGTTATGCTTTCTTAAAGGGTTAAAAATCTAAATAAAACCATCACTGGGTGACTGGTTAAACTACAGTGTGTGTGTGTGTGTGTGTGTGTGTGTGTGTATGTATGTGTGTGTGTGTGTATATGTGTGTGTGTGTGTGTGAGAGAGAGAGAGAGAGAGAGAGACTCATGGTGACCGGTAAGGTTTGTAAGTCTTCACAGGAGGAGACTCTCCATCTTTCTCCCTTGGACTGGCAGGTGGATTCAAATTACAAACCTTTCAGTTGGCACAATGCACGACAGCACCAGTATGCCTTTTTCTTGGAATAATTATGCGGTATTAAAGAGTAACTTGAGAAACATCCTAAATCATGGATTACTCTGACTTCTGTAGAGGATCTTAAGGTCCTAGATAGTGTGCAAGAAAAATTTGGGACAAAATTAAAAATGGCCAGGCTTTCTGGCCTGTCAGAGACTGTTGGAAGACTCCGGACTGTTGCACTTTGCCTTCAAGTTTGGCACTAGCCTCATCACTGTGGCTCAGCTTTCATCTAAATAGTAAGTTAAAAGGCGAACTATTAACAATAGGAAAGAATCACTCTGCAGAGCAATTAGCCAAAGAAGATCAAGAATGCAGCATTTTCCCAGGGATAAGTCCTGGAAGGGATGGGATGGAAGGATGAACAGAAGCAAAGATGACTGAAAGGAAGGGGGTTGGGGAGCACTGATAAGATGCTGATGTTGTAATTAATATCCTAAAGTGATATGTATGTGAGTGAGTGCATAGATAATCAGTGTGCTCTGTAAATGAACCTTTCATAGAAATGACAAGAAAAAGTTAATTAGCAAAATCTAGAACTAATATTGGTAAGGATAGAGAAGTGAGATTTAAATAAACATCTGGCAGAATTTTAAGTTTAATCACTTTTCCATGAAATGGGCATTCAGTCTCTGTTTTATGGGGAAGATTTTTGAAAGCCTGAATTAGCCGTTGGATTCTTCATTTTAATAACTTCTCTCAGAGAGCTGTTGGATTTGGCATCCCAGAGAGCACGGATGATATCTGTACAAAGAGTGGAGGTGGCATGGGGACAGTGGCATCTGACCTCCATTAACTTTCCAAAGTGGAACAGAACTTATTAGCAACATCCACAATACAGACTAGTTCCCAGAAGGCCAGACAAGGTCTCCATGCTCCCACTCCTGCTTCTGTGAATTTCAGCACCAGTTGTGCTGCTGGCTGCTCTTTTCCTGGGTCTGAAATCTCTTGCAGTAGCTGTACTGACTGTGTAGAACCATAATAACAGTTAGCTCTGTCTCACATCACTCTCTGCCGCTGATGCTGCTGGTAGTCTCGTGTAGGTCCTTGTCTTACCTGTGAAGGGATTTCTGGCCTTAAAGGACACATACTGCATTCTCTGTTGCTTCTTCCATGTTGGCAATGAGACTCCCCTTCTCTACTAAACCTGCTCAATTTAAACTTGATGAGATGAAGAAGATTGACCAATCCCATAATGATTAATTTATGTTGCTATTGTTATGTGCCATTAAGTCAGAACTGACAGCTGAGTGCAGCAAGTTTTCAGAGACTAAATCACATGGGATGAGACTGTCCAACTTTCTCCTGCAGAGCAGCTGGTGTTCTGAACTGCCTGCATTTTGGTTGACAACACAACTTTTCCGCTCTATGCCACAGAGCTCCCTAGATGATTTTATACACACCTGGTTTCAGGTTTTGCCCCAGTCATCTAGTGAAAGTGAAAGCCAATGGCTGGGAAAGCGATTTTGAACCATGAACTCATGATAATGCAATATCTTATTATATAAAGTCCTCCTTGTACTAGTTAGGTAATTTTTCCTGCTCTGAAGCTTAGAAACATATTTCTTTTAAAGACTATGCTGAAGCTGTGTATATGGTAAAGTATGATTACCTTAGAGGCAGTCTTTGTAAATGTAGAAAGCACCTCTTCTAATGATAATGTATTATCTCATTTACTTCTTCAGAGTTTCTTTGTTGAGAGATTTTTGTGCAGAAAGCTGAGCAAAGATCTCCTATTTCAAAATAGGTTTGGGAGAAGCACTGACAAAACTGCAAGTATTCTTAGTGATTTTAATTTGCATCCACTCTAGCAAGTAATGCTACTTGTATAAATTTGCTAACCAGGAAGGACTAAAATATCCTTTTTATAAAATAAATCATATTGTTAAATGTTTCAAATGCCAGTGCCTGTCTTTGTAACCACAGCTGAGATTTTTGTGTTGCCTCTGTGAGAATATGTCTATCATGAGAGTCTGAACGGTGAACCTCTGAGCTTTTTCTTATGCTCTTTCTCTTAGGTGATACTAGGTTATAAAGCAAAATACTTCCTCTATTTCCAATTCAAATTTCCATGAATTTCATTTTATTATCACTTTTCAAATGAGAAGGACAAATATGTTATATGCTGAGTGTTAAAGATTATAAGAAAGACTAATAATATTTTTTATTAATATTAATTTTAATGAAAATTTGCAGAGATTTTGCATTTCCATTCATTGTTGCATTATTCTCCCATCCCCACCCCCAGTTCATTCTTCTCTTTGAAAAGTAAAAGAAAAATTCTTTCATTATTTTATAATTTCAGCCTAATTATACGTGACAACAACTTCTTGACATGCATGCTCATTTTATATTTATGTGTCCATATTTGTGCTTTAAGTCTTGTTCTTTTTTCTGCTCATGTCCGATATTTTCTTCTAGTTTTCTTATTGGAAGATAATACCTGAGGGCTGAAGTAAAAAAGGCGGCTTTTCAAATGCTGTTTATGGATAACATTCTTTAGAAATTGCTGAATAAAGGGATTCTTCAGTTGATGAATTGGTGTCTTCATGATTTGATAATCTTTCCTGAATGCCTATGGTTTCTTTACTCTCAAACTCATTGCCTTCCAGCCATTTCAAACTCAGTGACTCTCCATAGATTTCTGAGGACATAAGGCCCAAGGAGCAGCTGTGAATTCAAAGCACTGGAGACTTACAACCTTTTGGTCAGTAGTGTGACTCCCTGTGGATTAGGCCACACAATCATTTCTTTTCCCTCCTGCCTGTGCTGGCTGGTGGAGGGTTGCCTTAGCTATTCTAGTTTGGCAGGGCTTGGACTCAGGCTGTGTTGGGTTTCAGGTTTGTTCTACTTATTCATTGTCAGTCTGTATTTGTTGATTTTCTTGGGCTTGGTTTTTTTGTTTTTGTTATTTTTTTCATAACCATGGTACAGGCAGATAAGCCTGGTCACATAAGTACTTTGTGGCTCCTAAACTGAAGCACCAGGTTTCTTGACTCAATGAAAAGTCAAAGGAGTCAAACATTTACTCACAAGGACATTATGACTAGGTGTAAATGTGTAATGAACAATAGGCCTGAGCCATGGCTTACCTGTGGCATCCTCATCATCTCTGATACTTTTGAGCTCATTGCTGCAGTCACCGTGTCAATCTAGCTCATTGGGAATCTTCCTCTCTCTTGCTCTTTCTTCACCTTTTGAAGCATGATATCCCTTTCCAAGGAATAGCCTCTCTTAGCAACATGTCCAACACATAAGAGACAAAGTTTCACCATCTTTGCCTCCCAGGAGCACTCTGGTTGCACCCTTTCTAAGAGAATCTGTTTGTTCTTTTGGCAGTTCCTGGGATATTCTTTACTCTTCACCAGCACCACAACTCACAGACATCAGTTCTCCTTCCATCAAATTTATTCATAATCCATGCAGTGTTAACCTGAAAATTGGCTTTTTTTTTAAGCCATGATGTTAAGCTCCTTCTGGTCTCCAGATACTTTAACTGCAGACAAATAGTCTTGCAAATTATCAATAGTTAGGAGACTAGGATAAGAGAAAGAGTGCGTCCAACATTGAGTAGCAAGACTTGTGGCAGCAAGACTTGAGGCAGGCAGGATTTGAAGGAGACTGGAGCAAGACCTTGGTGATCATGGTGGAGAGACTGTGGCATTGCTGTGGAGAAGCTGTGGCAAGGTGTGACCTGAGGATCTACTATTCTTGCTGGATGCTTGAAGGAGAAGCTGACTTTTAAATGCTCTGGGGCAAAACTTGCTGCATGATTGAGGAAACCAGAGAGGCTTCTTGAATTAGTGTTGCTGAACTGAAATTACAGCCTTGACTAATTGAGGCATTTAGCCCAGCCTTGAAACTTCTGGGTTAAAACCTGGATTGTATTGTGGGATATTCTTTGCCTCCCCTCTTCTCCCATTTATTTCTGTAATAAACTCTATTATCGGTACCACAGCTGTGAGTAAAGTCTGTGAGTCACAGCGAATCTGACTGCTGGTATGGCACTAGAGGCATCATGGGGCTAGGCTGTGGGTTTTTTTTAATCTGCTTTCTATTCTGGGGTGGTGAAGGGCTATTCTCATTCCCTCAGGCCCTTTAAGAAAGACACTCTTGGCCCTGTGCCCCTGTGCACCATTTTTTTAATCTTTAGGCAGACTAGTTCTCAGATGTGTTTCAAGTGAGTCTGAGCCAAGTGCATTTTAGTTTTCAGACTGACATTATTGCTCTTCAGTATTTTCAAGAAGTCCTTGACCACAGACTTGCCCAAAGCAATATGTCTTCTGATGTCCTGCCTGCTGGTTCCAAGGGTGTGGATTATGGGTCCAAGTAAGATGAATTCATCGACAGTTTCAGTCCTTTCTCAATCATTACTTGTGTTGCTGTTGAGGCAGTTCCAACTCTGACACTATTGGACAAAGAACTGTTCCTTAGTTTTCTCTAGGCTGAAATGTTTGTTAGAGCTGATCGCTACGTCATTTGTTTCCAACGAGTGGTATATGTTTTATCTCTCTCATTGCCATAGAGTCAAAAACAACTCCTAGCTGGTGACCACGGGTTTTCAGAGGCTGTAAGTTGCATGGGCGGAGAGTGCCCAACTTTTCTCACTTGGAGCCTCTGGAGGATTCAAATTGCCAGAGAGGCTCAGCCTTAGCAGCACAACTCCACATGTTGTACCATGAGAATTCCCGATGGCATGGCTCAAAATCCCCCAAATATACCTTGTTACTGTGGGGTTGGAACTGACTCAGTGGAGTCTCCTGGTGTTTTGGAGGCTGTAAATCACAGGGGAGACAGGCCATCTTTTTTCCACAGAGTGCCTTCGGGCCACCAGTGCAGCTGTTAACAGACTCCGGCTTGAGAGATTGCTGATGGAGTAGCTCTCGTTGTTAAGTGCTGTCGAGTATGGCCCATAGCACCCCTATGAACAACATTTCTGAACCCTGTCCTATCCTGTGCCATCCTCACAATCCCAGCCCTATGCTGCAGTCACTGTGTCAGTCTATCTTGTTGAGGATCTTCCTCTCTTTCGCTGACCTTTCCACGTGTGATATCCTTTGCTGAGGAATAGCCTCTCCTAGCCACACACCTAGAGCCTGTAAGACGATGGAGTGGCTTGTGGGCTTCAGCTCCTGAGCGCTTTACCACTGTCCCACTTGGGCTCCTTTCATCAACAGATGCCCACCTTAAAATAGGTTTAAGATATAGCTCTAATACCCAATTTGCAAATTTTAAAGAAATAGGCCTGACGAAGCAGCACATTCTCTCTCTCAGAGGGCTGGGTTTTTCCTCTGCTGATTTACCAATTTGCATTCCTTCCGAGCCCCAAATTCTAGACATTCTAGGAGAGATATTTGGGGAGAGGTCTGAATGGAGTTAACACATTTAGGGGATTGAAAGAAGCGTCAGAGCCAATTTGGTGTTTATTGGGATGGTGATGCCTAGCTGCCTTTTTTATTTGTACCCAATTGTTTTGATAGCCATTTCTGAGGAGATTCATGGATACTGTTTGATGAGGTGTCTTATGAAAGAAATAAGAAACACCACTGTGTGTTCTTTAACTTTTTAAAATGAATTTTAATGAAAGTTTACAGAGACTTTGGATTTCCATTCATTCATTGTGTTCTTAATGACCTTTGTTGAAGCAGCTGGCCTGTTTGCTTTCTATTTTGTATGTGTCAGCTGTGACTTGAGATTGGTTTTTTTGCATGCATCAGGAGGAGCGAATAGAAGAGGAATCTAGGGAAAGCCCCTTTCATGCAGACAGGATTCTAAAGTCAGCATGTAAGTGAAGGTTTCATGAAATCAGTGTTAGCTTCACAAGGGCTGTAAAAGCCCTGAAATCATCATGTCCTGAGCCCTTAGATGCTCAAAAGCCAAGGATTAGCTTTGTTCCTTTCTCCCCCCTCTTTTCAGTGACTCCCCTTTCCCTGGAGTAGGGAACCCCAAGGTCCTGTTGAATGGAGGTGGACAGAGAGTGAAAGGCTGCTGGGTAAGCAGGCGTGGATGAAAAGGCACTACCTCTTCACAACAAAGCTCAGGGTGGTAATAGATGGAGCCATAGGCTTTGATCTGTATAACTCAAATGTTAGGTTTCATGTCTACTTGTAACTCCCTTGGGTTGCTCTTTCTCACACTCCTAAGAAATCACTGGTAAGAGCTGGGAGCCGTGCCTTCCCACTTCCTAGTCCTGTGTAGTATCTTTGCTGGCAGGTCCAAGGTCTCCATGGTCTCAGGTGCATCTTCTTTGACCCATCATGGCTATAGTGGCTGCCTGGTGGCACGGGTGTGGTTCCAAATCACTTCCCCCTTTTGACCCTCCAGACATAGGGTGACACTGGCTCCCTTTTCCCCCAGTTTGTGAGTGGCCTCATGATCTCAGAAGACTTCAGTTGAATAAGAAATCATCTGCCCTAAAGCTCTTCAGATTTCCATACTGGTGTGGTTTTTATTTCAGCTTAGACCTTGTCTGACACCAATTTACTGCTCTACATCTAGTTTCTCAGAATCTGATACATTAACATTTTATTCCTTTCTTTCTGTGTCTTTCCAGTCTTGTCATAGAATGCTACTTCAGTGTGGTGGCTTTTTTTTTCTTTTTAAATTTTTATTCTTGGTGAGTTTTTCTTTAATTGTGATAACTCCGGGGCCTTAAAAGTTAGTGGTATGATAAATCCAGTTTCTCCAAGCTTTTGTTGTTGTGTATCATGGAGTTGGAACTAGCTGATAGATACTTCAGAAGGTATTACATGAGGGGAGGTTGCCCCTTTTTCTCCAAGCCTTTAGCTCAGTGGATTTTTGTGTTCTTCTTCTTATTATTTTTGATGTGTGTACCGTCAAATCAGGCCTGACAGGTACAGGAGGCGATTGTTCCTCCTTCTCCAGCAGAGCATCTGGTGGATTTGAACTGCGTACCTCTGGGATTGCAGTGCAGCTTCTTGCCACTAGGCCACCAGAGCTCGCCTGATTTTTGTGTTCTTTACTGTTGGTTTCCTAATGTTGCAGTGCTTTGCTTACTGCTTCCTGGCTTTTAGCAAACTTCTTTTTTTTTTTCTATAATTATATTTTATTAATTTTCATAAACATTTACAGAGATTTTGGGCTTCCACTCATTCATTGTTGCACTATTCTCTCTACCCTCCTCCCAGTTTGTTCTTGTCCAAATGCCACAGTGCTTGTCAAAGCCAGTTCTGATTAATCTTCTTTTTAGCAAACTTCTTATATATGTTTTATTTTATTTTTGTTATTTGGGTGAAGATTCACAAGAGAAAATGGATCTTCCGTTCAATAATTCAGTGACATTTATACTTGCCAGTATCTGCTTTGATACATGTTTTTGTGGCTTTCTTTGTGAGTTTTAGTGACTTAGACTCAGGAGCTGAGATGCACTTCCTTGGAATGTGCAAGTTATATGCAAGAGTATAAGGTGATGAAAGGTTTTTTCCAAGCTTTCATATGGAATTTTTATGGTGGCATAATGAGTTTGAATCAGCAAAGTTGAATCCACCAGCTGCTCTGTGGGAGAGAGACGGATAGTTTGCTCCTATTACAGTTTATAGTTTGAAACCCAGTAGGGAATTGCTATGATTCAGAATTGCTTGAACACCAGTGGGTTTGGCTTGGTTTTTATGTTACGTGTCAGTCCTGGTATTGGTGCCATTGAGTCCAGGTTGTTGTTGTTGTGGTGTACCGTAATGTTGGAACTGACCCATAGCTGACCCTCTGATGGGTTTTTAGAGGCAGTTAATCGCATGGAAGGAGACTGCCCATCCTCCTCCCACAGAGCGGATGCTGGCCTTGAATCATGTGCCTTTGAGATTGCAGCACAGCTTCTTGCCACAAGGCCATTTTCATGGACTCAAACTTAAAGGATGGAGTATATTTAAATCCATGTGATGATGGGATAGCAATGCAAATGGCTGTGTTTTGGTGTCTTAATATTTCTTCTCTGGTGGAATAGTAGAAACCAAATGCTACAAGTTGATAGTAAGGGTGGATAACACATTTAACTATATTTTTTCACTCTTTCAGACTTTTTAACTAATAAGTTTACTAAGATGAAATTTGAACATTTATTGGCTTAAAATTTTCTAAGTTTAAATTTTTATAGGGAAATGTGTTCTGTCAAAGTCTTTATACTAGATTCAATTAACTGATTTTTTTTTCTTTGAAAGTTACACCAACTTGTAAGAGACTTCCCCAGGCTGTCTTCTTTTTTTGGAGGAGATGGCTGTTGGAGTGTAGATTTGTTAGCAGGACTGATAATAACTAGGGCTGTTGCTCCCAGGCTCATGGTGGGTTAGGTTTGTGGAGCAAATTTCCTTTGGTTTCCTGGACTCCTGAGGCCTGTGACCTTGAATCTTTTGGTTTCTAGAAAACTTGCAAATGAAAGCATAGACGTTTTCGGTCCTTTTTCTTCTTGAGATGCAGTTAAGCTTGACCTCTTCTTGGTACAAGAATTGAACGTGGGAATAGGTATAGGCTAGAACTTTGTAATCATTCATTCATTCATTCATTCATTCATAATTCTGATTAAGAGAGACATTCCTTCAGAAATAGGTCAACAGCTTCAAGATCTGTGGTGCTGGGCAGTTGATGGCTCAGAATTCTAACCATACACACTCACACATTTTGTTTATAATTAGTTATAGCAGTTTTAAAAACTGGACATTTTAGCTACAGAACTCATTTGGCTGCAGGAAGATGATAATTCTAATTTACTATGTCCGTCTAAGCAGAGACAGGCTGCAGTGGCAGTTTTAAGCCAGCTCTTTTCCCCGCCTTCACACCATAAAAGAGAACCAGTCCAGCTTATTTCATGCTACCCATGTGCGGACTGGCTGTTTGGATGCAAGCTTCTTGTGAGTTGCATTTTTGTAACTTACAACATTTTTAATTTCAAACTTTTGGAATTTTTTACCAAACAAGCGATAAATGATGTTGCTTATCTTTTTGATTTGCCAGTATTCGATTAAACAAGGGTGGCTGTCTATGCTGATGGTAAAGACTTCCCCAGTATTATTGTGAGTTTGGAAATATCCTCCCTGTAGTATCCTGGCTGCTCCTTGGAGGCAAGGATTCTGAAGCTTCTTCTGACATACTTTGGACATGTTGCAAGGCAGAACCAGTCCTTGGAGAAGGATGTCATGCTTGGGAGGGTGGAGAAACAGTGCAGGAGGGGAAGACCATTGATGAGATGGATTGATTTCAGTGACTGGGGTAATGGGGGTAAGTGTACCAGAGACAGTGAGATTGACTCAGGATAGAAGAGGGTATAGGACTGTTATACATAGGGTCTCTATGAGTCACAGGTGTCTTGATGGCGCATAACAACAACAACATCCTGGCTGCCCACTTTACCTCAATTTATCTCATTCGTCTGCCCTCTTACTCATTCTTTAAGCACATGCTTGTTGAGAGCATACTGGAGAATAGACACGGTTGTAGGTATCAGGTAAATCTAGTGAGTTCAAAGCAAAAATTTCTGCCTTCATAGCAGTTACATTCTAGTGCTAGATATCTTTCCCCTAAAATTATATCTTCTTTTGTAAAGCTCTCAAAATTTATTTTATTCTCTTTCTCTTTATAATAGAATAGATACAGATTTCTAATAGATGTATAATAGAATAAACCTTTAATTAAACAATACAGTTCAATTCTCAGTGTTTTGACCTTTGATGCCTCAGTTTATGAAAACTAGATACTTTTCTAAAAGAGCGCCATCCATGCTAAATGAGTTCATCTATGTAAAACTCTCAAAAATTCTTAGTGTTATGTTATTGTTATGTGCCTTTGTGTCACCTGCGACTCATAGTGACCCAGTGCACAAAAGCTCTGAAGCCCGCCCTGTCCTGAGCCAGTTTCACTGACTCTGATACGCCTACCCCCATTGCCCCAGTAACTGTATCAATTGAAAATATTAAGTATATTTTTGATCTGTTGGGCTGGAAGCTCCATGAGGCTCTGTTTTCTGGCTGTTTTGTTCACTGTTACATAGTTTTAGCCATTGAACAAATATTAGGAGAAATTGTGTGAATAGATAATTTTATTGAAATGGCATTTTGTGAGGTGCTGGGTAGCCTACTGATAAGAAGCTGCACTGCAATTCCGAAGGCATACAATTCATATCCAGCTGTTGCTTTGCAGAAGGATGAGTAGTCCTTCCCTGTAGTTTCCAGCCTCTGAAAACCCACTGGAGGGTCAGCTATGGGTTGATTAGGACTCTGTGAAACACAGCAATAACAACAATAGGGAACAATGTTTGTTTTCTTTTTATTAACTAGAATTCTTACTATTCTGGTTATGCCCTCTATTAGATTCTAAATTCCTTTTGTGCAGGGAGCCTATTTCCTCATCTTTGTATCTCTCATTATTTTAGAGTGTTGTACCCCAGTGCTTTTTAGATAGAAAGTGCTCAGGGATGAACTCCACTTTGTTCTTGCATTCATTTCTGAGACGTTTGAAGACAAGCCCAAGGAGTTTTACTGCTTCATAAATACAAACACTTATTATTTCCTAGTTCTGTGGCTTGTATTTCTTACTCTTGCTCAAGTCATCAGGTTGGATGGAACCAGATAGCCTCATTCATTTCACTACTTAGCTCTGTGCCAGCTGTGTCTGATGTGCTCTGTGTTTCTCATTCACTGGATCAGCTCAGGCACATTTGGTGTCAGGAACAACACTTTTCAAGCTTTCACTTGTATGTCATCTGCCAAGGTTCTGTTAGCAAAAGTTAGTCACATGACTAGAACTAGAATCAGGTGTGAGGGAATTCACCAAAAGTAGAGCTGTAAGCTGCACCTTTACCAGGTCATGGTCTTCTTAACTAGTTGCTATGCATCAGAGAGCTGGACAATGACTAAGGATGATAGAAGAAGAATTGATGCCTTTGAGTTGTGGTGGTGGACAAAAGTATTGAATATAATATGGACTGCTAAGAGAACAAACAGGTCTGTCCTGGAGGGTGAAACCAAGCTGCTCTTTGGAGGCAAAGATTTTGAAGCTCCACCTCACATACTTTGGACATGGTACTTGGAGGGATCCATCCTTGAAGAAGGACGTCATCCTTGGAAAGGTGGAGAGCAGCACTAGAGAGGAAGACTCTGGATGAAATGGATTGGCCAGTGACTGGGGTAATAGGTGTAAGGTGTGTTAGAAACCATGCAATTGGCTCACGATAGAGCAGGGTTCAGAGCTGTTGTACATAGGGTCACTTTGAGTTGGAAGCAACTTGATTGCATATAACAACAGCAAACAAAAGAGAAACAAGGAGAGGGTGATTATTGCAATTTTAAAAAAAAAGTATCCCAGGCTCTCTGCTCTTCATCACTCGACAGATAGCCCTCTCTTCTTGTGCAGCCTCAGCCAGATACCTGGGTGGTGATGGTGAAGGTCAGAGTAAACAGATTTGACTGCATTGGGTGCCTGGTTACCAGGTCTGCTTTTAAATATGGCAAAGTGGGTGTTGTTACCATCATTGACCTCAGCTACATGGTCAAGTACCATGACAAATTCAATGGAACTATCAGGGCTCAGAATGGGAAAGTCATCAACAGGAAAGCCATCACTACCTTCCAGGAGGTAGATCATGCTATCATCAAGTGGGGTGATTCTGGTGCTGGATGTGTTGTGGAGTCCACTAGTATCTTTTTAAACCCCAAGAAGTCTGAGGCTCACTTGCAGGGTGGCGCCAAATGGGTAATCATCTCTGCTCCTTCTGCCAATGTCCTCATGTTTGTGATGAGTGTGAACCATAAGAAGAATTACAACTCTCTCAAGATTGTCAGCAATGCTTCCCACACCACCAACTGCTTGGCTCCCCTGGCCAAGGTCATCCATACCAACTTAGGTATTATAGAGGTTCTCATGACCACAATCCATGCCATCACTGCCACCCAGAAGACTGTGGATGGCTTCTCTGGAAAGCTGTAGTGTGCTGGCAGTAGAGCTGCCCAGAACATCATCCCTGCATCTACTGGTGCTGCCAAGACTGTGGGCAAGGTCATCCCTGAGGTAAATGGGAAACTTACTGGCATGGCTTTCTGTGTCCTCCCCCCCTAATGTGTCAGTTGTGGATCTGACTTGCCGTCTGGAGAAAGCTGCCAAATATGACATGACATATCAAGAAATCAAAAGGGCCCCTAAAGGGCATCCTGGGATACACTGAAGATAAGGTTGTCTGATATGAGTTTTAGCTGTGAAACCCATTCTTCCACTTTTTTTTTAAAAATAGTTTTTTAATTTTAATTGTGATTTTTTTTTAAAGGATTTTTCTTTTGCTTTTCAAAGAGAAGAGCAAATGGCAGACAGGGAGAAAAATGCAACAATGAATGAATGGAAATCCAAAATGTCTGTAAACATTCATTAAAATAAAAAAAAATTAATGGTGATTTTAATGAATGTTTACAGAAAAGTTAGATTTTCATTCATTAATTGTTGCACATTTTTATCCCCTCGCCCTACCTTCCTTCCCCCTCCCCCAGTTCACTCTTTTAAAAAAATTTTTTTATAGTCTCTTTTTTAAAGTTTATTATGAATTTCAGTAAAAATTTACAGAAACTTTGGATTTCCATTCATTCATTGTTGCACTTTTCTCCCCTCCCAACCGTCCCCCCAGTAAACTACCCTCTTGGAAAAGTAAAAGACAAATTCTTTCATCGTTTTACAAACCCTCCCCCAGGTCCACTCCATCATGTAGCCTTCGCTCTAGACTCCTGTCATGACAAAAGTACCTAATCACATATGCCTTTTAAACAGTTTTCTCCCTCTTCTATTTCAATGCAGTGTACATTATTGAACCCATCTTTCTCAGTCTCACCCCAGCCCCAATGTCAGTCCTGTTTTACAACTGTGGCACCATGCAGTATTTGTCCTTTTGTGACAGAGATACTTTACTCAGCATAATGTCCTCCAGAGTCACCCATTTTGAATAATACTGCATGAGTTCTTTGTTTTTCTTTTTTTTAAAGTGCATATGCCTTTTTTAAATTTTAATGAACATTTACAGAGATTTTGGATTTCCATTCATTTCATTACTGCACTTCTCCCCCCCCCCCCTTGAAAAGTTCTTTTATTTTAAAATTTTATCCTGGCTTATTTATAAAGTTCAATTCGCACCAGATCTTTCAGATTTCCTTCCTTCACTATCCCCACCCATCAAATTGTGCGACCCTGTGATTAACCCGCTCCCCCCCGCCCCATCCTTACCTCTCTGCTTCCACCCTCCCCATCCCCCTTTGATCCTCATACTCATTCTTCACTTTGGATGATGCTGGGATTGTTATTGCTCTGAACTACCACTTTGTCAAACTCTTGGAATCCTTGCCCCAACTCCATATACACCCCGGCCCACAGAGAATCTAATATCCTTGACCCAGTTTCTATCCATTCCTCCTGAGAAAGGGGAGGGACTTAAAATGGGCATCTTGTCATGTACCATCAATAAAGTACACTGTACTCAGCAAAAAAAAAAAACCCCACAAAAAATGAAACAACCCAACAACAAAAAAAAACCCAACTCAAAACCGACAGTGTACCCCAAGCGTTTCTCCTCCCTAATTCTCTTTGCTTTTTGCTCTTCCCTGAAGCCTTAGTAATTTGTAGTTTTGTGTGTATGTAGCAGAATGTATTACTGTGTCCCTAGAAGTAGGGAATTATTCAAAGGGAGATTTGGATTGAAGAAGTTGCATTAATAAGGGGACATTAAAAGAACTTATTTATAATATCTTTTGTGTTACTCTAGATGCATCTTTTCTCACAGACTTTTTCGCTACCTCATAGTAAGATGCAAATAAGAATAATAATAATACATTACAGACTAATGTGGATCACTTTGCTGTGTATTTTTGAACAGAAGTCACTGTCAGAACTTCTGCATACAAAGCCCTTCATCTTTTTTTAGTGCATTCACACGTACTGTCTTACTGGCTCACTCTTGATCTTCAAGCAAGAGAAAAAAGATGTTACTGCACTTCATAAAGTATGCGGTTGTTAATTTGTCAGCCACTCATTAAAGTTAGACTCCAGCTGTTAATTTCCATCAAACTGCGTGTGCTTCCTTTTCTAACTTCTCTCCTATCTGTTTATTTTTTTAAGATGAAAGGCAAATCAATAAAGTTCACTGTTTTCAGAACCAAGTGCTTGATAATGAGCAATGGAGGTGTCCTCCAGTGTTGTAGCTGTAGGGGTCGACCAGAAAACTTGGTGGGGTCAGAAGCTGAGGTGAGCAATTCACCAGCCATCTAGTATGTTGTTAACAATGCAAGCCTATCACATTTTCCATGGCGGTTGTTATCTTGAAGGACTGCTCATACTTAAAAGGTATGTTGGTTCTTAATTTGGAATAATGTTTCTGGAGCAAAAGGCTCAGAAATATGTCCTGTTAATGTTAGGTGCATGCAGTAAATTATTTTGGATATATGAGAGGCTTTCCTTCTGATCTTTGCAGTGATGTATATGCACTGATGGCTCCTGCTGTATTTTTATTCTCACAGTCAGGGAGAAAAAGATTGCCTGGCCGTTTTGAAATGTGCTTTATGTGTACCTGAACTCAGCAGGTGTGCTTGATTGGAGGAACTTTGTTTCATTGGGAAAGAAGCTTACAGACAGCCATTTCATGGTATAGATCAATTTACTGCCCACGATACCCAGGAATATGCTTAACTCACAGTGCATGGGTTCCAAGAATTGTGAGTGTGCTGTGGAGGATTAACAATGAGTGGGGTTAAGGGGCTGTTTTTTGGCCTGTCTAGGCTAATGACTTTTGCCCGTGCTTTATTCTGTACTCACCATTTATCATTCTTCTAACCCTGGTCTTAGCAATCAATTCTGTTTTTCAGGCCTCACGGTTAGCTGCAGGTAGTAGAAATACAAAGTGAAAATTAAACCGTACAAAATGTGCAGTCTAGCACATAGGAACATTGTAACCATTATAACAGTTTACCCCTTTTCCTTTACTAATTTTATTTTCCCTGAATCTATCTACTCCTTGATAGAGGTGCTGGTAATACTTGTCTTCTCAGCTACACAAAAAAACACATGATTTTTGTGGAAATTGTAAAGATAAACCCCTAAACCAAATTCACTGCCCGTACGTCGAGTCCAACTCATAAATGACCCTCCCTTGGGTTTCTTACGCTGTGATTCTTTTTAGAAGAATGCTGGCCATCTTTCTCCCTTGGTGTGAGTGGTGATTTAGAGCAGCCTCCCTTTTGGCTCACAGCCTGACATGTTCACACTGCATCACTAGGGCTCCTTATAAAATAGATGTTGTTACATCCAGTTAAGTCAGAACTGACACATACCTGACCCTCCAGAGGACTTTCAGAGCAGCTGGTGGGTTCAAACTGTGCCTTTGGGCAGCACAACTCTTTACCACCAGAGCTCCTATAAGTACACGTTGTTGTTATGTACTAGTGAGTTGGAACCAACGCATAGCTGACCCTCAGTGGATTCTTCATAGACATTTTAAGCACATGGGAGAAGATTGCCCGTCTTTCTCCTGTGGAGCAACTTCTGGATTTGAACCCTGTACCTTTGTGTTGGGAGCATAACTTCTTACCAACTAAGCCACCTATAAAGTATATAGTATGATACACATACCATACAACATTGTTGTAAAGCATTCTGTTATGATGTAGAAGAACCCTGGTGGCTTACTTGTTAAATGCTTACCTGCTAACTAGAGGTTGAGGGTTTGAAATCACCAGCAGCTCCACAGGAGAAAGATGCAACAGTCATTTAAAATCAGTGAAGAGGCCAGAGGCATGGTCTTGGAAACCCTGTGGAGCAGCTCTGGGTTTTCCCCTAAGACCACTGAGTTACAGTTCACTTGATCGCAACACACTGCTTTTGTTGTTACTGTTTGGTATAAGGTAGCATTTTCTGTTTATTTACTTCAAATTGCAAAAAAATCAAATTCTAACACTGTCTTGAGTTTTAAAGGGGTTTGCTATCTCACAGGACAGTAGTTTTGAGGCTGAGATGGGGTTTAGGCTTTGATTGATCAGAAGGCTAGTTCTGTGCCTGTTTGTAGTTCTGTCTTCTTGGTGTTCCAGTTTCCTCTTCATGTGGTCTGATGGCAAAATGAGATGAGCCCTCCCAGCTTTTCATTCTGTGTACCACCCAAATGCATTAAGTCTAGATTTCAGAGTCTTCAGCTAGATTTTGTGCTTTACTCTGATTAGTACATTTTTGAACCATTTTTGGGCCCTAGGAAATACATGGTGATGACCAGCTCATTGCTGTTAGGTGCCGTAGAGTCCAGTGACTGGTTTGGCCTGTGTTATCTTAAATCAGCCACTTTGATAAACCAGTGGCTAGTTTGACTCAGTGAGCTGAACCATGGCCTACCTCTGGTGTGGTGTCAAGCCCATTTCAAGCACGAAATGATGTTGAAAGGAGTACGTCCACCATGGTGACATCACCTCAGTTTTCCCCACAGACTTAGTCTGGCTACCTCTCCGTAAGATATGATTAAGGCAAACCAGAGCTCAAATGAGTTGAAGTGTTCTTTTATTTCTTTGAGAAAATATTTTAGAATACTTTCTTTATGGCTCAGAAATTCTGTATCCAGCTGGAAAAGAACATGAAAGAACCTGCTATTTTTTCTGTGGTACAAACATTCCATTATAGAAGATACCTCTTTTTTCTGGTGTTAGAATTGCAAGATGAAATATAATCAGTTACATGTACTTAAATTAATTGTTTCTTTCTCCTTTAAGTTGATTACACAATTTCAAATGAGTTCTAAATGTGGCTGCATTCTCTTCTCCAGCTTTTTCATAGATAGTTTTGAATTTGGCTTAATTTTCATTTGACCCCTATAGCTTGATGTTTTCCCTCTCAGGCTACCTAGAAACAGTTGCCATGAGTATCTCCCTCCATCTGTAACACAACAGCAGATTTTAGTCAATTACTTTACCTGATCATCCTGGTGGATTTTGATATTGCGTTATTTAAGGACGACATAGTTTTCTTTTAACTCCAGGCAGTAGAGCTCAAATTCTGTCAGCAAAAGTGATGGTTTTAAGTAGTATGTGTTTTTCAGAGTATAATTAGAAGGTGGTATCTAATGAGAAAGAAATATGGACCTAGGTTGTATGTAGATATTTATTACCAGGGTGTTCTGCTGTTTGTAAGCGGGGATGGCTGTAAATTGCTGACATCTTATGTACTGCATTATAGTGCCTGCTTTCTCAGCTAAAAACCGCCTCACTGAGCAAGTTGTTTCTGTCATGTGAATGAGAGGACTTAGCTGCAGACAACTCTGATTTCTCCTTGAAAGCATCTAACAATGAAGAAGACATGATCGAGGATGGTTATTTTCTCTAGAACCAATGCACCAGATATTAATCTATCATATTTAAGCATTTCTTGCCCTTGCTTTAAAGGTGAAAATTATACCATACTAGCAATCCTAGCAGTTTGACCGAATAAAGAACATTCTGTGGCATTCTTTTAAGTTGATAAACATAAGTTTCTCATCCAAAACAACTTAGATATTAGTGACTGTCCCTACTGTAGGAAGCAAATTTTCCTTTTAGAACTAGCTTCTGAGGGAGCTCTTGTGGCCTAGTGGCAAGAAGCTGTGCTGCAATCACAAAGGTACACGGTTGGAATACACCAGATGCTCTGCTGAAGAAGGAGGAGCAATCTCCTCCTGTGCCAGTCAGATCTGACTTGATGGTACAAAACAAGAAAAAAAAAAAGTAGCTTCTGCTTTTTTCCCTGCCCTCTTATTGTTTACTTTTTAAGCAACACTTTCCTGAACTCTTTTGTGGACTCATTTAGAAATCTTTGGTGTTGCCATTTGAAATAAATGTCAACTGAACAAGTTTATTTATTTATTTATTTATAAATTGGGATTATTTGGTTACAAGACCCTTTCTCCCTCTTAGCAAACAATTATAGTTTATTCTTGGTTTAAGTTTACGTTTAACATACATTTAGTATACAGATCTGTAATTTGCAAATTAATGAACATATGCAAAAAGCGCAAATCTGAGATACACAGCTTGTTAATTTTTATGTATATGTGGATACATATCTTATGTCTAGATTAAAATAAGAGGATGTTTCATGCTCCCCAGAAACTTCCCTCTTGTTCCTTTTCACTCAGTTATTTGAGGGTTTTTTTATGCCCCTTACTGCCAATAGGTTACCATTGTGCTATTTTTTTTTTTGTTTGTTTTACTACAGGTAAGTTTTGCCTTTACGCAAATGAAATATGCAGTAGATCTCATTTTTATGTCTCTCTCTTGACACTAGCAGTTAGTGATAAGTGAATTGAAGATTTGACAGTTAAGAGCCAGCCAGCAGCTCTGTGAGGGAAAGGCCTTCTGCGGAAATTTCAGCTCACAAGACTCTGGAACAGGTCTGCCCTGAACCACACGTTAGCGTCAGAGTCAGCCCCATGGCGGTGGGCTTGGTTTGGGCTTCCTTTTATATGTAGCTCATGATTGGCTTTTCTTTTATTGCTGTATATTTTCCCAACATATGACTGTGTTACACTTAAAAAAATCTGTTACTCTTCTTGACACTTGCCTCTAGTTTTTTATTATGATGGGCGTTTCTACAATCACTATTGAGCTTGTGCTGTTGGTGCATGTGTACACAGTGCTTCTTGATCTCTCCTCCTAGTGCTCCTCTGACCCTACACTATGTTTATCTAACATGTGTCTGCCTGGTCTTTGTGACAAATTGATATATCTATTCCAAAAAATCTTTGACTCTTGTCCAATTGCCTCCTAGTGTGGTCTGGGCCAGCAGAGCAGGACTAGATTGTTGGCATCAGTTGATCCAGCTTGGTCCCAGGAGGAGCAAAAGTGCCCTCAGCAGCAGTGGATTTGGGCTCTCAGTCTGCGTAGACTCCTGATAGGACTTGGTTTTCACTTGCACCTGATGGAATTGAATGGTTGACACAGATTGATAGTGATTTCTTTTGATTCTTACAATGGCAATTTCAAATGTTTTCAATGAGTTTGCTAAACTGTATTAATATATCAGTTTTCTTCTGTTAGACTGAAATCCAGAAGGTGGAGACAGATTTTGTTTTTGAACCTCTCAAGTTACCGTGCAGATAGCAATTGATACTGGTGATATAATAGAATAATGTGTGTGTTGATTGCTTTCGAGTCGAGCACCATTCATAGCTACTCTATGAACAAAAGCCTAAAGCCCCTCTACAACTGTCAACATTTATCAAAGTTCATAGAGTTTCCAGAGGCATGTTGTTTAAGAAGTGGATGCCACTCCTGCTTCCAAATAGAATAATAGGTGGTGGTGGTGTTATGTGCCGTCAAGTCACTTGTGACTCATAGTGATCCTACGTACAAGAGCCCTAAATCTTGCTCTATCCTGTGCCAATCTCACTGTGTCCAACACAGTGCCATCCCAATCACTGAATTGATCCATCTCATCTAGGTCTTCCTCACCTGTGCTGTCCCTCCACTCTCCTAAACATGATGTCCCTCTCCAAGGACTGGTCCCTCCTTGCAACATGCCTGAAATATGTCAGACGAAGCTTCAGAATCCTTGACTCCAAGGAGCAGCTTGGCTTAACCCTCTCCAGGTCAAACCAGTTTGTTCTCTTAGCAGTCAATGATATACTCAACACTCTTCTCCAGCACCACAGCTTGAAAGCTTCAGTTCTCTTTCTATCATCTCTAGTTACTGTCCAGCTTTCCGATGCATAGCATGCAATTGTGAAGACTGTAGCCCAGATCAGGTGCACCTTAGTCTCCAACCTGATATTGTTGTTCTTCAGTACTATGGCGAAGTCCCTGACAGCTGACTTTCCCAATGCAATTTGTTTCTTGATTTCCTGGCTGCTGGTACCAAGAGTGTTGACTGTGAAGCCAAGCAAAAATTGAGATTGTTAATCTCTTCACCATCCATACTGATGCTACCACTTGGTCCTGTGGTGAGAATCTTTGTTTTCTTGATGCTGAGCTTCAATCTGTGTTGAAGGCTACAGTCCTTGACCTTCTGAAGCAAGTGCTTCAGGTCCTTCTCAGTTTCAGCAAGCAGGGTTGTGCCATCTGCATAACACACGTTGTTGATGACTCTTCCACCAATCCTGATGCTACATTCCTCCTGATACAGCCCAGCATCCCGGATGATCTGTTCTGCATACAGATTGAAAAGGTGTGGAGACAGAGTACATCCTGGTGGACACCCTTCCCAATTTTGAACCATGCAGTGTCTCCTTGCTCTGTTCTGATGCCTGTCTCTTGGTCCAAGTTTAGGTTTCACATAAACACAATCAAATGTTCTTGGATTCCCATTCTTCCGAGAGTCAGCCATAGCTTGTGATCCACACAGTCAAAAGCCTTTGCATAGTCAATGAAGCACAGATAGACATTCCTCTGGTAATCTCTACTTTCTGCCAAGATCCATCTAACATTAGCTATAATATCCTAATACTATGACCTCTTCTAAACCCAGCCTGCACATTTAGCAGTTTTCTATTGATGTGTTGCTCCAGTTGTTTTTGTATAATTTTCAGCAGAATCTTGCTTGCATGAAATATTAATGATATTGTTTGATAATTTTCCCACTCTGTCGGATCACCTTTTTTTGGAACAGAAACAAATACTGATCTCTTCCAGTCAGTTGGCCAGGTCGCTGTCTTCCATATTTCTTGGCACAACTTAGCGAGCACATCCAGGGCAGCATCTGTTTGTTGAAATATGTCAATTGGTATGCCATCAACTCCTGGAGCCTTGTTTTTTGCCAATTCCTTCAGAGCAACTTGAACTTCCTCCTTCATCACCACAGGCTCTTGCTCATATGTCATTTCATGAAATTCTTTTTTGTCAGCCAATTGCTTCTGGTACAGTGACTCTGTGTACTCCTTCCATCTTCTTTTAATGCTTCCTGGGTCATTCAACACTCTACCCAAAGGATCCTTAAGTATTGCCACTCATGTCTTGAATTTGTTTTTCTACTCCTTCAGCTTAAGAAACGCTGAGTGAGTTCGGCCCTAGTCGGTAATATTTATAGCACTCTTTCTGTGTGCCAGCCTTTACTGAAACAGTACTGTCCACTGTAATCCAAGCCACATATGTCATTTAAAATTTTATAATGGCCACATTAAAAAAAAGTAAAAAAGAATTGGTGAAGTGCATTTTAATATTGTTGTTATGTGTGGTCAAATTGATGATGACTTATAGTGACTCTGTGAACAACAGATCTGACACCTGCCCAATCCTGAGCCAATCTCACTATCTCTGACACACCTGTCCTTATTACCTCAGTCACTGTGTTAGTCCGTCTCTTCCAGTGTCTTCGTCTCCAGCGCTATCCCTCCACCTTTCTAAGCAAGATGTCCTTCTTCAAGGATTGGTCTCTCCTGGCAACATGGTCAACATGTCAGACGGAGTCTCAAAATCCTTGCCTTCAACCTATTTTTTCAGTATAAAAAAATTAATGATGTATTTTATAATCTTTATTGCAATAAGTCATTGAAAACTGGGTGTGAATTTTTAATTTATAGTATGTCTCATTCAGTTTCATAGATAGATTTTATTTGTATTTTTGTTTTACAGAATTTACAGCTGAAAAACTGATTACTGAACTAGAGATGATCTCAAAAGATATAGTTTTTAATATTATTTATTTTTATATAAAAACAAATAAATGCTAAAAGTGTGATCTTTCCATCACACTAGTCACATTTCAAGTGCTCGGCACCCACACATGTACAGCATGGTTACACATTGGTAATTCCTTTTGGCAGCCTAGGAGGTGGCATTACCATTTTTTCATTTTTCACATTATATAGTTGAAGAAACTGAGTCTCCGAGGGTGTGGGCTTAAGAAGGTCCTGGGGAGGTGAGACTTGGACTTGCTTGAGACCTGAACTTGTGATTCTTGTTCTGCTATCTTAATTTTTATTGCTTTAAACAGTCCTCACCTTAACTGTACTGTTGGTTCTAGTCTATTTAATGCTCAAATGCACTGGGCTTAATTTGTCTTTCTCAGACTTGCATTTTTATAAAGAATTTTTTTATAAAGTTTGATAAAACGAGTAATCTTCAGAGTGGTCCTCAGTTTACAGTGATTTTGGTTGTTCATCAATATTTTAAAAACTAAATAGATGATTGCCACTGCTTGGGCCCGTCTGCTCTCCTCTTACCTTAAATGTCAGGATATATTTGCTTTCTCTGAAAGAATGGCTCCTGCTTCCTTTTATGTTCTGTAACTCTCTCTTTAATAATAACTGATTTTCTCACCCCATTTGGGCTTAGTTCTCTTGCCTTAGCTTGCTTCTTTTCTCTTTCTTATATAAACAGTCATGATTATTTTCCTGAGTCTCATATTTTTTGAAGATATGTTATTAGCATTTGCTCTTATGTTAATGACTTCTCTGAGCTTCAGATTAAAAGAAAATTATTTAGCAAACACTATATTCTTTTCTACTTTTATAGATAATATATTACTTCATATAAGCCTTGCTTTTATCTAACTGTTTTATTGCTCTTTATTACCAAGATAGTTCTTTATAAAAGAGATCTAAAATGCATTTATGGCAAAGAAACAGGTGCAGATGTGCATGAGATATTGAGTGCTGCATTGCAAGGACTGACAGTCATCTGCATCTGGTTTGTTTCTAAGTTTCTCTGAGATTGTGCTCTTTTCCCTCCGGGATTCTCCCCTTCACCTGTGGTGGGTGTGTGCACCTTCACCTGTGATTATGTGTGCACGTTTACCTGTGGTGGGTGTGTGCACCTTCACCTGTGATTATGTGTGCACCTTTACCTGTGATGGTGTGTGCACCTTCACTTGTGGTGGTGTGTGCACCTTTAGCTTTTAATTTCTGATCTTGTTTCAGGTGTGTTGAAATAATCCACTTTGTCCTTGCTTGGTTTCTGGCACGTTCTGGGTGGTCATGTATTAATTCTTTTGGAATATCTTGGTTCTTTTGTAATTATTTAAGTCTGCTTACCTGAGTTAATTGCCTTCCATACTTGGCTCTGCCAACATAATAGTTCTGTGATTTAAACCATGTTATAACTTCTCATTTTGCGTCATAAATGGAGAGTGCTGGTGTAGGTGATCTTTAAGGATGTCTTGTATCTCAGAAAGACTTAGGTTCTACCTTGTGAGGCTGCGTGGCTGATTTAATTGTGGGTCTTTATCTTGGATGAGGGAACTCTGCTACATTTCTCTGTCTTCTGGAGCCTGGTGTTTCTGCCCTTTGCTAGTGGACATCTATTTTAGATGACTCTTTCTTTTCAGATATGCACTTTGAAACTTGTCATAGCCTGGGCACTAATGTATTTCACATGTATAAAAATTGCATAAGTTGCATGTATACTACCTGATGGATTTTTACAGGCTTAACATACTTACATTTTGAGCACCCAAGTGGAGAAACAGAACATTACCAGTACCGCTGAAGTCTGTCTTCCATTCCTGCTCCTAGTACCACTCCTCCCACAAGGGCGATGTCTCTCTAGTATGATGTGTAAAAGCCCAACTTTTCTTTCACTGTTTTTGAACTTTTAAACACATAGAATCTACTTGAACATATTTTTTTTTAAATGAGTGCCTTCATTGGCCCAGTACTTTGCTGATGAACTCCATCTGTGTTTTTGCTTATGGATGTAGTTATTGTCATTTAGTATTCCATAATGTGAAGTATCATCATTTATTTACTCATTCCACTCTTTGAATCAACCAAAGTGGTTGTACCATTTTTACATGATTACCTGCCATTTATGAGTGTCTCTTTTCCCTGTCCTCACTGTCACTGACTATTTAAAAAAAAAGTCATTTTCTCATTTCATTCTGGGACTGCTTCCAGCTTATTCAGCCCATCACAGCTAACTCCACTTTTCTTATTCACATATTAGTTATTCATCCGTCTCAGAGAGCTGTCAGTCACCAACTCTTTGCAGATACCCAGAGGAGGCTTCTGAGGCACTCAGGGCTACAAATACAGTATGTGGGAATCACTCCAAAGGTGGCAGGTGTTCGGGTTCAGCTTACCTGATTTCCCCTCTCCCTCTCTGTCTCTCTCTCTCTCTGTGTTGAGTTTATTTAACTACATGTTCTCCTAGTCCTTATATCTTTTTCTCTCTTTTTAGCTATTGCTTCCAAGCAAGTATATGTTTTTATTAGCCATGCTGGAGCTCTTTCTGCAAGATGAGTACATACTAATCATAATTCTGCTTGAAAACTCCATGCACATTTACAGTTAGTTAGAGCTCTTTACATACTTTAAGGAAAACTTTTTTATAAACATTGTCTGTATCCTAAACCATCACCCAAACTTACTCTCGTGACCAAACTTCATTTAACCAGATTATTTATGAACATCGTGGTTTAGTAATAAAACTTATTATTTCTGAAGACCTTTATTAAAAGACTCCCAGCAACGCTTACTGATTTTAGAAAATGTAAGACCACAGTGGATGCAGTTTGATGTCACAACATAAAGAGATCTTTGTTCCCTAACTGATTCGTCGCCTCTTATCTCCTTTGTTGTCTGAATCACGGCTCCTCTTAGTTTTTTCTTCCTCAAAAGTATTGTGTCAATGTGTGTTTTTCAAATTATTCTTAGAAAGTCTTAGACATGTTAGAGATAATTTTGTTTATAGAACATAGGACATTAGAATAAGGCATATAGAAAAGAATCAAACTCAAATAATTCCCTTGCATTCTTGCCCTTTTTGTGTACCATACCCCTGACCTTTATAAACTGGGGAGGGAATTGAAGCCAGAGAAATAAAAAAGTAACATAGCCTGTAATTTCTAGATATAGTTGTTATTAAGTGCCGTTGAATCGGCAATGATTCATAGAAACCCTATAAGCAATGTATCTGAACCCTGTCCTGTCCTGTGCCATCCTCATCATCTCTGGCATACTACCTGTTGTTGTTGTTATGAGCCATCAAGTTGCTGTGTCCATAGTGACCCTGTGTACAATAGCTCTGAAGCCTGCCTTACCCTGAGCCAGTCTCATTGACTCCAACACCCCTACCCCCAACTGCCCTAATTATTGTATCAGTCCATCTCATATGGATCTTCCTCTCCTGTACTGTCCCTCCACTTTGTCCAAAGGTCGGTCCCTCCTGGCCACATGCCCAAATTAAATGAAGCAGCGCTTCAAAATCCTAGCCTTTAAGAAGAAACTTGGTTTCACCCTCTCTAACACAGACCTATTTGTTTTCTTGGCAGTCAATGGTATTTTTAAGACTTTTCTCCAGCACCACAACTCAAAGGCATCAATTCTTCTCTATCCTCCTTAGCCATTGTCCAGCTCTCTGATGCTCAGCAAGTAATTGCAAAGACGATGGCCTGGATTAGGTGTACCTTAGTCTGACATCATTGCTTTTCAGTACTCTGCAAAGTTCCCTGACAGCCAATTTACCTAATGCAGTTTGACTTTTGATTTCCTGACTACTAGTGCCAAAAGTGTTGATTGAGGAGCTGAGCAACTGTAGCTGTTAACTACCTCAGTCTCTTCTCCTTCTGTCGTGGTGCTGCAATTGGTCCAGTGGTGAGAATCTGTCTTCTTGATGTTGAGCTTCAATCCATATTGAAAACAACAGTCCTTGACATTATGCAGCACGTGCTTCAGGTCCTTCTCAGTTTCAGCAAGCAGGGTTGTGTCATCTGTATAATGTAGGTTGTTAATTTTGATGCCACATTCCTCTTCGTAAAGCCCAACCTTCTGAATAATCTATTCTGCATATAGATTGAAAAGACATAGAGACAGGATGCATCCCTGACTCACTCACTTACTAATTTTGAACCATGCAGTGTTTCCCTGCTCTGTTCTGAGAACTGCTTCTTGGTTCAAGTATAGGTTCGCATAAGCACAATCAAGTGTTCTGGGATTCTCATTCTCCTCAAGATTAACCACAATTTGTTATGATCCACACAGATGCCTTTACATGCTCTTTGTAATTTTCTGTTCAGCTCCCCACCGTTATAGTCACTGTGTCAGTCCATCTCATTGATGGTCTTTGCCTCTTTCGCTGACCCTCCAACTTTTCAGGCATGAAGTCCTTTCCCATTGACTAGCCCCTTCTAACAACATGTCCAAAGTATGTGAGACAAATTTTCACTTATTCTTGCCTCATGGAGCACTTTCGCAGGACATATTTCTCTGTCCTTTTGGAAGTCTGTGGGATCTTCAGCACTCTTCACCAACACAAGAATTCAAAGGTACTAATTCTTCTTCTGCCATCCTT
Source organism: Elephantulus edwardii (assembly GCF_000299155.1). Lineage (NCBI taxonomy): Eukaryota > Metazoa > Chordata > Mammalia > Macroscelidea > Macroscelididae > Elephantulus > Elephantulus edwardii. The sequence goes on along the minus strand of NW_006399900.1, from coordinate 8,244,496 downwards.
ATTCATTGTCCTACTTTCATCTGCAGAGCCAGCAATTGAAAAGATTATGCTTTGGATCACGATCAAATTAGTCTTAAGAAGGACATCATTGCTTTTGAACACTTTGGAGAGATCCTTGACAGCGGACTTGCCCCAGTGCAGTAGGTCTTTTGATTTCCTGGCTGCTAGTTTTAAGGGTGTTGGTTGTGCATCCAGGGAAGATTAAATCATTGGCAATTTTATATTTCTTCTCTATTGGTTCTGATGTTGCCTCTTTACCCAATGGTGAGGATTTTTCTTTTCTTGATGATGATATATAACCCATATTGAAGGCTGTAATCTTAGATCATCTACAACAAATGTTTCAAATCAAATCTTAACTTTCAGAAATCAAGGTGTGTCATCTGCATAATGAAAGTTGCTGTTGAGCCTTTCTCTGATCCTGATGACAATTTCTTCTTCATAGAGTGTAGCTTTCTAGAGTATTTTTTCTGCATAAAGATTTAATAGGTATGGACAAAGGATACAGCCTTAACTCACCATTCTGATTTTAAACCATGCAGTGTTCCCTACTCTGTCCAACATCTTGATGTGACTATAAATTTCCCATTCTTCTAAATAGCAATCATAATTTTTATGATCCACACATCAAAAAGCCTTTGCATAGTCATTAAAACACAAATAGACATCCATTTTGAATTCTCTACTTTCAGCCAAAATCCATCTGACATCAACAGTGATGATATCTCTCATGCCACAGCTTCTTCTAAATACAGCATGAATTTCTGACAGTTTTCTGTCAGTGTACTTACTGTTCTAGCCATTTTAAAAATAATCTTCTGTACAATTTTACTTGCCTGTGATATTAATGATACTGCTCAGTAATTTCCACATTCTGTTGGATCACTTTTCTTGGGAAAGGGAACAATACATACCTCTTTCAATTGATTGGCCTGTTAACTGTCCTCCAAATTTTTTGGCATAGCTTTGTGAGCACATACAGGGTTGCTTCTCTGTGTTGAAACATGTCAGTTTGTATCCCATCTATTCCAGAGGCTTTATTTTTTTTCCCAATGTCTTCAATACAATCTGAACTTTTTTCTTCTAGATGAAGTTATTATGTGCCATCGAGTCATCTGTGACTCATAGTGACCCTTATGTTCAACAGCTCTAACTCAGCCTATCCAGAGCCAGTCTCATTGACTCTGAACATACTTAATCCCATTGCCCCAGTTATCGTGTTAATCCGTCTCATATGTGGTCATCCTCTCCTATGCTGTCCTTCCACCCTTTCGAGCATGATGTTCTCTCCAAGGCCTCTAGCGATTCCTGACCATGTCCCAAAATACATGAGACAGAGTTTCAAAATCTTTGCCTCCAAGAAGAAGCTTGATTTCACCCTATACTTATTTGTTCTCCTGGTGGTCCATGGTATGTTCTCTACTCTTCTTCAGCACTACAACCCAAAGACATCAGTTCTTCTTCTGTCATCTTTAGTCATTGTCCAACTCACTGATGCACAGCATGAAATTGAGAAGACCATGGCTTAGATCAGGCACACCTTAGTCTCCAGACTGACATCATTACTTCTCAGCACTCTGGACAGCAGGCTTCCACAATAAATTAATCTTTTGATTTCCTGACTTCTGATGTCTGAAATGTTAATTGTGAAGTCAAGCAAGCTGTAATTGTTAACAACTTCAATCTCTTCTCCATCTGTCATGATGCTGACACTTGGCTTAGTGGTGAGGATATTTGTCTTCTTGATATTGAGCTTCAATTGATGTTGAAAACTATAGTCCTTGACCTTCTGCAGCAGATGCTTCAGGTTCTCCTCAGTTTTGACAGGCAAGGTTGTATCATCTGCATATCGCAGGTTTTTGATGAGTCTTCCTCCAATCCTGATGCCACACTCCTCCTCATGAAGTCCAACCTCTTGAATGGTCTTTTCCGCATATTGATTGAAAAGATATGGAGACAGGATGCATCCTTGACACACTTCTTCCCTAATTTTGTAGAGCCAGGATTAAGTTGTATTTACTCATTCTTAATCCAGTGTTCCTTAATCATACCTTGCTTTTCTTTTTATATTGTAATATGTGTCTTATTCTTTAATATCAGAATGACATTGACTTTGATGAGAAGAATATGGCTAACTTGTATCCTTATGAAATGTTTTTCCATGCTTACATAAAATTTTGAGGCAGCGTTAGGCCCATGGTATACATAAATGAGCAGACCATTCTATACTGGGGTTCGTATGTGTTATGAAATTCATATGAATTATTCTCCTTCAGAATTTTTGAAAGTTGATATTGAATAAACAACTTGCATATATTTTAAGGTTAAGCCAAAGTGCCTTTTGGTCATATTTAAAAGGAAGTTTTTTTATTGTGTGCTAAATCTACTAATATTTCAGTCTGCCTTTGGAATATAAATTTGTATTTGCATTTCTAAGTCTCTCCTTACTGCTATAGAATCAGAAATAACTTGTAGCTGTCTTTCCTTGTAGCAGATTTTTGGAAATGGTGAATGGTATGAGAGGGATTTGGTTTTTTTTTTCCACAGAGTCAGAGAGACACTAACGTGGGCTGGTAGTGCGATTCTATGGACTATGCCAGTGAAGCTCAAGAATAACTTTTTGACCTCAAGCAAACACATACATTTTCTTAATTAGTTGGTCAATTATTTGAGACACTTAGCATTTTTAATTAGAAGATAGTTTACAATTGTGAGCGTTTATTATAGAAAAGATCATTTACTAAGTCTTGATGGTAGACTATGCTGTATGTTGTACTCCTGTCCAAAGAAAGGTTGGAAGGCTGTATCAGCCACTCTATCTTGTAAAGACAAGCAGTCTTCCTGTAAGGTGTTTACTCGGAAAACAAGTAGAGGCTTGTTGGAAGCTGGGATTGACCCAGTGGGAATGAGTTTTGAGAATATATATTCCCAATTTTATCATTATTTAATGGGAATAAATAATGCAATAATATATAAAAGGCTGCATTTTCATTTCTGAGCACTAGATGTCACTGCAGATAGGAAAATTGCCATCCTTTATGACTATTTTAATTTCAGGATCCCTTGTGGTGAACTTATTTTAAAAGATGTAACAGGTAGTGCCAGTAGACTTCAGTTTGGCCCAGATTTCTGGATGCTGAATCTGTGTAAGAGAAAATTGTGAAAATTTTAGTGTAAATGATGTTTCGATGTAGTATCTTTTTGCAGTCAAATTGAGAATTGTTGAAGAATTTTAAGACACATCTTTGGAGGTTCAGATTCTTTTTTAAAATCTTTTTTTCTGAGGTCATTGTTTCAGAAGCTGAATATCTGGACAATAACATATAGTTACACACTTTTCTTAGTCTGACTTTAGGTGTTCATTTTGGTTAGTTGACCACTAGAAAGCTTACTTTTGGTATTGTTATGAATGAGTTGAATGGTGTCTCCTAAATATATGGGCTAAATTTTTGGCCCTTGGGCCAGTAAATGGAGCTCCAGTGTTCTAATAAGTAAGGAGTTGAGCTGCCAACTCAAAGGCAAGCAGTTCAGATCCCCAGTGGCTCTGTGGGAAAAAGACAGGCAGTTTCCTTCCATGTGATTAAAGACTTAGAACCTCCTGGAAGCTAGAAATTGACTTCACAGCACTGGGTACTTTACTTTTTTTAAAAAAAATACTTATAGATGCAATCTTTTTTAGAAATAGAGTTCTTTTGTTAATGAGATTATACTAGTGCAGGCTGGATTCTAAACATAATAATTTCTGAGTTATAGAAAGAAAAGCATAAGTACAGGAACAAACAGAAGGGAAGACTGATACCATTTGACAACTCTTTATAAGCCGAAGAACCAAGGAATGCCTGGGGCTATGAATGCAGAAGGAATTTACATTCTGAGATCCTAATTTAGATTTAATCTTCTAAAATGGTGAAAATAAATCTCTGTCCTTAAAGCCATCCATCATATATGATATTTGTGTTAACAGCAGCACTGGGTAACCACTATAGGCATTTACTTACATTTGTCTTGTAAAACCTCTTCTTCTGTTGTCCTTTCTCATTGCTCACTCTTGGTTTATAGTTCCAAAACTGTCAAAGATTGAATATCCTCCCAGATTGTTCCTCATTGTATCTGTTGTTGTTAGGTGCCATCAAATAGAGTACCGTTCATAGCGACCTTATGAATAATAGATCTGAACTGGGTCTTATCCTGTGCCATCCTCACAATCTCTGACACGCAAGAGCCCATTGCTGCAATCTCTGTTTCAGCCCAACTGGTTGAGGGTTGTCCTCTTCTTTGCTGTCTCTCCACCTTTCCAAACATGATGTCCCTTTTCAAGGAATAGCTTCTCCTGTAACATGACCAAGTATGAAATGGAGTTTTATCACCTTTGCCTCCAATCTTAGTCTCATTTTACCTAGGAACAGGAGAAGTCTTGTACCATCACAGTTAATAATGGAGAGGTGATAAGCAGTAGCACTTAGAAAACAGGATGGCAAGCAATAAATGTTGGAGAGAAGTAGAACGATGGGAACCCTGTTAGTGGGATTGTAAAATGGTCAAAAAGCTGAACATGGAAATTCCATATAAACCAACTATACCACTGCTCAGAATATGTTGTTGTTGTTGTTATGTACCGTTGAGTCATTTGTGACTCATAGTGACCTTATGTACAACAGCCCTAAACCCTGCTCTATCCTGTGCCAATCGCGTTGCCTCTGACACACCCATCCTGATTACCCCAGTCACTGAATCAATCCACCTCATAGAGGGTCTTCCCCTCCTGTGCCCTCCACCCTACCAAGCATGATGTCCCTCTCCAAGGACTGGTCTCTCCTTACAACATGTCCAAAGTATGTCAGGCGAAGCCCCAGAATCCTTGCCCCAAGGAGTAGCCTGGTTTAACCCTCTCTAGGATGAATCTGTTTGTTTTCTTGGCAGTCCATGGTACATTCAGCACTCTTCTCCAGCACCACAGCTCAAAGGCATCAATTTCCCTATTCTCCCTAGTCATTGTCCAACTCTCTGATGCATAACAAGTGATTGCAAAGACCATGGCCTGTATCAGGCACACCTTCATCTCCAGAGACACACCGTTGCTCTTGAGTACTTTAGAGAGGCCCCTAACAGCAGACTTTCCCATCGCAATATGTTTTTTTATTTCCTGGCTGCTGGTGCTGAGAGTGTTGACCGTGGAGCCGAGCAAACTGAAGCTGTGAACAATCTCTATCTCTTTGCCATCCATCCTGATGTTGCCAGTTGGTCCAGTGGTGAGAATCTTTGTCTTCTTGACATTGAACCTCAGTCCATACTGAAGGCTGCAGTCCTTGATCCTCTGCAGCAAGTGCATGAGGTCCTCAGTTTCAGCAAGCAGGGTTGTGTCATCTGCATAATGCAGATTGTTAATATATCTTCCTCCAATCCTGATGCCACCTTTCTCCTAGAACTGAGACACAAACAGAAATTTGTACATCAATATTCATAGCAATACTAGTCACAATTGCAAGGGCATGGAAACAGTCCAAATGTCCAACAACAGTTAAATGGAATGAGAAATTATGGTACATTCACATGATGGAATACTGCACAGTACTCAGGAACAATGATTTTCAAAAATCTACATGACATGGGAGAATCTGGAGAGCATTACACTGAGTGAACTAACTCACTCAGTCTTGTAAGGACAAATACTGCATAAGACGATTATTGTACAAATTAGATTTTAACCAGTAAGATGTGTACAAAAATCCAAGAGGAGAAGGGAAAGGGTATAGGGGGAATAAAGTATGGAGAGAGGGAGAAATCATTAGGATGACAGAGTTTGCTGGGGAGATGAAAGGTATACAGGATTTATTAAAGATTCAATGGGGACGTGAAAAGATGGGGTAATAGTAGGCATAGATTAATTTTATAAAACACAATGTGAATGAAGGAATGTGAAACACAGTGTACATGAATGATGCATAAAATATAAGAATTTGGGGGGGGGGGCGGAGCAAGATGGCAGCCGTGGAGGAAGGAGCTTAAGGAACTGGAGGAGTGGCAGGCTGCATAGATATGGGTCGCCAGAGAGACCGATGCAGGCACAGAGACTGATGTGGTGCAATGTGGACAGTAAGAATTTGAGTCATAACTTTTACTAAAATAATTAGTTTGGGAGCCCCAGGAGCAGCGAGCCATGGGCCCCATTGAAAGCCGCCAGCTGAGCTGCCGTGGGACCCACCTGCCAGGAGCAAGCAGGTCAGCAGGAAATTGACTGAGTTTTCTTAAGCCCCATCGACCAGCCAGGAGCGAGTGGGTCAGTAGGAATTCACTGAGTTTTCTCGGGCCCTGCCGACTGGCCAGGAACAAACAGGATGGTAGGAATTTGACTGAGTTTTCTTAAGCCCTCTGGACCTATGACCCTGCTGGGGCAGGGGTCACTGGGTGAGGACATCTGTGTGAGGGCAGCTGGGCAAGGACTGCTGAGCAAGAGCCACTGGATGGGAGATGGACAGCTGGAATTTGAGTAGGGACCCACTTGTGAGCACACCTGAACAGCTAAAATCTGAGTGAGGTCCCTGTAAATGGCTGACCTGCCCCTGTGGTCCTGCCCCCCCCCCTGTGCCTGCCCTTCCCCCATTCAGCTCTACACCCATGCCTACCCATGCAGTCAGTCATTCAGTTTGCCTTTAATCTAGACCACCTTGATCTGACTTGGCTACAAGAGACTGCTCTCACAGGGCCTGAACCGAACCTTTCCTTGGGTCAGAAGTTCAGAGATAAACACAGGTATCTGTGGGGTAGCTCCCCCACCGATTTTTAGAAGATTGTCTTCAGATCAAGAACCTGTCAATGTCATGAAAGAAGCAGCCTGTTCCACACCCTATACAAGTGCAAAGCAGGATGTCACCCCCAAAAGGTGACACAGTATTAGTGGATTTCCTGAAGCCAGAAATTCTGATGGAACTTTCTGACACAGAATTTAAAAGAACAGTGATTGAATATTTTCAGTGGGTGAAACACAAACTTGAAGAATTACAGGATACTGCAGGCAAAACCAGGAGAAGCTTAAAAAAAAAAAATCAGAACAATGCAGATAAAACAAAGGAGGCATTAGTGCACTGGAAAAACAAGAAACCACAATCCCCCAAAAATTGGGAGTTCTGGTGTTCTAGCAGTAAGAAGCAGCACTGTAATCTGAAAGTCACATGTTTCAAATCCACCAGTTTCTCCATCGGAGAACAATGGACAGTCTTCTTCCTTGCAATTTACTACCTCTAAACACCCACTGAAGAGTCAGCTGTGAGTTGGTTCCAACTTGAAGGCAAACAACAGCAACAAAGCTTTTCATTCATGTCCTCAACTGTGTTTCATCTTTAACTGTTTATAAGAATTTATATTTTAATATAAATAAGTCAAAATTATTATTGTTAGTTTTTTACCCAGTACTTCTGAAATATGTAGAGGTGAGATGGTGACCTTTATGTTGGGATCATAACACCCTCCCCCACCACACACACACAATCTACTCATCTTACTTGGCTCGTGTGTTGCTATGATGTAGCAGTATTTCAAATGCCAACACATGAACAAATTCCAATAGAGCTTTTAGATTAAGAAAGATTAGGAAGAATTGCCCGAAGATCTGCTTCTGAAAGTACACCAGTGAAAACCTTAGGGATCACAACAGGATGTAACCTGATACAGTGCTGGAAAATGAGTCCCCAAGGTTGGTAGGCACTCAAAATACACAATGGCCACAGCAGTGGACTCAGGCACTTTAATACTCATGAAGATACCCCTGGACTGGACCGTTTCTTTCTGTTGTCCACATAATTGCGATGAGTTGGGCAAATTTGACAGTAACTGCCAGCATCAACACTGTATTCTGATAGGGTCTTAAACACTGGGCAGATAGCAGAAAACAGACAGGAGTGTAGTTCTCAAAGAATTTCTATAATTCTGCTTTCTGTTTAAAATTTTGAATTTCAATAGCAAAAGAGAAGCAAGAAAGAGTAGCAAAGTAGGAATCATTTGTCTACTCTTTAAGTAGAGAAAGTTGAGAACAGCATTCTTCACAAGAGGGTGAATAGCAACTGTGAAAGAAAAGACTTGATGATTATATCAATGAAGATTATATCATAGGAACCCTACTGGATCACTTCTTATATAGGGTCACTGTAGCTTAGTGTGTGGAATTGTACTAACAATGCAAAGGTATGACATATGAATTCACCAACTGCATTGTAGGAGAAAGATGGGCAGCTTCTTCTCATGTGATTTATTGTTTCTGAAAACCCAGTGGAGGGCGAGCTATGGGTTGATTCCAGCTTTATGGTACAGAACAACAACAGTACACAACAATAAGTCAGAGTCGACTTGACAGCATATACACAACAACCACAACATATACATATATATGTGTATATATTAGGTTCCTGATGTATGCTTTCGAGTCACCTGTGACTCATGGTGACCCTATGCACTATAGCTCTGAATCCTCCTTATCCTGAATCAGTCTCACTGTCTCTGACACAACTACAGCCATTATCTCAGTTACTGTGTCAGTCTATCTCCTCTAGGGTCTTTCTGTTCTTTGCTATCCATACACCCTTCTATGCATGATGTCCTTCTCCATTGATAGGTCCTTCCTGGCTACCTGTCCAAATTATGTGAGATAGAGCTTCAAATCTTGCCTGTGAGGAACAAGTTGGTTTCACACTCTCAAGGACAAACCTGTTTGTTCTCTTGGCAGTCCATGGAATACTTGATACTCTTCTCCAGTACAACAAGTCAAAGGCATTGATTCTTCTTCTGTCATCTTTATTAGTTGTCCAGTTCTCTGATACATAGCGAGTAATTGTGGAGACCATGGCCTGGATTAGGCACACCTTAGTCTCTAGACTGACATAGTTGCTCTTCAGTGTGATGGTAGATTTTTCTAATGTAGTTGTTCTTTTGATTTCTTGACTACTGGAGCCAAGCCAGTTGAAATTGCTAACAGTCTTAATCTCTTCTCAATCGATCATGGTGCTACCAATTGGCCTAGTGGTTAGAATCTTTATTTTCTTGATGTTGAACCTCAATCCAGTCCTTGACCTTTTGTGGCTAACACTTCAGATCCTTCTCACTTTTGACAAACAAAGTTGTGTCATCTGCATAACGCAAGTTGTTGCTGAGTCTTCCTCTAATCCTGATGCCACATTCCTCCTCATAAAGTCCAGCCTCCTGACTAACTATTTTACATGTAGAGGGGGAGGGACATGATGTTTGCAAGGGTGGAGGGTTGACAAAGGAGAGGAAAACCCTCAACTGGGTGGCTTGGCAGGGTGACTGCTGCAGTGGGCTCTTGTGTGTCAAAAAGATGGCACAGAATGGAATAGAGATCAGATTTATTGCTTGGATCCACAATTAACATCCTTGGTACCAGCAGTCAGGAAATAAGGAGATGATGCACTGTGCTGGGAAAATCTGCAGTTAAGGACCTCTCCAAATTATTGAGGAGTAATGATGTCAGTTTGAGGACTGAGGTGCATCTGATTCATGCCATAGTCTTTTCAGTTACTTGCTATGCATCTGAGAGCAGGACAATGAAAGGGATGCTAGAAGAAGAATTGATGCTTTGTAGCTGTGGTTTTGGAGAAGAGCTTCCCATGACTGGACATCCCATGGACAGCTATAAGAATAAATAAATATGTCTTGGAGAGGGTGCAGCTGAAGAGCTCTTTGGAGGCAAGAATGACAAGGCTTGGAGATGCTATTCATTGGAGAGGGACATGATGCTAGGAAGGGTGGAGGGTTGGCAAAGGAGAGGAAGATCCTCAACCAGGTGAATTGACATGGTGACTGCTGCAATGGGTTCTTGTGTGTCAGGAAGTGTGAAGATGGTGCTGGATAAAACAGGGTTCAGATCTTTTGTTCATAGGGTCACTATGAGTCATGCTTGACTCAGCGGCACCTAACACAACAACAACAACAACAACAACAACAACAGCAACAACAACTGTTGAATTATGTAAGAGACTCACCAGAGACTGCATATGCATATGCATAGGAATATGAATAAATACACATTTTAAAAGAATGTGCCAAAATTAATTTCAAGTAAGAATCGCGCAGGAGGGACATTGAAATAAGCCCACATGCTTTAGAAGGGTATGAAGTGTTTTGCTAGTGGAAGGTGGATTTTACAAGATGCATTGAGGTGGTCTAACTATCCCTGAGGGTTTAAGAGACTATTAACTGCATGGGGGGGAAAATACTATTTTATTTAAGAACTCTTCTCATTCATTATTGTTATGTACTCATCTACCCTGCAGTGTAGTACAAAATCAGGTAGTTCTGGTTCATTTGGAGACAGAAGATGGACTAGAATAGAGGAATACTTATAGTCCTTTCTTGTCTAGTATTAACTGTACGCTTGTTCTGGGCACTGGAAATATGTCTCCAGACATGTATTATTTCTTCTAGTGTTCTCTTGCAATCTCTCTTCTACACTTATTTTTAAATAGATGGAGACTTGCAGGGAGCACCTGACAGTTAAGTGATTTACCAGGGGTCATATTCAGAATTGATGGTTGTTAGAAGCACATATCCGGGCCTTATTTTATGTTGTCCAAAGTTCAGCCCATCTGGTCTCTTTTGTCTGATGAGTGTTCAGCTTGAACAAGTTCTCAGCTAACAGGAAATTAATCTCTAACTCTTGGCAGATGACATTTTATAGGTCAGTAGTTCTTTTGTGACTCTTGTGTGCCATTGTGGTAGGCATTTGGAGTACAGGTGTGAGAGAGTTAAAAATGGACTCAGAATATTAGCCACTTTGAAGAGTCTAACAGTGAGTGCCAGCGTGCCCCTGCAGAATCATTGAGTCCGGAGCTTGGCGTGTGTACCTGCTGTGTATAACCTAGCAAGCATGCTAGGAAATAGAAGTCAGGCCCTCAAACTCTCTTACTTGCATATCTGGTAAGGAATTTTTTTTTTAAGAAATTTTTAAAAGCTCTGCACTCACTTGTACATCTGTCAGTTATAGCTATGTTTTGTTACACATTTAACAGCTGCGCAAAATGGAATTTCTTGTTGATTTTTAATATTGACATTTTAAAATAAAATTTATATCACTCTTCCATTATTTTAATAGTACATATTTATTAGTTTACTTTTTCACTCTTCACTTTTGATTTTTTTTAATCAAGAAGCATAGTTTTATGCAGAAAAAGTGGATAAATTTTACTACCTAATTTTCATTCGGCTCATTAAAACATGCCTTTACGAGATTAAAACTCTTTCACAGATAAATAAGAAAATGAATTCAAGACAAAAATGGACAAAAGATTTGAACATGAACTTTTTAAAAGATGGAATCAAATAGCCAAGAAGAACTATGAAGATAATCACATATTGTTGTTATGTGCCATCGAGTCGTTTGCAACTCATAGCGACCCTATGTACAAGAGCTCTAAACGGTGTTCTATCCAGTGCCAACCTAGCCTTCTCAAATGCACTTTTTGCCACTGCTCCAGTCACAGAATCGATCCATCTCATCGAAGGTCTTCCCCTGCTGTGCCACCCCTCTACTCTGCCAAACATGATGTCCCTCTCCAAGGACCAGCCCCTCCTTGGAACATGCCCAAAGTATGTCTGTTGAAGCTTCAGAATCCTTGACTCCAAGGAGCATTCTGGCTTCACCTTCTCCAGGACAAACCTGTTTAAATATATTAGTAATCAAGAAAATGAGAATTAAAACCAGCACAAATGATTTTTAATTGGTTTGCATATAAAATTTGTGCTAATGCGAAACCTATACTTGGACCAAGAGGTAGTCGTCAGAACAGAGCAGGGCAACACTGCATGGTTCAAAATCGGAAAGGATGTACACCAGGGATGTGTCCTGTCTCCATACCTTTTCAACCTGTATGCAGAACAGATTATCCGAGAGGCTGGGCTCTATGAGGAGAAGCGTGGCGTTAGGATTGGTGGACGATCTATCAACAATCTGCATTATGCAGATGACACAACCCTGATCGCTGAAACTGAGGAG
>NW_006399900.1:8225165-8231573 GCF_000299155.1 Elephantulus edwardii | reverse complement strand
GTGATTGTGTTTTATAAAATCAGTCACCATTGATAATGCCTACTATTACCCTGTCTTTTCAGATCCCCATTGGATCTTTCCTAATTGCTTCCCCACCAACCCTACTTCTCACTTAACTCTTATCCTAGTTATTTCCTCCCCTCCCTCTGTTACCCTACCTCTTCCCCTTTTGGATTTTTACACATCTTACTAGTTATCCTTCTATATTTGCAGTAGTGATCTTATGCAATACTTGTCCTTATGAGACTGAGTTAGTTTTAATTTACTCAGATAATGGTCTCTGAACTCTCCCGTGTTATATAGTATTTTAAAAAATTTATTCCTTAGTGCTGCATGTTGTTGTTAGGTGCTATTGAGTCGTTTGCGACTCATAGCAACCCTATATACAAGAGCCCTAAATGCTGTTATATCCTGTGCCAACTTCGCTGTCTCAAACACATTAATTCCCACCACTCCACTCACAGAATCGATCCATCTCATTGAGGGTCTTCCTTTCCTAAGCTGTCCCTCCACTCTGCCAGACATGATGTCCCTCTCCTTGCAACATGCCCAAAGTATGTCAAGATGAAGCTTCAGAATCCTTGACTCCAGGGAACATTCTGGCTTCACCCTCTCCAGGACAAATCTGTTTGTTCTTCTAGCACTCCATTGTATATTCAACACTCTTCTCCAGCACCACAACTCAAAGGCATCAATTCTCTTTCTATCATCCCTATTCACTGTCCAACTCTCCGATGCATAGTACATAATTGCAAAGACTATAGCCTGGATCAGGCTCACCTTAGTCTCCAGCCTGACGTCGTTGCATGTCAGTACTCTTGAGAGGTCCCTCACAGCTGACTTTCCCAATGCAGTTCATCTCCTGATTTCCTGGCTACTGTTCCCAAGCATGTTGACTGTGGAACCAAGTAAACGAAAATTGTTAACTATCTCAATCTTTTCACCATCCATACTGATGCTGCCAATTGGCCCAATGGTGAGAATTTTTCTTTTCTTGATATTGAGCTTCAATCCATATTGAAGACTGCAGTCCTTGACCTTCTGCTGCAAGTGCTTCAGGTTCTCCTCAGTTTCAGCAAGCAGGGTTGTGTCATCTGCATAATGCAGGTTGTTGTTGATTCTTCCACCAATCCTGATGCCACATTCCTCCTCGTACATCTGCATACAGATTGAAAAGGTATGGAGACAAAATACATCCCTGATGGACCCCTTTCTTGATTTTGAACCATCCAGTGTCTCTCTGCTCTGTTCTGATGACTGCCTCTTGGTCCAAGTATAGGTTTGGCATTAGTACAATCAAATGTTCTTGGATTCCCATTCTTCTCAGAGTCAGCCATAGCTTGTTGTGATCCACACAGTCAAAAGCCTTTGCATAGTCAATGAAGCACAGATAGACATTCTTCTGGTATTCTCTGCTTTCTTCCAAAATCCATCTTACATGAGCTATAATATCCCCAGTACCACGACCTCTTCTAAATCCAGCCTGCACATCTGACAGTTCTCTTTTTACATATTGTTCCAAACGTTTTTGGATAATTTTCAGCAGAATCTTGCTTGCATGTGATATTAATGATATTGTTCGTAATTTCCACATTCTGTTTGGTCATCTTTCTTTGGATTGGGAGCAAATATCGATCTCTTCCGATCAGTTGGCCAGCTGGCTGTCCTCCAGATTTCCTGGCACAACTTAGTGGGTACATCCAGGGCAGCATCTGTTTGTTGAAATAAATCAATTGGTATGCTGTCAACTCCTGGAGCCTTGTTTTTTTGCCAATTCCTTCGTAGCAACTTGAACTTCCTCCTTCATCACCATAGTTTCTTGCTCATATGTTATTTCTTGAAATTCCTCTGTGTGAGCCAATTCCTTCTGATACAGTGACTCTGTGTAGTCCTTCCATCTTCTTTTTATACTTCCTGGATCATTCTGCATTCTACCCATACTATCTTTAAGTATTGCTATCCATGGCTTGAGTTTGTTTTTCAACTCCTTCAGCTTAAGAAATGCTGAGTGAGTCCGGCCCTTTTGATTTTCTGACTCTAGCTCTCTGCACATTTCATTATAGTATCTTGCTTTGTCATCCTGAGCTGCCTTTTGAAATTTTCTACTCAGCTCTTCGATTTCTTCCTTTAGCTTTGGCTTCTCGGCGCGCTAATGCAATACTCAGAGTCTCATCTAACATCCATCTTGGTCTTTTCTTCTCCTTTAGCCTTTGTAATGATCTTTTGCATTCTTCATGGATGATTTTCTTGATATCCTCCCAGAGCTCATTTGGTCTACGCTCATTGGTGCTCAAGGCCTCAAACCTGTTCCTGAGATGGTTTTGAAATTCGAGTGGGACAGACTTAAGGTAAAATCTTGGTTCCCATGGATTTGACTTAATTTTCCTTAACCTCAGCTGAATTTGCATGAGTAGTTGGTGGTCTTTGTCTCCTTTGTCTTCTTGAAGACAAAGATTCTCACCACTGGACCAATTGGCAGTATCAAGTTGGATGGTGAAGAGATTGAGATTGTACAAAGCTTTAGTTTGCTTGGCTCCATAGTCAACAGTCTTGGCACCAGCAGCCAGGAAATTAAAAGGCGCATTGCAATGGTAAAGTCTGCTGTTAGGGACCTCTCCAAAATACTGAAGAGCAATGGTGTCTCTTTGGAGACTAAGGTGCGTCTGATACAGGCCATGGTCTTCGCAATCACCTGTTATGCATCAGAGAGTTGGACAATGACCAAGGAGGATAGAAGGAGAATTGATGCCTTTGAGCTGTGGTGCTGGAGAAGAGTATTGAGAATACCATGGACTGCTAGGAAAACAAACAGATTTGTCCTGGAAAGGGTTAAACCGGGTGGCTCCTTGGAGGCAAGGATTCTGAGGCTCCGTCTAATATACTTTGGACATGTCGTGAGGAGAGACCGGTCCTTGGAGAGGGACATCATGCTTGGGAGGGTGGAAGGACAGTGCAGGAGAGGAAGGCCCTCTGAGGTGGATTGATTCAGTGATTGGGATAATTGGGATGGGAGTGTCGGAGACAGTGCGATTGGCAGAGGATAGAGCGGAGTTTGGGGCTGTTGTACATAGGGTTGCTATGAGTCGCAGGCGACTCGATGGCACATAACAACAGCAACAACAACAACATATGTGAAAGCAATCACAGGATAGTTTTAGGTTGAGATTTAAAAAACATCTCAACACAACTTTGGGTTGAGACTTAAAGAGCATTTCAACACAAGAGTTTCAAGTTGTACTCTGGACTTCTTAAATATTTACGGTTTGTTCTGCATTTTTATTCCAGTCTATCAGGGTTCATCTACTATGTCCTTGATCAGAAAGTTTATTTCTTTCCTTAGTTCTGTGTCTACCTGGGTGTCCCTGTGTGTTGTAAATATTGAATGAATGGTGGGCAGCTCAAACACACTCAGAGATTTCTTGGAAATAAGACCTGGCTATCTTCAAGGTCACAGCCATTAAAACCCTATGGGGCAATTATGGTCTGCTTACTTGAGGTCATCATGTGGTGGAATCTACTGAGCAAAAAATAACAACATCTGTAGCTGGAGTCAGAAAATCATAAGGGATGAGCTCATGTGGCCTTTCTTAAGCTGAAGGGATGGAAAAACAAATTCAAGCCTTAAGTGGCAATCCTTAAGGATGCCATGGGCAGAATATTGAATGATCTAGGATCCATCAAAAGAAGATGGAAGGAGTACACAGAGTCACTATACCAAAAAGAACTGGCTGACCAAGAAGAATTTCATGAAACAAATTATCATCAAGAGGCAGTAGTAATGAAGTTCAAGCTGCTCTGAAGAATTAGCAAAAACAAAGCCCCAGGAATTGATAGAATACCAACTGACATATTTCAGCAAACAGATAAGCCCTGAATGTTCTCACCAAATTGTGCCAAGAAATCTGGAGGACAACTACCTTGCCAATTGACAGGAGGAGATCCATATTTATTCCCATCCCAAAAGAAAGTGACCTGAAAGAGTGTGGAAATTATTGAACAGTATCACTCATATCACATGCAAGCAAAATCCTGCTGAAGATTATAAGAAACTGACTGGAATAGTACATCGACAGAGAGCTACCAGAAGTACAGGCTAGGTTTAGAAGAGGTCAAGAAACTGGAGACATTGTTGTTATCAACATAAAATGGACTGTGGCTGAAAAGCCCAGAGTACCAGAAGGATGTTTCTTTTTCTTAGAGGATGCAAAGACCTTTGACTGTGTGAATCACAACTAATTGTGGCAAACCTTGAGGAGAATGGGAATCCCAGAAAATTTGAATGTGATCATGTAGAACATATATTTGGGCCATGCAAAGCAGTCATCAGAACAGAGCAAGGAAACACTGCATGGTTACAAATCAAGAAAGGAGTGCATCAAGGGTGTATTCGTTCTCCATACCTTTTCAATCTGTATGCAGAACAGGTTATTCAAAAGACTGGACTCTATGACATCAGGAGTGCACAAAGACTCATCAACAACCTGTGCCGTGTAGGTAACACAACCTTGCTTACTGAAACTGAGGAGGACCTGAAGTATTTGCTATAAAAGGTCAAGGATTGCAGTCTTTAAAATGGGCTGAAGCTCAGCATCAAGAAACCAAAGATTCTCACTACTGGGCCAGTTGGCAGCACCGTGATTAACGGAGAAACGATTGAAATTGTTAACAATTTCAACATGCTTGGTTCCACAATCAACACCTTTGGAACCAGAATCAGGAAATCAAAAGACCAATTGTTGTTTTTGATGTGTACTGTAGAATTGGAACGGAACCATAGCTAACCTTCTGGTGGGTTTTCAGAGGCAGTTAATCACTCGGGAGGAAATTTCCCATTTTTGTCTTGCAAAGACAAATTGCATTGAGAAAATCTGCTATTGGGGACCTTTCTAGAGTGCTAAAGAGCAACAGTGGCAGTCTAGAGATCAAGGTACTTCTGATCCAGACCATAATCTTTGCAGTTAATTGCTATGCATCAGGAATCTGGACAGTGAATAAAGGTGATGGAAAAAGAATTGATGCCTTTGAGTTGTGGTGCTAGAGAAGCACATTGAACATACTGTGGACTGCCTAAAGAATTCTGTCCTGGAGAAGGGGAAGACAAGTTCCTTCTTGGAGGCAAGAATCTCTGTCTTTGGGCATATTGCCAGGAGGGACCAGTACGTGGAGAAGGTCATCATGCTTGGAAGGGTGAGGGGTCAGTGCAGGAGAGAAAGACCCTGGATGAGATGGATTGACACAGTAACTAAGCTAATGGGGGTAGGTGTGTCCGAGACACTGAGACGGGCTCAGGATAGGACAAATGTCAGAGCTATTACGCATAGGATCACTCTGAGTTGCAATTAACTCAACAGCACATAACAACAACGTACATAGACTATATATAATTTTCTATTGTGATTTTAATGAAAGTTTACAGAAAGCTTGGGTTTCCATTCGTTCATGGTTGCACAGTTTCCTCCCTTCCTCCTCCCTCCCATCCCAGTACACTTTCTTATGCACCTCTTATTCTGGACTGTTGTCATCCAAATAATGCCTAGTCATATTTTCCTTTTAAACAATTCTTTCCCTCATCTATTCCAATGAAGTGTTAATTATTTACTCCCTCTCTTTTTTTTTTTTTTTAGTTTTCCCCCAACCTCCAATATTGTTCCTGTTTTATAACAGTGGCATTATTCAGTATTTGTCATTTTGTGATTAAAATATTTCACTCAGCATAATGTCCTCCAGGGTCACCCATTTTGTATAATGTTTTATGAGTTCCTTGTTTTTCATTGCTGTGTAGAATTCCGTTGTGTGTGAATATACAATAGCTTCTCTATCCATTTGCTTGTTGATGGGCACTTGGATTGCTCTGCTATTGTGAACAGTGCAGCAATGGTTGCACAACATGGTTGTGCAAATGACTAGTTGGGTGGCAGTTATTTCTTTAGGGTATATTCCTCCTACTGCAATTGCTGGGTCAAATAATATTTCTATTTCCAACTTTCTGAGAAAGTGCCATATTGCCTTCCATAGTGATTGCACCATTTTACACTCCCACCAACAGTGAATAAGGGTTCCACTTTCTCCACAACCTTGCCAGCATTTGTTCTTTGCTGCTCTGTTGAACTTTGCTATTATTACTGGGTAAGATGTTATCTCATAGTTTTAATTTTCACCTCTCTTAGAACTAGGGATTTTGAACATTTCTTCATTTGCTTGTTTGCCATCTGAGTGTCGTCTTTGGTACTGTGCCTATTCATATCTTGTGCCCGTTTTGCAATTGGATTGTTTACCTTTATCTTGTTGAGGTTGTTGTTGTTATGTGCCGTCGAGTCGTTTGTGACTCATAGCGACCCTATGTACAACAGCCCTAAACCCTGCTCTATCCTGTGCCATTCACATTGCCTCTGACACACCCATCCTGAT
>NW_006399900.1:8211287-8213065 GCF_000299155.1 Elephantulus edwardii | reverse complement strand
GGGGGGGAGCCATGCGATACCTGAAGATGGGGGTCGTGGGTCAGAGCTGCAGGGGTGTGTCCCACTTCAAGTCCACTCCCACCGTCCACTGCGTCTGCGCATGGCACCTTGGCCAGTCCCAAAGTTCAGAGCTGGCAGGGGGGTCGCGAGCCGGGTTTTACTGATCTTTTTGATGAACCAACTCCTTTTGTTTTTTTTGTAGTGATTTCAATTTTTCCCTGTTTTCAATTTCATTTATTTATGCCCTAATCTTTATAAATTCAGTGTTTTTAGAGGGTGCATGTTTTCTTGCTGCTCTTTTTCAATTTGTTGGAGTTAGAGAGTCAGTTATAATTGTTTTTTTCTCTTTGATGTGTTTGCTTATTACTATAAATGGACCTTTAATTACTGCTTTGGCTATTTCCCAGAGGTTTTGGTGAGTTGTGTTTTCTTTGCCCTTTGTTTCAAGGAACTTCTTAATTTAATTTTTTCTTCTTCTTCTGTTACTCACTTATGTTCAAGCAAGGTGTTATACAGCTCCGAAGTCTATGTCTTTTTCTCATTTTTCCTTTTGGTTATTTCTAACTTTATATCATTGCCATCTGTGAAGTCGTTTGTATTATTTCTGTGTTTTTAAATTTATTGATGCTTGTCTTGTGACTTAAAAATGTGATCTGTTCTGGACAATGTTCCATGCACATTCGAGAAGAAGGTATATTGCGTTTCCCTTGGGTGCATTAGTCTGCATATATCTATGAGATCGAGTTGGTTTATTGTGTGGTTTAATTCATCAGCATATTTGTTGAGTTTTTTTCTGATAGTTTTATCTTTTCTTGAGAGTGCTGTATTAAAATCTTTTACAGACAGGAATGGCATCCGCTTCCTAAACAACATGCCTCTGCAAAATCTATGAACTCTGAGAAACAATAGTTATAGAAAGACTTTAGGTGTTTTGTACATAGGGTCTCTATGAGTTGTGCTTGACTTGATGACAGTAAACAACAACAAGTACTGTAGTGGTTTTTTTCTATTTATTTTTTCAGTTTTGTTTATGTTTGCTTTGTATATTTTGCAGCTCTATCATTTGTTGCATGTTGTTGTTATATGCTGTTGAGTCACTTGCGACTTGTAGTGACCCTATCTATGTACAATAGCCATAAACTCTGCTCTATCCCTTGCCCTTCTTATTGTTTCTGGCACAACTATCCTCATTACCCCAGTGACTGAATCAATCCATCTCTTAGCAATATCCATTTTTTCTACTTTCATGGTTCTTACATTCCACATTAAAAACACTAGTGTCTGCTTACAGCTGTTCCACCTCCTATGTGTTTTTATACTTGAGGGCTCAGCCTTAGTTACCATATCCGCTAGTCTAAGTGTGCCCTGTTGTACATAGGGTTTTCAAAGGTCTGCTATTTTGGAAGTGAACGACCAATTTTTTTCCTAATTTGTTGCATAGATATTTATTATGGCTTTGTCCTCTTGTTCTATTGACCCTTTCAGCATTACATAGTGACATTCCTTGTCCTTTGTGATGGTTTTTGCATTCAGTTTTATTTTGTCAGATTAATATCCTTTTTTCTGGTTTCCACATCCTTGTTCTTTCCTTTTATTCTTTCTCTATCTTCACTTTTCAGGTGTGTCTCTTGTAGACAGTATATTGATGGGTTTTGTTATTTTATCCAGTCTGCTACTCTTTATCTCTCCAGTGGTGCATTTTTTTTTCTTTTTTCTTTTTTTCCCCCTATAATTATATTTTATTAATTTTCATAAACATTTACAGAGATTTTGGGCTT
>NW_006399900.1:8208178-8211187 GCF_000299155.1 Elephantulus edwardii | reverse complement strand
GCAGCCCTTGACCCTCTGTAGCAAGTGCATGAGTTGAGGTAGTATTCTATAAATTCTAGTTATAAGTCCCTTATCAGACATGTCATTAACAAATATTTTTTTCCCAGTCTGTAGCTTTCCTTTTTACCCTGTTGGAGAAATGTTTTGATGTCCATAGGGATTTGATTCTTAGAAGGTCCCATTTATCTATTTTATTCTCTCCTGGTTGTAGGATTTTCATTTTCAGGGTGCTTGGGAGACTGTTCATGTTGTGGATTATGGCTTCTAGAGTTCTTTCAAGCTTTTTTCTGATGATGTTTATAGCCCTTGACCCACTTTGCATTGGTTTTTGTTTATGGTGTGTTGTGTGAGTCTTGCTTGAGTTTTCTGCCGATAGTTTTCCTGTTTTTCCAACACCATTTGTTAACAGAAGCTTTTGTTTCCTCACTTAACTGATTTCATCTCCTTGTCAAAACTGTAAGTAGATGGGCTGATTTCTGCGTTCTCAATTCTATTCCATTGAGCTATGTGTCTGTCTCTGTACCAGTACCATGCTGTTTTGACCATCGTGGCTGTGTTGTAAGATTTGAAATAAGGGACTGAGATGCCTCCCACCTTGTTTTTCTTTTTTAGGAAGGCTTTGCTTAATCAGGGTCTCTTTCCATTCCAGATGAAATTGGAAATTTCCTTTTCCATCTCATTGAAGAATGGAATTGGTATGTGTATTGAACTTCCATTGAATTTGGTAGAATTGCCATTTTCTTCTTATCCATGAGCATGGTATATTCTTCCATTTCTACAGGTCTCTTTTTGTTTCTTGTAGTAATGTTTTATAATTTTCTTTTAATAGGTCTTTTTTTGTTTCTATTCTGAAGCATTTAATCTTGTGGTTACCTATTGTGATGGGTTTGTTTATCTTAGCTCCATTTCTGTAATCTCTTTGTCACTACAGAGAAATCCATTTGATTTTAGCATGTTGACCTTGTATCCTGTCATTTTGCTGAACTGGTCCACTATGTCCAGTAGTTTTCTTGCTGAGCCTTTAGGGTTTTCTAATTATACTGTCATATACCATCAGCATATGGAGATAATTTTACCTACTCTTTGTCAATTTGGATATCTCTTGTTATTGCTCTTGTCTTATTACTATCACTAAGACTTCTAATACAGTATTGAATAGGAGATGGGCACAGACTGGGAGAGGGATCTCCTAGACCCAGGTTAACACCAAGTTGGTGACTCATCTGCCTAGCTCACAGCTCTTGCCTAAGACTCCAGCATGTTCCATGGGATCCCAGCCACCCCAGGCAAGGGAGCTCCAGGGAATAAACGGAGCTCTACGAGGAAGTAAAGCTGTATAAGAACGCCCTGGAGTGAGAGAAGTATGCCAACATGGTGGAGCTCTTTGCGGTGGTGAAGACCATGCAAGCCCTCCAGAAGACCCACATCAAGGACTGCATCACCCCCAACGAGTACATGGCTGCCTGCTCCCAGCTCCTGGTCCAGTACAAGGCTGCATTTTGGCTCTGAGATCAGCTCCATTGATGAGTTCTGATGCAAGTTCCTCTGGACTGCCCGCTGGCCCTGGAGAGAATCAAGGAGGACCGCCCCATCACCATCAAGGATGACAAGGGCAACCTGAATCGCTGCATTGCTGATGTCGTCTCATTCTTTATCACAGTGATGGACAAGATGCCTATGGAGATCTGAGCTATGGATGAGATCCAGCTTGGTCTGCGGGAGCTCATGGAGACCATGCACCAGATGAGCCACCTGCCTCCTGACTTTGAGGGCCACCAGAAAGTCAGTCAGTGGCTGCAGACTCTAAGCCGCGTGTCGGCATCTGACGAGCTGGACAACTCTCAGGTATGTCAGATGCTGTGCGGCCTGGAATTGGCCTATAATGCCTTCAACCACTTCCTGCACTCCTTGGGCTGCTGCGCCCAGTCCTCTTGACACCTGCTCTGCAGAGGGCCATTCCCTCACTAATTCCCTGCATGTCTCCTGTGTCTATGTCCAGCAGCCCCCAGGTGTCTGCCCTTGGCATCGGGACTTGGAGAGTGTTGTCTTGCCCTGAATTCCCTCACTTCAATAAATATGCTATCTAGCTCCTTAAAAAAAACACCCAAAAACCAAAACAAAAAAAAACAACACCCCAAACAAACAGAACACCAATATTGAATAGGAGAAGTGATAGTGGACATTCTTGCTTATTCCTGTTCTCAAGGGGAATGCCTTTAATCTCTTCATTGAGAACAATGTTGACTCTTGGTTTTGCATATATACTTTTTACTATGTTGAGAAAATTCTCCTCTATTCCTTTTTTGTTGAGTGTTTTAATCAGGAAATGGTGTTGGATTTTTTCAAAGGCCTTTTTTGCATCAATTGATAGAATCATGTGGTTCTTCTTTACTTTGTTAATGTGATGAATTACACTAATTGTTTTTCCTTATGTTGGACCATCCTTGCATACCAGTTATGAATCCCACTTGGTCATGTTGAATTTTTTTTTTAAAGGTACTGTTGGATTTTATTGGCCGGGATTTTATTCAGGATTTTTGCATCTAGGTTTATAAGAGTAATTGGCGAATAGTTTTCTGTTTTGAGGGTGTCTTTACCTGACTTTAATATCAAGGATAGGTTTGCTTTATAGAATTGTGTCTGGGAGAATTCCATCTTTTTCTATTACCTGAAATACTTTATGCAGAATGATGAAAGTTCTTCTCTGAATGTTTGAAAAAATTCACTTATAAAACCATCTTTTCCAGGCCTTTATGTTGTTGTTGTTGGAATTTGTTTTATTACCTGTTCAATTTTTTCTTTTTTTTTTTAAATTTTTTTTCCAGTTCACATTTGTTTATTGTTATTAACATTTTATTTTGAACATCAAACATTGCACCAAAATATGATCCATTTATTTCAAGACAATTGTCTTTGCCATAACTAAGAGTACTGTACTGATGTTTACAATTATTTTCTGATAACACAAAACTTATTAGTGGAATTGCTATCTAACCAAATACTTCATTA
>NW_006399900.1:8206417-8206928 GCF_000299155.1 Elephantulus edwardii | reverse complement strand
ACTGAACATGTGCTTTGAGGTTCTGCCACTGAGAACTGTCCGGGGATTTCAACATGGTCCCTGCAACCAACAGCAGGAGGGAAGCACAGTGAGGGTAGCCAGGGAACCCCACTATAAACCTGAAGAACCAGCTGCCTCTGTCTCCCTCTTTTTTTCTTCTTTTGTAATGGGTCTGTTGAGGTGTTCTGTTTTGGTCTCGGTCAATTTAGATAGGTTGTGGGTTTCTAAGTATTTCGCTAGGTTTTCATTTTTTGTTTGAGTGTGGTTTTTCATAACATTCCATTATTAACCTTTTTATTTTAGTTGGTTCTTTTGTGACATTGCCCATTTTATTTCTTACTCTGTGTCTTTTCTTTTTTTCCTTTTGCTAGTTTTCTAGTGGTTTGTTGATTATTTTATTGATATTTTTTTTTATTTTTAATCTAGTTTGTTTATTTTTCATTTCAATGAACATCTACAGAGACTTTGGAATTCCATTCATTCATTGTTGCACCCTTCTCCCCGCACAAAC
>NW_006399900.1:8195217-8206317 GCF_000299155.1 Elephantulus edwardii | reverse complement strand
AAAGAGGTGATAGTGGGCATCCTTGCCTAGTTCCTGTTCTTAAAGGGAATGCCTTTAACCTCTCTCCATTAAGAACAATGTTGGCTCTTGGGTTTTCATAAACCTTTCAAATTCAGTGTTATCAGTGAAGGGCAAGGTTTTATTGCTATCATTTTGTTGAGTTCCTTCTGGTTGTTGATGGTTATTTTGGTCCATCCTGCTTTCTGTGACATCTCTGTAAGAAGGACTTCCCTCAGTATTTCCTGCAATGCTGGTCTTGTTTTTACAAACTCTCTTAGTTTCTGCATTTCTGAGAATATCTTGATCTCTCCTTCATATTTAATGAACCATTTTGCTGGGTACAGTATTCTTGGTTGACAGTTGTATTCTTTGAGTGTTTGATATATGTCATTCTGCTGTCTTCTTGCTGGCATGGTTTCTGCTGATAAATTGGCACTTAATTTTATTTGCTCTTTTTTTAATGATGAATAGAAGATTTATTTAAGCAATAATACATAGTTATCTCTGTTAAACTTAATATGAGATATTAAATGGTTGTTCCCATTTTCCTTCCTGGATAAGTTTTTCTTTCCTCTCTCTCTCGGTTTTGAAAACATAATACCAGAAGAAGAGGGACCCAAGGCCAAACACAGCTCCTATGAGGGAGAGCTTGGGTGTGGGCCTGAAATTGGGATACACATTTGCTGATCTTGCATAGGTCCAATAAGTCAAGGCAGGATCTTAACTGATCGTCTGCTGGTTGGGGTCATTGAGCTGAAGCAGATACTCCTGTTTTAGCTGGGATCTAATGGCCAGCCACTCGATTTGAGCCCACCGGGTCTCTGGAGAGATGTCGTATTCGGCTGGGTCAAGGGTAGCAGGTAGGGCAGCCAGATGCGATGGCTTGTACTTTTGGAATGACATCTTGGCTACCACTGTTTGCTCTTTCTTATAGGTTACTCTTCATTTCTCCTTAGCTTCTTTCAAAATTCTCTTTATATCTTTGGTTCTGGCAAATTTGACTATGATATGCCTTTATGTTTTTCTTTTGGGGTTTATTCTATATGGTATTCATTCAGCTTTTTGAATACTCTCTCATTCTTCATTTTGCCTGGAATGTTTTCTTTTAGTACTTCTTCCACAACTTTCTAGGTGCCCTTACCGGCTTCTTCCTGTTTTGGGATTCTGAGTGCATGTTATTTCTTTTGATGGTGTCCCACATTATTCTTAGGCTTTCTTCTTTTTCCTTCCTTTTTGATTCTACTTTTTGTTATAGGAGATCAGTGGTGACAATTCTATCTTCTATTTTGCTGATTCTGTGTTCCATCTCTTTAACTCTGTTCGTATGTCCCTCCGACATGTTGACAGTATCTGAAACATGGGTCTTAATATTCTGGATTGTAGTTTCTTATTTTTTTCCAGAGCCTCTAATGTCTCTTTTATCTACTTTGCCTTGGATTATTATTATTTTTTTTAGTTCCTCTTGGTTTTTGCTTGCATAGTCTTATAACTGTTTGCCTTTTACCCATTGAAAGTATTCAGTCATTGTTCTTTTGAATTCTGTGTCAGAAAGTTCCATCAGACTTTCTGGCTTCAGGAAATCCATTGATACTGTCACTTTTGGGGCGTGAAATCTTGCTTTGGGTTTGTTTTGGGTGTAAAGTAGTCTGCGTTGTCCATTTCATTGATGTGGTAGAGTTTTTCATGCTTTTAGGTATTTTGGGCTGAAAACCTTGGCTCAGGAAGTCACTGTTCCACAGTAGGACTGGGCAGGTATCTTGCCTGAGTTTCTCCCTGGCCTTTTGACTCAATGGAAGACTTGGCTTCAGTTGGGGAGAAAGATGACCTGTGAATTAGCAGCCTTCTCTACCAGGCAACTGCTGGAGCTTGGCAGGTCCAAAGTTTTGTAGGTAAAGGCAGCTTAAGCTCCAAGAGGGGGAAGGAAATGGCTTCACAGGTGATACTGGTTTCCCTGGCACAGTGTAGAGGGGTGGCAGTGGGTTGTCCTATATGTGGTGGGTCTAGGACATTCAGGTGGCTGGGTGTGGGCATCCAGGAGATGGGTTCAGGTGTCCAGGTGGCGGGACCTAGTCCTCCAGGGGGTGGATTCAGGGGTCCAGGTGGTGGGGCCAGGGCCTCCATGTGGTGGGGGAAGGCCTCCAAGTGGGGCCACAGTCTAGTGCTCCAGGCTGGAGAGCAGTCCAGGCCACACTGTTGTTGCTGTTAGGTGTTGTTGAGTTGTAGATGACTCATAGTGACCCTGTGAACAAAAGGCCTGAGCACTGTTCATAGAGTTTCTGGAGACAAGCCATTTCGGAAGTGGATGCCACTCCTGCTTCCAAGCTTCTTTTAATCGGGAGGCTCCATCAAGCACTGTTCACCATGGGTAACTGTTATCACATTTGGCACATCAGTGTCACAATGTTTACCATCACAGCAACCACAAGTTACCTCTCTGTACAGCAATGCACAGACCAGTGCTATACCACATAGAAGAATGACAGAAAGAATATTTTAACCAGGCCTTAGGGCCGCAGATTAAAGTCACCTACCTTGTGCTTGCTCTCTGCTGTTGTTATTGTTAAGGGATTTTTAAGACAGGTACTTAGCTAATCGATTGGAGGAAATTGATGTACATACGGCTTTGGTGACACACCGATTATATTTAGGTTAAATTTAATGCTTTTTTATGATCTTTGTTGCATCTTACTAGTGTTTTTGACCATTCATTGTTCCATTTTTTAATTGAGAACCATAGTTTCTTTTATTAATTTTAATGAATGTTAAGAGACTTAGGGTTTCCAATCATTCATTGTTCCACTTTTCTCCCTGCCTACCTACTCTCCCTAATTCACTCTTCTCCTTGAAAAGTAAAAAACCCTTTCATTGGTATGCAATCCCTCCCCTCAAGTCCACTCTACTGCGCAGCCTTAATGGAAGATACGATGATGACTTTTTTTTAAAAAGAAGTAAAATAAAATTTTTGTTTTATACTGGTTTACTTATAAAGTTTGTATACATTGTTTTTCACACCTGATCTTTCCCCTTTCATTTATGTTCCCCCTCCCCCCACTTGCATCTTCATATACGTTCTACAATAATGGTCTTATATGGTATTTGTCCTTATGGGACTGAATAACTTCACTTAGCTCTCCAGTCCTCCCAACTTAGGTAGTGATTTACAAAATCATTGCTCCTGAGTGCTGCCTAGTATTCATGATGATGACTTTTGTACATGAATTCTAACTTGAATACTGTAACATTCAAGATCTTTTTGTTAAAGTATGAGGTGCTCCTCTAAGGTTTTGCTCCCAAATTTTAGAATTTAGGAAAAGTCTTTTACTGATTTTGTTACTTTAAGACCAAACTGCCCTTATTTTTTAATTTATAGTTTTCTGTGGCATGTTCTATTTTTCTTGAAACCATGTGTATGTTGTTGTTGTTGTTATGTGCCATCAAGTGATTTGTGACTCATAGCGACCCTGTGTACAATAACCCTAAACCCTGCTCTATCCTCTGCCAATCACACTGCCTCTGACACACCCATCCCAATTACCCCAGTCACTGAATCAATCCACCTCATAGAGGGTCTTCGCTTTCTTCGCCTTCCCTCCATCCTCCCAAGCATGATGCCCCTCTCCAAGGACCTCTCCTTCCTTAGAACATGTCCAAAGTATGTCAGACGAAGCCTCAGAATTCTTGCCTTCAAGGAGCAGCTTGGTATAACCCTCTCCAGGATGAATCTGTTTGTTTTCTTGACAGTCCATGGTACATTCAATACTCTTCTCCAGCACCACAGCTCAAAGGCATCAATTCTTCTTCTATCCTTCCTAGTCATTGTCCAACTCTCTGATGCATAACAAGCGATTGCAAAGACCGTAGCCTGTATCAGACGCACTTTAGTCTCCAGAGTGACACCATTGCTCTTCAGTACCCTGGAGAGGTCTGTAACAGCAGACTTTCCCATTGCAGTACGTTTTTTGATTTCCTGGCTGCTGGTGCCAAGAGTGTTAACTGTGGAGCCAAGCAGACTAAAGTTGTTAACAATCTCAATCTCTTCACTATCCATCCTGATGCTGCCAATTGGTCTAGTGGTGAGAATCTTTGTCTTCTTGACATTGAGCTTCAATCCATACTGAAGGTTGCAGTCCTTGACCCTCTGCAGCAATTATTTCAGGTCCTCCTCAATTTCAGCAAGCAGGGTATGTAGGGCTTGATAAATTGAGTATTTTTCTCCCCTTTATCTTTTAGTTCTGCCTGGGTTTATAACAGAAACACTTCCAAGTTCTTAGTTATAATTTACCATTTCTCCCCATACTACCACTCCTTTCTGGTGTCATTTTTTATATTCTGTTGTTCTTTTAAACGAGGCATTTGTGAATAAAGCTAGGAGATACATATTCATTTGACAGTTTAAACTAGCTGAAAACAACTTAGTGTTGAAAGAGAAAAAGCCATTCTGGACACAGGTCACAAGTCAAAGAAAGGCTAAAAAGTATTTCGGATGATGCTGTGTGAACTTTAACTGCTACGAGAGACTTACCTGTGCACACATCTGAAAATAGGAAAAAATGAGAAGTGAGATAGGAGCTGTGAGAGGCAGGCCAGTGATAGCAGAGGAAAGTGACAGGCTTTTGAATTTAAAAGGACCAGTGTAATGCAATCATGTGCAGGCAGTTGGATGGTTCCTTTCTTTGTTTAACAGGATAATAGCAGTCTACACACCACCATAGAAACCCCTGCCAATGTAAAGGACTTTGTTGTCTACACTTGAGTCATTTGAAGTCATAGAATGGGTGATGACTCATGGGGCAAGAATGTGTGCTTTTTCTTTTAGAAATATTTCCTTTCAATGCACTTACAGCTTAGAAAACAAGAACTTTAAAAAGGGATTCTGAAACTGAGAGGAGGATTTGTAACCCTTGCTGTAGAAGATCAAAGACTACAACCTTCAATATAGATTGCATCTCAGCATCAAGGAAACAAAATTCCTCACCACTGGAGCAGTAGATAATGTCACGATAGATCAAGAAAAGATTGAAGTTGTTAATGAATTTGGCTCGCTTGGTTCCACAGTCAGTACCCATGGTGCTAGCAGTTAAGAACTCCGAAGAGCAATGATGTCCATTTAAAGACTAAACTGTGCCTGATTCAAGTCATAGTCTATTTATTTACTTGTTCTACATCTGAAAGTTGTACAGTGAATAAGGATGATGAAGAAGAATCAATGCCTTTTGAGTTGTAGTGTTGGAGAAGAGTACTGAGTATTCCATGGGCTGCCAGAAGAACAAGTAAGTATATCTTTGATAAATTGCAAGAAGGGCAATTTCTTAGATGCACGAGTGGTGAAACCCTTTCACATATTTTGGACATGTTGTTAAGAGAGATCAGTCCTAGTAAAAAGGCATTATGCTTGGAAAGTTGGAGAGTCAGAGGAATAGAGCACGATGGTTTGACACAGTAACTGTAACAGTGGATTCAAGGGGCAAGGTTCAAATCTGTGGTTCATATGGTCACTTTCAGTTGTAGTTGACTTGATGGCACATAACAACAACTACATACCTGAGATAAAACTCTTCTGTGGTGTGATGGATCCTTGAAACCCACTCCCAGTTTTAATATTGGCTTATACATGTGTTATTCACTTTCCTAAAGCAGTAGCTTTCCCAAAGGTTGGGAACACATTTCTATAGTTCTCAGAATAGAGACTGTTTCTGGATGATAGGCCTGATGATAAAAGTCTAATTCTTAAAAAAAAAGTAATAAATATCATCATACCTGTAATTATTTATACTAAATTAGTTGTGCAAGAAATCAGGACTCATAGTATAAGCATTAGTGATGGAGAATGGGCCATTGGTGTTTGCGTGTTATAAATTTTAAAACTACACCAGATTTTATGAATTTTATTGTTAAAAATAAGCAAGCTAGTTGTTAATAGTGTTATGTTTCATCCTGAAGTGAATGAAAATGCCTTTTAGAATGGTAAGACAGCAAATATCTTCCCTTTATACAGCACCTTTCTTCTGAAGAGATCAAAGCAATTTCTAGAAATCATCTCATTAATCTCCCTGCCTTCAAGTAGAGTGACTCGTGAGGGACAAGGAAAGTGAGGATGTTTCTACATGGCTTTGGACTCTAGATTTTCATGTGACCAGATGCCAGCTCTCATGGCTTTGTGACAAGGAGTTGAAGTGCCAACTCAGAGGTACTTGATTCGATCCACCAGCTGCTATGTAGGAGAAAGATGAGCTGTTTTCTCCCTCGTAATTTATAGCTTCTGAAAACCCAGTGGATGGTCAGCTATGAGTTGTTTGACCATACTCAATAACAACAACACTGTTGGCTAGAACTTGACATTTTGTTTAGCTTCCCATTTCAAACAGTTACATACCATTTTTGGAATATTATGTCATGTTTATTCATTAAGATAGAGCATTCTGGAAAAATAAATATAGCCTGTACTATGTATATATCAGATCATTAATCAAAATTTGATATCGTAAGTGAATCATTTGCATCTTTCTGTTTTGACTCATAATTCAGTTTTATTTCTTATTAATTGTTTCCTTTTCCCTTCCCATCCTTGGTTGAACAATTGCCTAAGTGACAAAAGCAATTAATTGATAGGAAAATTGAGAGTCATAGAAGGTGAAATTATTCAAAGAAAAAATTATGGTTAAGTAACCATATTACCTTTATGTCATCTTGATTTCTTTGCCAGAATGTGCTTATTCGTGAGATTGTTTATGTTATCTGTTGTTTTTAAAATTGTTGTTAATTTTGGGCTGCATTGGTATCTTAGAGGGCTGCTTTCACAACATTTGACAATAAAATAACTCCAAGCAGAACTGTTTTTATACAGATTGTCGCAGATTCTTTAGATTTCATGGTTGATGAGAGTAGAAGGACTTCATCTCCAACTCCCTAAAATGTTGTTGTTAGTTGCCCTCAGGTAAACTTTAGTGATGAAGAGCAGATTGAAACCTTGCCCTATTCTGCATCATAGTCATGATCTCTTCCATGCTCAAGCCTTTTCTTCCAGTTTCATTAAGGGCCGCCTTCTCTTTCACTGATTTTTTGTTTTTCCAGGCATGGCGTCCTTTTACGAAGGGTTGGTGTCTCCTGACAATATTTCCAAAGTATATGAAGTAGTTCCATCATCATTATCACTGAGAAACATTTTGATTGCATTTCTTTCCAGACTTGTTTATGTTTGTGGTATCTTCAGTACTCACCAGCTCCACAGTGAAAGATGGCCAATTCTTCCCACATGATTTACAACCTTGGCAATCCAATTGGATGGTCAGCTATGACTTGGTGGCAGAAAGTTTGAAATGAGTTTTGGAGTTCCCAATACCACAATTCAAAGGCCTCAGTTTATTTTTTTGGAAAGACAGAAAAAAGAACCCCTTACCTGAATTACTATAGTAGAACACAGCAAAGAAAAAAAGCTTAGAATCAGTGTTTTAGGGGGTATTATTGATACCTATCCCCTAAAATCATCCCATTGATTTTAGGATCTCCCTCTTCTTTGCTGACCCTTTTTACCTTTCCAAGCATAATGTCCCTTTCCAAAAAATATCCCCTGTTAGCAACATACCCCAGGTACGTGAAATGAGCCAGGGTTCAGTGACACCTAACAACAGCAACAACATCCCCTAAAAAAAGATGGTTTTAAAATTTTCTCTTTGCTGTGTTTTCTCTTTTAAGAAAGCAGATGAGGTATTTGGGGTTTGTTTTTTGTTTGTTTTTTAGAACCTTTTCCCTTAAAGAGAAGAATTTTCCTTCCTTTTATTTTACTGTGATCATCAACTCAACTTGTTGCCAATGAGTCAGAAATGGCTTATAGCTGACCCTTCATTTGGTTCTGAGGATGTAAATTGCATGGGAGGATATTGGCTGTTTTTTTCTTCCGAGGAGGCACTAGTGGATTTGAACTGCCAGAAAAGTGTGGTCTTTGGGTTAGCAGCACAGCTGCCTCGTTATTGATGATTAGATGCTAGACTGTGATCTTAGACCAGTGAAACAGGTGTGCCTGAACACAGAGATTGTCCTTGATTGTATGATGTTTTCAATGTTAAGGTTTAATTCTTTATCCTGAGGAGGGTTTATTGTGATTATTTATAAATATATTAAGGTGGATGCTTTAAGGTTCCATGAGACAGAACCCTTATAAAGTGTTATTTCATAATTGCCTTCATTTTCTGGTCAAGATGATACTAAGTGACAGTCACATTCAGCTGATTTAAGCTGTTGAAGATGAGATTACAAACCACAGACAAACTTTTTATGGAAGACGCAGATGCCTGCTTCAAAGGGCACGAAGTGTTAAGAGTGGAAATACGCAGTGTTGTGAAATGAAAATATAAGCCAGTAAATATAGTTGAGCATAATCAACCACTGAGCTTTCATTACTTGAGAGAACCAAGAGCAACAAGTGTGATCTGTGGTAAAGACATTATTTGCAGAAATTTTATATTACGTGTTTTCTGCCCTTTTTAGAATATATATATAATTTACCTCTTTGGCAGTAGAGCACACAGATTGTCATTAGGGACTATAGGCTATTGACACAATCTGCCAATTTTAGTCCCCCCACCCCCAAAAAAGGGCCTTGTATGTTGATAAGTTTTAAAAGAGGTATAAGAATATATATCAGAATATATTTATAGTGTTGTCAGTAAGAGAACGTTTACTGTGGTTCTATTCTAGAATAATTTTATTTATTTTAACTGAGACAAGCTTGTCATTGAGAGCAGTTGAAGAAGATAATAAGGAATAGATTAGCCTCATTCCTTAAGGTCTAATCCAGGGTGCACTATTTACTCCCTTTGTAAACCTCTCAGATTACCTAGTCTGTCTCTTCCCTCTTGGGGATTACTGTGAGAGATTTTAAGCTCTCCCCATGTTGTTCCTCAGAATAAATTTTATTTTCTTAATTGAAGTATCTTTCCAGGAAAGGTGGAGGGTCAGTGAAAGAGGACACCCTCAGTGAGATGGATTAATCCTATGACAATAGACTCAAATGTGTCAGAGATGATGAGGATGGTACAGGATAGGACAAGGTTCAGATCTGTTGTTTATAGCATAATTTACTTAATAACACCTAACAACAGCAAGCAATTGAAAATAATAATAATAATATAATAATAATAATAATAATGTGGTGTTGTTAACTGCTGTCGAGTCAAACACGACTCATAGCTACCCTATGAACAAAAGACCTGAACCTTGTTCTATAGCTATTGTTTCTCTAAGTTCATAGGGTTTCCAGAAGCATGTTGTTTAGGAAGTAGAAAATAATAAATTGAAAAAAAAATTTAACAAGATCATTGAAAGCCTTTTATATTTCCATGTTTATTTTGAAATAAAAGGAATTGACACAAAGAAAATTTAAATATTGGAGACTGTATATTCCAAATCAGACCTCCCAAGTAGAAGGCCCTATTCCAGATAGAAAATGTGAATCTGAGATGTGTTTACATGAGTAAAATGTGATAGTTTGAATTTTAGATACTTAAAAAACTTTCTCAGCAGTAGTATCCACTTCCTAAACAACATGCCTCCAGAAACTCTATGAACTTTGGTAAATGTCAATAGTTGTAGAGGGGCTTCAGGCCTTTTGTTCATAGGGTCGCTGTGAGTCATGCTCAATTTGAAGGCAATCAACAACAATAACAAGAATTAGACCAGACTATCAGAATTGTATTCCAAGATTATCATATACACTACCAGCGGAGATTACTTCTATTGAACTAACTTTAGGCAAAGTTCTAGTAGCCTGGATTAAAGAACATTGTAAAAACTGCCTTTGAAAAATGATTTATATCCTTAATCTGGGCAGTTCTGAGGACAATCTGTGTGTCTTTTTAGGAATATGAAAGGGGGGCAGTTCTCTTGAGATCAAGGGGAATGGTTATTGTGCTGAGGAAATTTTGATTTTTAACAGATTCACTGTGACTCATGCATCCAAGCTTGCTCCTTCTTTGTACTTGCATTTATACTAAAATGTTTCTCCCAACCTAAATGAATGCCTAAGTTAGATTTAGTTGTTGTTATTGTTAGGTGCCATCTAGTCGAGTACAACTCATAGTGACCCTATGAACAAAAGATCTGAACCTCGTCCTGTCCTGCACTGTCCTCACACTTCCTGACAAACAAGAGCCCATGGCAGCAGTCACCTTGTCAATCCACTTCCTCTCCTTCGCCGACCCTTGACTCTTCCCAACATCATGTCCATCTCCAAGAAATAGCACCTCCTAGCAATATGTCCAAAGTAATATGAGGCATGGACTCATCATTCTTGCCTACAAAGAGCACTCCAGCTGCACCCTCTCCAAGACATATCTATTCATTTTCTTGGCTGTCCATGGGATGTTCAGAGCTCTTCTTCAACACCATAGCTCAAAGACATCAATTCTATTCCTGTCATCCTTATTCATTGTCCAGGTATTGGATGGATAGCTAGCAACTGGAAAGACTGTGGTCTGAACCAGATGTACCTTAGTCCTCAAACTGACATCACTACTCCTCAATAATTTGGAAAGTTTCTTAAGTGCCGATTTTCCCATTGAAATGTGTCTCCTTATTTTCTGACTGCTCATACCAAGGTTGTTTATTGTGGATCTAAAAAAGATGAAGCTGTTGGCAGTTTCAGTCTCCTCTCCATCCATCACGATACTGCCTATTGGATCAGTGGTAAGAATCTTTGTTTTCTTGATACTGAGACACAATCCATACTGAAGGATGCAAAGGACCAGTTATGTGAAGTGGCTATGGCCAATTAGAATCAGATAATCATATAATATATTATGCAGTGAATGAAAAACAGTAGAAGAATTGTGTTGAATTAATAGTCAGAAAAGTCAATTTCAAGTTCAATCCTGAAATACAATGTTATAAATGATAGGATAATATCCATACACATACAAAGAAGACCCATTAATATGACTATTATTCAAGTATATGCTTCTACATCTAGAGGCAAATTTGTTGTTGTTATGTGCTGTCGAGTCGTTTGTGACTCATAGCGACCCTATGCACAACAGCCCTAAACCCTGCTCTATCCTGCGCCAACCGCACTGCCTCTGACACACCCATCCCGATTACCCCAGTCAC
>NW_006399900.1:8189138-8190461 GCF_000299155.1 Elephantulus edwardii | reverse complement strand
GCCTTTGCGTAATCAATGAAACACAGATATACATTCTTCTGGTATTCCTTGCTTTCAGTCAAGATCCATCTAACATCAGCAACAGAGAAAATTATAAAAAAAATTTTTTTTAAATTAAAAAAAAAACCAACACAACAAAACCCTGAGAATTTTTACCAAATTTTGCAGTCTGAAATTGACTGACCATGCAATCTGGGTGCGTTAATGATATTTCGTGACTGAAATGCAAAAGGAGGAAACAATGAAGAAGGAACAGTAATTGGAAAATATGGACTTGGTGATACAAATGAGTCTGGAAATAGAATTAATTTTGTATTTATAATGATTTAATCATTGCAAATACTTTTTCTAAAAGACACAAAAGACTTTACATGTGGATTTCACCTGATGGGCTGCATAGGAATTGAATTGACTGTTGATTGAAATTGATTGAATGTTGATTGAAATCATTGGAGAAGTTCAACATCAGCAGTCAGAACTAGATCAGGGGTAGACTGTGGGTCAGATCATTAATTACTCATATGCACATTGATCATCATTAGATTTAGTAGCTTGTCTTTATTCCTTAATTCAACGTAGAACCTCCTTCCACCCCTGCTTATTTTAAAAATTGTCATTACTATATGCAGTATATTGTAAAACAGTAAGATAGAAGTGAATAAAGAATGTCTGTTGTCACTTTAGTTCCTGTGACCATTTATGCATGGGTTATTTGGGGGTTTTTTTGGTGCCAAAACCTGAGATTGAACCAGGGATACTCATGGGTTTTGATATCAATTGATAATTCTGACCTGAATCAGTGATTTCACTAGGAGGTGCAGAGTAATGATTTCACCATTTCATCCTTTTTTATTACCCAGCATTCTTCAGTAGAGGATCACCTTACTGAAGCCAGATACTCTGAAATAAATAGTTCCTTTTCCAAAGATGGCATGAATGCTTATTTTTTTATCTTTAATTATAATTTTTTTAGGGTAAGATATTGGTTTCATAGGTACTTTTTATAGTGTCAAATTGATTTTTCCTCAGGGTTTTGTTGTTAAAGTTTTATAGATTCTTAGATTGAGATGTTTTATGTTTGATGTCCAGACTGTGAAAGCTTTATCCAGTGGCTCTGCTTTGCAACTTCATACATCTTTGAAAACATTGTTGCTTTCTGTAGAACAAAGATGTCTTAGGCACATTCGGGACCTTTTTGTTTGGTAATGGAAAACAGCCATTTTTTAAGAGATATATAACTAGGTATTTCTGTCATCACAGGAGACTAGAGCGAGGGCTACATGGTGGAGGGGACCTGGGGGAGGGTTTGTAAAACAATGAAAG
>NW_006399900.1:8175701-8189038 GCF_000299155.1 Elephantulus edwardii | reverse complement strand
ATCACAGGAGACTAGAGCGAGGGCTACATGGTGGAGGGGACCTGGGGGAGGGTTTGTAAAACAATGAAAGAATCTTTTCTTTTACTTTTCCATAAAAAAAAAAAAAACAGCCATTTTTTAAGGACCTCTAGTTTCTAAAACCCTGGATGAGATGGATTAACTCAGTGACTGAAGTAGTGGAGGTAGGTGTGTCAGAGACAATAAGGTTGGCTCAGGATAGAGCAAGGTTTGTAGCTGTTGTACATAACAGTAACAACAGTTCTATTATTAAGACTGCTCTAGTCCTTCCAAATAATTTAATAAATACAGTGATTAGAATTAATTTCTTTGACTTCATAAATACAAATATATCTTTCCCTATGTACTATATTTTTAAATGCTGAAATGCTTGACCTTGCCTTCAGGCTCAGAGCTGGTGTGTTGTGAGTCGGTTTTTATGCTGGAAGCTGTGTTGGCCTCTTGCCTATTGAGGAGGGGCTGGTATGGAATGCTAGGCGCTCTCATGCCTTCTTTTCACCTAAAGTGGGTGTCAGCAGATGGGGCTTGGCAGATGAACTGGGGATCTCTGACTAACAGTCTACCAGCCTTTGGGTGTGCCTGAATTTTAAATCCTGTAGGGCCCAAGGACCGCTTTTAACTGTTTTTGGTCAAACATTCTTCGTGGTGGTATAGCACTGGTCTGCCAATTTGCTGTAGAGGTTACTATGAAGCTGAACACTGAGATACTGATGTGCCAAATTCGATAGTGGTAACGCATGGTGGACAGTGTTTGGTGGAACTCCCCAATTAAAACAAGCTTGGAAGCAGGAGTGGGATCCACTTCTGAAATAGCTTGCCTCTGGAAAACCTATGAACTTAGAGAAACAAAGAAAGTTATACAGGTGTTCAGGTTTTTTGTTCATTAGGTCCCTGTGACTCGCCTACAACTTTATGGCATTTAACACCAACAACATGTACTAAAAAGCTTAACACTTAAGAATCATTAACAAACTACTCCCCCTCCTCCTACACTTATTTGATGTGTTTGAAAGCTGTTTCAAACTGATGAATTGGGACCCACTCATAGCTGACCTTCTAGCATATTTTCAGAGCCTATGCATCACACTGAGATTACTTGTCTTTCTCTCCCAGGTCATCTGCTGGATTCAAACCTCTTGTCTTTGAGTTGGCAGCACAACTCCTTACCCACTGGGCTGCCAGAAGTCCAGTCCCTAGCATTAGTAATAGTGTAACTAAAACTAGTCAGTGAATTATTTTAATCACAGAACATTTTTCTTCAATTGTTGTTGTTGTATATCATGGAGTTGGAACTGACTCATTGTGGACCCTCCATCAGATTTTCAAAGGCTGTAAATTGGACAGAAGGAGAGTGCTCATCCTTCTTCTGCAGAGCAGCTAGTGGATTTTACGTTGTGTGCCTTTGGGTCGGCAGTGCAACCCTTTACCACTAAGTCATCAAAGTACTGGCATTATAAAATGTGTGTTGTAGAGTTATTATACACTCCACAAACTTATAGTTTTCCAGTAGGTACTGACTCAGAACTGATGCACCATTTGGAAAAAGATGTGGCAGTCTGCTTCCACAAAGATTGACAACCTTGGCAACTTAATGAGACACTTATTCCCTACCCTGTAGGGTCACGTGATTTGACAGCTGTGAGGAACAGTTGTGCTGTTGGAATGGACATTTGGGTTCTTTACTCCATGGCACAGACTCTTGGTCTTTGCTCACTTCCATGTCTTTGTTTTTCCTTCCCCAGTGCCCAGTGCTCCAACCTGTTTATTCTCAGTCGTGCTCACAGTAGTTCCCCTGGAAGGCAACCCCTCTCTTTCTGATGGTGAATATTGAAAGGTGTTTTCTGGCTTTCCTTTTAATGACACCTCTTCCTATTACAAGGCAAGGTTCAGATCTGTTGTTCATTGGGTCACTGAGTTCTAAAACTGAAGACTCCATGGCACCTGATCACAACAATCCTACTTCTCTTATTCTTCCCAGCTGGATCCTTGCCACTCAATTGAGTTGTAGTTTCCTGGGCCGTTGGTTCTACAGTATTGGTTCACGTCTTTTTGAAGTGTTCTTATTTTCCCTATATTGGGGTTTGTGTTGTGTTTTTTTTTGTTCTTGTAGTTTTGTTTTTTTAGAGAGTGTTTTATTTAGTTTTGGTTCTTTTTCATGGTTTCACAAGACTGGGAAGATTCAAGTATAGGCATTTCTTACACTCCTACGAGAATCTGACTCAGTCTTCTTTGTTTTACTTCTAAAATCTTTTAATATGTAATGGAAATATTTGGTTTCTCACCTTTTTTGGAGATGTCTTGGAGAGTTTTGTGTGCATTAGTTATTTAATCTTCAGTGTAACTGGATAGTGTGAATATGAATGCAGTATGCATGTATTTCTCTCCTGAATTGTTTGCTAACCAAACATGATAAAAATGTGAATGAACTTGACTGGGAAATGATTTATTCCCTCCTGTCTCAATCAAGAGGCACATACTAGTGATCATTCCAGGTTAATGGAAGTGACCTAGTTATAAAAAAAAATAGAATTGCCTTCAAACTATTCAAGGAGAGCTATTTTGGGTCATTAATAATGTATCTATAATTCGGCAGAAAAAGGAAAAAATAAGATGAGTACAGTGGTATGGATTTTATAAGCTTTAGCGTGATTAGAAGAACTCCAATTGTTCCCCTTTTATTCTGTCCATCATCGGTCTGTTAGATGTGTTTTTTTGTCTCCCAAGTTAAGCAATACTTTGTGTTTGCTACTAGAAATTTTTTCCATCAAAAGTTCAAATAAGGAAGTTACAATTATAGAAAATGAAGACAGCCATATGTAGTGCTAATGAATTGCTCTACTTCAGTCTTTCTCATTTGTATTTTTCAGATATTCTTTATATGCAATCTTAGAAGGAAGCTTGAAAAATATATACTGAGAAACTTATTTTCTTTGTGATTTTTAATAAGTTTCAATGTAGAGATGTTTTTTCTCTAACCTAACCCTGTGGAGAATACACACTAATGGTAGCTTCATTGTCATTTGTTGTTAGCATATATTTTGATGCAAAATGGCCTGACCAAGCCTAAGTAAATGCTCCTTGGTCCACAGTACTGTACTTCTTGCTGTTGTTATGCTACAATAGGCTTTATTTTTCCTAGAGAAGCTGATTCAAAAAAGGACATCCTCTTAGAAGAGAGAGACATTTTTTACTAGGAGGCTACACAGTGGGAAAAAATCAGCAATGATATAGGCTGTCTTTTGGAGTTTCCAGACCTCCCTTTCACAAAATGTCAAATATTTGAAGGAGAAACAAAGTTTGAGGGGCAATAATCCCAAGACTTCCAGATGATCCATAATTAACACTTCAGTTAGATATTCATTAAGAGCTGATTATTATGTCATTAGTTTGAAAACTTTACAGCATTACATTTTTGCTTCCTGTCAGTCCTATTATACAGATGTTTCCTTGAAGGTCGTTAAGTGTTCTGCTTGTACTTGAACTTATTCTGCAGTAGTTAAGTTTCAAATTATAGATAACACTGAGAAGAATGGGAACCCCAGATGCTTATCTGTGCTCAGCTGAAACCTAGCCATTGACCAAGAAGCAGTTAGTTGGGTGAACAGAAAAAGTTAAGACTTAATGCTTTAGGATCAGTAAGAGTGTATGAGGGTTATATAGTTTCTCCATACCTATTCTATTTGAATGCTGAGCAAATCATTCAAGAAACTAGACTATATGAAGAAGACTGTGGCATCTGGGCTAGAGGAAGACTCATCAATAACCTGTGTTATGCACAAGACACAACCTTGCTTGTAGAAAGTGTAGAGTCCTTGAAACATTTGCTGAAGAAGATAAAAGACTGCAGCCTTCAATACATATTACATATTAACATCAAGGAAACAAAAATCTACACCACTAGACCAATTAATAGACAACATCATGATAAATGGAGAGA
Organism: Elephantulus edwardii; assembly: GCF_000299155.1. NCBI lineage: Eukaryota > Metazoa > Chordata > Mammalia > Macroscelidea > Macroscelididae > Elephantulus > Elephantulus edwardii. The sequence continues at coordinate 8,185,083 of NW_006399900.1, read as the reverse complement.
AGATTAACGTTGTCAAAGACTTCTTTTTACTTGAATACACATTCATGATAACACTCATGATAACAACAGTCAAGAAATCAAAAGAGATATTGCATTGGGACAGTCTGCCTTCAAAGAGCTCTTTAAATTTGTTAAACGGCAAGTATTAATTTAACAACTAACATGTGTCCCATACAAGCTATAGCTTTTTAGTTATTTTCTATACATGTGAAAGTTACATGCTGAATAAAGATGCTAGAAGATTAATACCTTTGAACTATGATATTGGAGAAGAGTACTGAATATGGACTGCTACAGGACAAACATAGTCAACACTCTCGGCACCAGTAGCCAGGAAATTAAAAGGCGCATTGCCACGGGAAAGTCTGCTGTTAGGGATCTCTCCAAAGTACTGAAGATCAGTGGTGTCTCTTTGGAGACTAAGGTGCATCTAGTACAGGCCATTGTCTTTACTATCACTTGTTATGCATCAGAGAGTTGGACAGTGACTAAGAAGGATAGAAGGAGAATTGATGCCTTTGAGATGTGGTCCTGGAGAAGAGTATTGAGGGTACCATGGACTGCTAGGACAGATTCATCCTGGAAAGGTTCAAACTGGGCTGCTCCTTGGAGGCAAGGATTCTAAGGCTCCCGTCTAACATACTTTGGACATGTTGCAAGGAGGGAACAGGTCCTTGGAGAGGGACATCATGCTTGGTAGGGTGGAGGGACAGCATAGAAGGGGAAGGCCCCCTATGAGGTGGACTGATTCAGTGACTGGGGTAATCAGAATGGGTGTATCGGAGACGGTGCGATTGGCACAGAACAGAGCAGAGTTTAGGGCTGTTGTACATAGGGTCGCAATGAGTCGCTTGCGACTCGATGGCACATAACCACAAACAACAGGACAAACAAGTATATTTTGAAGGAAGTGCAACCAAGGTGCTCTGCAGATGTCAAGATAAGAGAAACTTTGTGTCACATACTTAGGACATCTTGCCAGGAGGGGTCAGTCCTTGGAAAAAGATATCATGCTGGGACAGGTGGAAGATCAGAGAATGAGAGGAAGATCCTCAACAGGCTGGATTGACACAGTGACTGTAACAATCAGCTAGAGCAGCTTGGAGATAATGATGATGGAGGTGCAGGGTATGGCAAGGTTTAGATCTGTTGGCTATTAGGGTAGCAATGAGTTATAGTCAACTTGATGTTGTTGATGTTAATTGCCTTCGAGTCGAGCACGACTCATAGTGACCCTGTGAACAAAAGGCCTGAAGCCCCTCTACAATTATCAACATTTATCAAAGTTCATAGAGTTTCTGGAGGCATGTTGTTTAGGAAGTGGATGCCACTTCTGTTTTCAGACCTGTCTTAAATTGGGAGCTCCACCAAACACTGTCCACCATGGGTAACTATTAGGACATTTGACACCCCAATGGCAAAAGAAACTTGATAACACCTATCAAAAACAAATTAAGTTTATAGTTAATTACTAACACAGAGCTAGTTGCTGGAAAATATAGCTACAAAGCTCAACTCATTGCCATTCAATTGGAATTGACTCATTGCTGCCCCTCCATTGGATTTTGGAGGCTTTAAATAATAAGGGGGAAGATTTCTCATCCTTCTGGCTTGGGACTGCTGGTTAGTTAGAGAACTGCCAGAGAGCTCAGCCTTTGGGTAAGCAGTGAGCATCCCTAAGGACTTGCTGCCTGAGCTCTCGATAAAACTACAAGAAAGACAAAGTAGCATCATTCCTGCTCCTGTCGAGTTGATTCTGATGCACTGCAACCCTGACAGCTGCTGGGTACCACTTATCTTCACAGTTGGATTCTTAACCAGGTCTCAATCTAAAGAAATAGTCTGAGTGGACTTCTCTTTGCCAAATTCTTGTTGTGTGCCATCAAGTCTACTATGCCTTACGCCCATTGTCATAGTTACTGGGTCAATCTATGTTGTTGAGGATCTTCTTCTCTTACACTGACCCTCCACCTTTCCTTCTCCAAGAACTTGCCCCTCCTGCTTACATGCCAAAGAGTGTGAGATGGAGTTTTACCATCTTTGCCTGCCAGGAGCCACTCTGGTTTCACTTTCTCCAGGACAGACCTGTTTGTTCTCTTGGCAGAGCGTGGGATATTCAGTAGTATTTTCTAACATCACCATTCAAAGGCATTGATTCTAACTCTTTTGTGCTTCTTAACATTCGGCTACATAGCATCTTGGTCTTTAAACTGACATCATTGCTCTCTAGTACTCTGGAAAGGTCCTTGAAAACAGATTTTCCCAATGCAACTTATCTTTTGATTTCTTGATTGATGGTACCTAAATGGTTGATTATGGATCCTAAGTAAGATAAAATCATCTCCAGATCAAATACTATTTCCTTCAGTGTGGATTGTATCTCAACATCACAAAAACCAAAATTCTACCACTAGGCAAACAGGCAATATGATAAGTAGAGAAAAAAGATTGAAGTTGCCAAATATTTAGAATCTTTTAATCATTTTTCTCACTCAACTTTTTGTGAAGATAGGACTTATTCTTATATTTTATTAACTCTTTAAAAGTACATTTAGTCTCAATAAACTGAAAGATCTTTTTTCTTATTTTGGTGTCTCAGTATGAGAAAACATTTTTTTTTAAACTAAGGCACTGTGTGAGTAATACTCACTCCAACCCCCTTCCTGCCTTCACCTTGTGCCAAGACATGGTACACAGTACCCTGTTCTTCTGCCCGGTCATGTTTATGGATATTTGTGGGAATAACGGAATTGATGTAGACAGAGCATTGCCATTGAGGTTGGTTGAGGTGGGTAATGGAGAAGTCTGTATTACCTTAAAAAGGAGGCTCTTCTTACTGACACTTAGAAATTGGGGTGTGGAGAAGCCTGGATAGAAATTATACTTTCTATCTGACCTTGCTTTCTGATAGAAATTCCTCCCGGGTTCTGGCTCATTATTGATCACTATTTCTAAATTCCGAGCTTGTTAATATGCATTTATTTTTATGTTTTAATTAGCATTTCAATGTCTAGATCAATGAGGATTTGAAAGATTGTAGCTGTTGTTATCAAAAGTTAGAATCTTCTTTGAAGCATATAGCTAGTAGTTGTTATGTGCCGTCTAATTGCCTGAGACTCACAGCAGCCGTACGTATAGCATCTCTGAACCTTGCTCTATTCTGAGCCAACCTTATTGTCTCTGACACACCTTCCCCCATTACCCCAGTCACTGGTCACTGAGTCAGTCCATTTCCTGTGCTGTCCCTCTGCCCTCCCAAGCATGATGTCTCTCTCCAAGGCCTGTTCCCTCCTTGCAACATGCCTGAAGTAGTAGGTGTCTTAAGATTGACTTTTCTCTTGTAAATAAATGCCTAGCACACATTTTCTGTAATGTTGTAATGGTCACTCTTCAGTACCCCTTAACTCTTCTCCCTCAAGATCAGTGGAACTGGAGGGATCCAAAAGAAGGTGATCAAAAATCAAGAAATATGTTTTTACATAATAAATGATCTCTGTGATTTATTATCTGCTGGTTGTTTTTTTTTAACTAACTGTGAATAGATTTTCTTAGACCATAGTAAATCTTTTAGGACAATAGGGATTTAAAAATAAAAAGATATTCTAAGAGGGCCACATCAAAGGTAAATTAGATAAGCCCTGAAAACACCATTAGATTTTCTCTTCCTGGTTTCAAATATCGTCCATGATTTAAAATCATGGGCTTTGAAATTCTCACTTAATTTGCAAGCAGGAGTGGTATCTACTTCAAAACAACATGCCTCTGGAAACTATGAACTTTGAGGAACTACCATAGTTGTAGAAAGGTTTCAGGTCTTTTGTTCAGAGGGTTGCTATGCTGTGCTCAACTCGATGGCCATCAACAACACCACAAGAATAATTTGCAAGGGGGCACACATTTCTTGTTTGAGTGCATGCCCTGTGCTTGGGAAAACCAAGTTTAAAAAGGCAATATACTTGTTCTCCCACGTTAATAGGTAAACATATAGTGAATATAGGTGGATTTAGTCAGATGCAGGGGTGATTTTTGTAAATCCAGTATTTTATCAAGTTACTTTTTAAAGTTTAGAACCATTTATGGTTCAGCATGCAAATTCTTCAGAATTCTTGGGAGGTTGGAGGGACAGTGCAGAAGGGGAAGACTCTCTAGGAGGTGGAATGATTGAGTGACTGGGGGAATCGGGGTGGGTGTATCGGAGACAGTGCGATTGGCACAGGGCAGAGGAGGGTTTAGGGCTGCTTTACATAGGGTCACTATGAGTCGCAGGTGACTTGATGACACATAACAACAACAACTTGGCATGAGTACTGCTCTTTCAGGTCTAAATTGGTACAATTCTTAGAACTTAAAGAATATGTTCTTTACTAATCAGGTCCATATTTTCACTGTGTAGCATTTAAACCTGTGGCTGTTTTGATAACCCAAACCTGGTAGCTTTAGTTTAATTTTGTCTTTTTAATTTAAAAGAAAGATAGATTCTCTTTTGAGAAATTGTTCTAATTTTGCAGATTTCTTTTACCTAGCATGTAAAAATTTTTAAGTGATTTTAAAAAAGCCCAACCAGACTGCTTTATGATAACATTTGAGGATGCAGACAAAAGAAAAAAAAGTCTGTTGGCAAGGGTTAATACAGTCAAGGTGGTGAAGGACAGGGTGCCACCTGGTTCAATTGCAGCCTCAAGGTACACGTCTGACATTTAAAAAATGTCTGCTGAAGCCAGACATAATTGGTTCATTAGATTAATTAAAGTGAAAACTAACCCCAGTCTGGTGCTATTGAATTGATAAGGGCTATTGAATTAGAGTCAGCCAGTGTTGACATTGTTCTCATTAAAACCAGACAGGAATTGCCTCTGTGGTTTCTCCTAAACTTCTGACTTTTTAACATGTGTGCTTTTAACATTATTATTTTCTCTTCATTTCACGGATACACAGGATGAATTTTGATTTATTAATGATGACAACCCCTTTTTCACTTTCTCACCTCTCCATTCTATTTGGAGACTGATGAAATCAAGGCCATGACAGCAGCTTTTATGCACCCAGTGCCTTTTATGCCTTGGGGATTGCGGTGCAACCCCTTACCTCTAGGCCACCTCAGAGGAAGAAAGATGAGTATTCTCTTCCCTCGTGATTTACAGCCTCTGGAAACCCCCTGGTGGATCAGCTCTGAGTTGGTTCCTATGAGGTAGCATAGTTTTTCCTCAGGAGAAAGAAAGACAGGCTTCTCTTGCTGAAAGTTATACCTCTGATAACCAATGGAATGTCTCTGTGAGTCACAACCAACTCAGTGGCAGCTACATTTTTTGTTTTTAACTTGAGTACAACGCACATGCCTTGGGATTCTGAAAACAGGGACCTGATAATCCCACTCTTACCTTCCACCTCTCAACCCAAACTAGTGCTGACTTACACAGAAACAAAATGTGCACAGTGAGGATACAATTTAGAAAAGTGTCAAAAGGCCTTAGTGATGACATTTGCAAACACTTGCAGTTATAACCTTTCTTTGTTATTTATATTAATCACTTTATGATATTTTCTAATTTTATAATTTAAAAGTACACTAAACATTTGAACAAAATGAACTCTTACAAAGAACCTCTCTTTCACCAATGCCTCCACCCTTTCCAAGCATCATCTCTCCTTTTAAAGATTAGACCCTCTTGACAAAATGTTAAACTTTTCTTCTAATGATCATTGTAACTGTACTTAATTGAACAGATTTGTTTGTCCTTTTGGCAGTCAGTACTCTCCACCAACAAATTCAAAGATGCCAGTTCTTCTTGGTTTTCCTTATTCATTGTACAGCTTTCACAAGCATATGAAGCAGTTGGAAACATCATAGCTTAGAGTAGGTGCACCTTAGATTTTAAATTGCTATCTTTGCTTTTGAAGATTTTAAATGAGTCTTTGATACCAGATTTGTACAATGCATTGGCATCTTTTTATTTCTTGGCTGTTGCTACCAAAAGTATTTATTATGGGTCCAAGTAAAATGAACTCCTTGCACAAGTTCAATCTTTTCTCCATCAGATGATCCCTGTTGGTCTAATAGTGAGGGCTTCTGCTTTCTTTATGTTGAGATGTAATCCATTCTGAAGACTGTGATCTCTGAGCCTCAGTAAATACTTCATTTCCTCTTTACTTTCTAAGAGTGAAGTTGTGTCTTCTGCATAGTGCAGTTTATTTAGGAATCTACCCTCTAATACTGATGTCATATTCTTCTTCGCATAGTGCAGTTTCTTGCATTATTATTTCTGTGGCATGCAAAAACCCCCTCATTTCTCATTCCCTTTCTGCAATGTGATTAGTATCAGTATCCTTTCTGCTTTCTAATGCTTGGTAGAAATTTGTGGGTACTTGATGAATTATTTATGACACAAGACTCCAAGAATGAAACTGGAATATTTAAACTGAGTTCTACTTTTAAGTGGCTATATTAAGTGTTATTTTGAAGTTCAAATGTTCTATATTTTTGCTTGACAAGTAGCATAAAACAGAGGATCGATAGAATACAGCTTTATCTCCTGGTGATAGGTCACAGTACTATCCAGCAGTTTTGACCTCACTGATCCTATCTCCATATTTTTACCCCCTTCTTCCATCTTGGCCTGGCCTGGACCTGCTCTTTTTTTGTTGAGCGACAAGCAGGAGCTAACAGGCAATGGTCTCCCTAGCCTCCTGGGGGGTAGTATGCTTCCTCAGCCAGGGTTTGAATTCAGTAGAATGTATTTGATAAACTCTGAGCAGTAAAGACAGAGCTCTAGACCTTTATACAAAGATTTTGTAATGATACAGTAGAGACCTTCTACACTTCAGTCATTCCACCTACCTAGAGAAAAGTAGATACATGGCTGAGTGTTCAACGCTTGGATTAAAACGTGCATAGATACGGCAGGCAGGACAAGGAATGACTCCTCCTTTGTAGAGAAAATGCAATTTCCAGACAGACACACCTAATTATGAAAAACATTAGGGCAAAATTATGTAAACATTAGTGATAGGTGGATGGATTGTCGAGTTGAGTATGACTCATAGTGACCCTATGAAGAGTGGATTGGAAGCCTGTCCCATCCTATGCCATCTTCACACTTCCTGACACACTAGAGCCCATTGTGGCAGTCACCATGTGAGTCCACCTAGTTGAGAGTCTTTCTCTCCTTCGTTAATACTCCACCTTTCCAAGCATCATGTCCCTTTCCAAGTATAGCTCCCCCTTAGCAACATGCCCAAAGTATGTGAGGCCTTAACATCTTTGTCTCCAACAAGCACTCTGGCTCTCCAAGACATATTTGTTTGTCCTTTTGGCAGACCATGGATGTTCAGTGCTCTTCTCCAAGAGCACAGATCAAAGGCATCAGTTCTTCTTCTATCATCCCTATTCATTGTTCAACTCTCAGATGCACAGCAAATGATCAGAAAGACCTTGGCCTGAATCAAATGCACCTTAGTCCTCGAACTGACATCATTACTCCTTAATAATTTGGAGAGGTCCCTAACTGCAAACTTTCCTAGTGCAGTGCATCTCCTTATTTCCTGACTGCTGGTACCAAGAGTATTAATTGTGGATCCAAGTAGGATGAATGTGTTGGCAGTTTCAATCTCTTCTCTTTTCATCATGATGTTGTCTATAAGTCCAGTGGTAAGAATCTTTGTTTTCTTGACATTGAGATGCAATCCATACTGAAGGCTGCATTCTACAATAAGTCCTTTAATTCCTCCTCACTTTAAGCAAGAAAGGTTGTATAATGCCAGTTACTGATGAATCTCCCTCTGATCCTGATGCCACATTCTTCTTCATAGAGTCAAGCTTATCAAATACTTTGGTCAGCATAGAGATGGAATAGGTCTGGAAAGAGAATACAACCTGACACACTCTTTTCTTAATTTTAAACCATGTCGTGTTCCCCTGCTCTGTTCACACAACAGTCTCCTGATCCAAGAATAGGTTTTACGTGAATGTAAGTGCTCTGGGATTCTCATTCTTTTCCATGTCAACCTCAATTTGTTATGATCCACACAAACACCTTTGCATAGCCAATCAAGCACAACTAGACATTCTTCTGGAATATCTCTACTTTAAGCTAGGATCCATATGACAGCAATGATATCCCTGGAGCCACAGTCTCTTCTAAATCCTGCTTGAACTTCTGGCAGTTCCTTATCTATGTAATGTTCTAGCTGTTTTTGAATGATTTTCAGCAGTGTTTTACTGCATGTGATATTAATGATATCGTTCTTTAGTTTCCACTTTCAGTTGGATCACCTTTCTTGTGAATGGGAACAAATATGGACCTCTTCCAATTTGTTGGCCAGACAGTTGTCTTCCCAATTTCCTGGCATAAACTGGTGAGCCCATCCAAGGCTGCATCTGTTAACTGAAATCAGTTGATATCCCATCTATTCCTGAGGCCTTATTTTTTGCAAAAGCCTTCAGGGTAACTTCCACTTCCTCCATCATTATAATTTACTCCTGTTTATATGGTACTTCCTAAAATTTTTCCAGTGTCAGTCAGTTCTTTTTGGTAAAGTGATTCTGTGTACTCCCTCCATCTTCTTTTGATGCTTTCTGGGTCATTCAGTGTATTGTCCCTAGCATCTTTCAGTATTGTGACTTGAGGTTTAAATTTGTTTTTCTGTTTTCTCAGCTTAAGAAATAAACAGAATGAATTCTTCCCATTTCACGCTTCAACTCCAGCACTCTGTCCATTCTATTATAATGCATGCTTTCTCTTTGTTTTGGCTTCTTAATTCTTTAATGCGATATTCTCTTCTGAAAAAAGTCTCTTCTGACATCTGTTTCAGTTTCTCCTTTGTATTTGTAATGACTTCTTGCTTTCTTTGTGGATGATATCCTTGATCGCATCCCACAACTCACCTGATCTTCATTCGTTAGTGTTTAGTACCTCAAACATATTCCTAAGATGATCTTGAAATTCTAATAGAATAGATTCAAGATCATGTCTTGGTTCTTGTGGACTTGAATAGATGAACAAATAAACAAAGACAAAGAAAGAAATAAATATATAACATTGCATCAGACAGAACATACCAGTATAGATAAAAACATACTTCAAAACATAGAACAAACTTCTGTGAAATCATGCCATTCTGTAGAATAACTTGATGAGAAACATCACTTCATTAAATGAAGCCAATGGTAATAAAAAGCAAACTTTTATGAAAAAGTAGATTTCATTGATAGACACAAAAGACCGACATCATTGCAGGACTAATGAATAAAATGAGAAATGTTGCTGTTGTTATGTGCCGTCGAGTCACTTGTGACTCATAGCGACCCTATGTACAACAGCCCTAAACTCTGCTCTGTCCTGTGCCAATCGCACTGTCTCTAACACTCCCATCCCGATTACCCCAG
>NW_006399900.1:8165733-8173341 GCF_000299155.1 Elephantulus edwardii | reverse complement strand
ACAGCTTCTCTATCCATTTGTTTGTTGATGGGCACTTAGGTTGTTTCCAACTCCTTGCTATTGTGAACAAAGCTGCAATAAACATGGTATCTTAGGGTGGTGTCTTAATATCTCCTCTGGCTACTAAGCCAAAAATATACCTTTGGGGACACTGATTGCAATAACAAGGGTCTGGGTGGTGTGGTGCAGGCAGTAAGAAGTTATCAAATTTGGAGCATATTTTGAATGTAGAGTCAACAGCAAGTATGTGTGATTTAGAGAAGAAATCGAGCAAAAGACAGTGGCTATTGATGGAAGATAAGTATTTAATAATCTGGGAGAGTTGCAGGTTAAAAGAGGCAGGAGGACTCAAGTGTTGTTTTGCGGGGGAAGTTACAAGGAACACATTATGTTTGAACATTGTGTTGGCATCCCCACAGATGTACTGAGCAAATAGATGTATAAACACAAGAGTAGAATTTAAGGGAGATACCTACCCTGGAGATTTAAATTTGGTCAGCATATAGGTAGCAGGTGAAATCTGAGGAATAGGATGTGGAGTCAGTGAGTTGAGTGTGGATAGAATCCTAAGACTTTGAAAGTCTCACTGAAGTGAATTCCAGAGGAGACAGAAAGAGACGGATTAGAGAAGTAGAGATACAAAAATCTCTTTGTAATTGCTTTTCTCTATAAAGAGGTTCTGATAAATAAATGGTTGGTAGCTGAACATAAACACAGAGCCAAGGGAGATACTAACAGTTAGTATGTATATTGATTAGTACAAGATAAAAAAGGTTCTGATAAATAAATGGTTGGTAGCTGAACATAAACACAGAGCCAAGGGAAATACTAGTAGCTAGTATGTATATTGGTTTTGTTTGTTGTTGTTGTTATGTGCCGTCGAGTCACTTGCGACTCATAGCGACCCTATGTACAACAGCCCTAAACTCCGCTCTGTCCTGTGCTAATCACACTGTCTCTGACACTCCCATCCCAATTATCCCGGTCACTGAATCAATCCACCTCATAGAGGGCCTTCCTCTCCTGCGCTGTCCCTCCACCCTCCCAAGCATGATGTCCCTCTCCAAGGACCGGTCTCTCCTTACAGCATGTCCAAAGTATGTTAGACGGAGCCTCAGAATCCTTGCCTCCAAGGAGCCACCCGGTTTAACCCTTTCCAGGACAAATCTGTTTGTTTTCCTAGCAGTCCATGGTATTCTCAATACTCTTCTCCAGCAGCACAGCTCAAAGGCATCAATTCTCCTTCTATCCTCCTTGGTCATTGTCCAACTCTCTGATGCATAACAAGTGATTGCGAAGACCATGGCCTGTATCAAACGCACCTTAGTCTCCAGAGAGACACCATTGCTCTTCAGTATATTGGTTAGTACAGGATAAAAAAAATTAAAATCTTACTCATTTTGAAACCTTAAAGAATATAATGTGTCAGAGACAATAAGATTAGCACACTATAGAGCAGGTTTTAGGGCTGTTGGACATAGGGTCACTATGAGTCGCAGGTGACTTGATGACACATAACAACAACAACAAACATTTAATGTGGAAATAACTGTCCCCAAAGTAACTAGGTTTTTCCTTCTTTATTTCAGGAACAAACTCTAGCCCTTAGGAAAGAAGGCATTGGCGTTGTTTTGGATTCTGAACTGCCCCATTTGATTGGCATTGATGATGACCTTCTGAGCACTGGAATAATTTTATATCACTTGAAGGTAAAAGCTGCTCAAGTGGAGCATTCTAATTTTCTAATTCTGTTTTTTCTTAAGATGTTAGCAAAGCTTATTGTAAGACTCTATAACCAGGAACATAACTATTGCATTAAATAGTATCTAACAATTCCTTAAGCCCTTTGAAGAGTTTTGACAGTTTATTAAATTTTCAACAGTTAATCTGTGTTTTCAAAAATGTCCACATTTATATAGTTTTGAATCTAAATTATTTGACTGTTGCCTCTGTTATATGGAGTCAGCAAGAGGGAGGCAGGGAGAAACTGGTCAGACAGAAAAAGATCAGTTTAATTCATCTGTAGCTGGGATTTGCTGTATCCAGTGTCATGCACCTTAGTGTTAACTATCAAGTTAGGCCTTCTGCCTACATTCTGGGACTTGGTGCTGAAAGGCGATTAATATCAAGATAGAATTCCACATCAGTAACAGTTGTTGCCTCTGACCTGAGTTCTGTATCCTCCCTCTAATTAGTATGCAGAGTTAGTCTCTAACTTCCACTGAGAATGGTACCACCTTTGCATCTTCTGGATTGCCATAAATGATGACTTTAAGTATAAAGAATCTCCTCGCCTCTGGAGAGAAAAAAAACTCACCAGAAAGATAGAGGAATACTAGAGAGGCCTTATCATGAGCAGATTAATGATGCATGCCACAGTAGTACTCATTTTTGAGCTGACAGTATTGGGAGTTCTGCTCTCATTTTGCAGACTACACAGGGTGTTGGTACACAGCATCAGTGAACTAGGAGTACATCTAGGCTCTTGTCCTGTCCTGGATATTGCATACCCAGTCGTTCTTGGACTTACATGAAAAATGGTAAAACAAGCCATTTTTTTCTGTTTAAACTAATAAATTTACTTGACTTTCCTTCCCAGGAGGGCAAGACATATGTTGGTAGAGAAGATGCTTCAACAGAACAAGATATTGGTGAGAATCTTTGTCATTTCTTCCCAGTGATTTTTAAGTCATATTAAATGAAAAGTTTTCTTTTGACTGAACAATACAGAAGTTAACTATAAAAAAGAAAAAGCATTCAGATATATTGATCATTGTATTAGTTTCTATAAGTTTGAACACTACTCTGATAAATTAATATGAAACAATTGGTTTAGTGACAAAAAATGGAACTGTGAATCCTCCCCTCTCTCCATCCAACATATATTTTACTCCCTGACACCCCTTTCCAGGGTACAGTTAGTGAAATCTCAGTACATTTGTCACAGTAGGAGAATGATTGATGGAACTATGTTAACAGAGACAGGCAAGGGGTAGAAGCCCTTCTTAATAGAATTGAAATAGACACATGGCAGATGATGACAACAGGACATGAGGAAACATAGCATAGGCACAGATGAGGGCACTGGTGGAAGCTTTTCTCCTTAAATCTTTTCAGTTATATAGATAACGAGTGACTCAGCCTGAATTGAATGAGGTTTTGCTTACAGTCACCTTGGAGGACCCTGTTGGTGGTCAGTGTGTGCATATGGCATGGTGGGAGATGTCACTGGGAGGCATTAGATTCTCTCAAAATGTTTTAAGAGTCCCTGGCTACCACCCTGCTTCCTTGCCAAACATAAGTCAGTAGTCACGCCAACCCAAGCATATTCCTGTTTGTATTCACTATGTTCTGTGAGGCTTAAAGACTTGAAAGAAGCCCTCAGGTTTTAATGTTTTTGAGTGGAGGCCTCTACATAATCAATGAATCATGTGCTTTGTGGTAGGTAAATGATGATGCACTGTAACAATACACACCTTCATCAAGCAAGGAAGTTCAAAGGGCAATTCTTTGGAGATAGTAGGAACTGTTTGATCTGTCCTCCTAAGAAACTGGCTAAGAACTGTGCTGAAAATAGTGTAAATTTACTTGAAAGATTTACTTACCAAGCACGGATACCCAGGGTGATCTACCTGATAAGCAAGCAGAAATTCTCTGAGAAGGTTTTGGAAGTCAGAGTCTCCACAAATTGGTGGAGGCTGACACAGTGTACATCTCATACAGTTGTAGAAGCTTCCTTGGTTTCCAAGATCTGGGCCATTGAAACCTGACCTTTGGTTCTGTTCTGCGAACATTGTATGTATAAGTATAGAGCACCTCATAAACCCTTGAGTTAAGATGAATCTTGCCACTGAATGTTTCCCTGTAGCCTCTGGAGTGACAGAAGGAATAAATGTAAAAAAAAAAAAAATCAAATCTGTGGTTATCAGTGAAAACAACTCCTCAGAACTATATGAAGACAAACTCTTTGAAGACAAAATAAGTATCTTATAACTAATTTCCTTATGTAGATGATGTCCAGACCCTTTGTGTTAACATTCAAGGGCTGCTATTATGATTAATATTTTTTTATTCTAACTTAGTTCTTCATGGCCTTGATTTGGAGAGTGATCACTGCATCTTTGAGAATGTTGGGGGGACAGTGACTCTGATTCCCCTTAGTGGGTCTCAGTGCTCTGTGAATGGTGTTCAGATCCTGGAGGCCACACACCTAAATCAGGGTATGTAATTTTTGGTGTCCACAGTCCTATGGATGTTTTATTGCAAGAAAATAAGTTGACTATACAATGGGGGTAGGGGAGCATACAAAAGAGTGATGGTTATTTGCTTCCTTATACTGTTTAGTCTTTTGCTGAGGGAGTTCTTTATATGAACAATTTTCTTGTAGGATTAAATGTAAACAGAAATATAAGTTGTCTTATGTTATTGCTATTATGGAAGTATGGCATTATTGTAGGAATGCATTTTAAGTTAAAAAATACCCTTTAAATGTAAGGTCCCAGCACAGTAGTTTCTTGTAATAGTTTATGTTATTTAAATTTGTGTGAATATTTATACATCCCTCATCATCATAATCTCATTGTCATAGAATTGGAATCACCAATGGCTGCTCCTCCAGCATGTTTCTGAGCTTGTAGAAGTTGTCAAAGAGGAGATTGCCTGTCGTTCTTCTTAGGAGCAGCGGGTGAATTAAAGTTGGTTTAGCGAATCCCTATGGACTTTTCACCACCAGAGCTTCCAGCTATACATATAGGTTCTTGCAGGATGCCTTTTTAAAAATCACTTTAAGTATTACAGAACATTTTTAGGATTAGTAAAATTACATTTTAAATTTCAGCTCCATTTAAAAAGAAATTACTAACATGGTGGCTCATCCTCTCTGAATAGTTTAATGTGTGTTTCCTTCAAACAGTGAATTCCCCTGTGTAACCACTGTACAACTGTATTAATTTTCTAAAGCTGTTGTAACAGAATTACTACAAATTAAGTGGCTTAAAACAATTGAAGTGTGTTCTCTCAGAGCCCAAATTCAGTGTGTTGCCAAAGCCATGTTTTCTCTAAAAGCTTGTAGGAGAGAGCTTTCCTTGTTTCTTCCAGCTCCTCATAGTCCAGGCCTGCCTTGGTGTGTACATGTGGTTTTACATGGCTATTTCATCTCTATCTCTCCCCGCCTCTTTTCCTCTTCCATTAAAGACACCAGTCATGAAAATATTAAAGTCCACCCTGAAGACATCTATAATAGCCTCATTTCAAAATAAGGTCACTTTCACAAGTATTTACTGTTAGGACTTGAATATTTTTGGAGGGATGTAAGGGGCACAATTCAATCAGAATAATAACCATGTAAATTAAGATAGTAATATTGATATATTCCCACTATCCAGTCCTGAAATCTTGATCAAGTATCACCAATAATGTTTACTATGATGCATCACCTTGGTTGCTGTATTTCTTCAGTCAGTCTAGAGGAGTCCCTTAGTATTTCCTTGACTCTTATGGTTTTGATATTTTTTATATCAGCAGGTCCAGTAATGCCCTATAATCCTCTGAATTTGTATTTGCCAGAGGATTCCTCATAAATATATTAAGATTATGTGTTTTAGAAGGAAGTATAAGAGAATAAAGGCTGTGGTTTGTTCCCTACCTTGCTTGGGGATTACATAATTTCTCTTTATTTCATTATTGATTCTGTTCACTTTGATCATCTCATTAAGAGGGTGACTGACAGGCTTCTTTTCTGCAAAATTATTATTTTCTCTTTCTTACTGGTAAGTATACAGAAAAAGTACTTTGAGATCAGAAATATGCCATTCTTCTTCATACTCTTACTCATTCATCACATGCTTTGAGTCTATTGCTAGGAGAGGTTATTTGTTGGACTGGGACATGATGCTTGAAAAGATGGAGGGACAGTGAAAGAAAGGCCTTAAACCAAGTGAGTTGACACAGTGACTATAGCAGTGGGCTTGAGTATGTCAGAGACTGTGAGGACAGTGTGATTGAGCAGTGTTCAGATCAGTTCATAGGATCGCTATGAGTCGGACTCAACCTGATAGTGTCTGGGAACAACAACTGCAACTCATTGATCATTACTTCTACATTTGTCCGTTGGTTTTCTGTTCTGAGAAAAACTTCCTTTTCCTGTCAATGATTTTTCTGTTCATTTATTTAAGTCAATAGTGGTACACGAATTGGTGTTTTATGTGTAGGTATGTAAAATGCTTGTCTGTCAGAAACTTCTCTAAATCTGAGCATTCAGATTAAGACAGACTTGGAAGAAGGACTGGCCATCTACTTCCGAAATAACAGGACTCTGAAAACCCTGTGTACAACAGACCACACATAGACTAACAGGGCATCTGAGGTGGAGCTTTCTAGAATGGAAATACAAAGGAAGAGGAACAGTTGTAAGCAGACACTAGTGACTGGCACATAGAATGTGAGAACCATGAATGTAGGAAAATGAGATATTGTTAAGAAAGAAATGGAACGTATAACTATTGACTTACTAGGTATTGGTGAGATGAGATGGACTGGCATGGGGAATTTTGAGTCCAGTGATCATATGATATATTACTCCAGAGATGAAAAGGTGAGGAAAAATGGGGTTACTTTCATAGTTAAAAAACTCATTTCTAGATCCGTCTTGAAATACAGTATTGTGAGTCATAGGATAATATCCATACATATACAAGGAAGTCCAGTGAATACCACTTGTCATTCAGATATATTCACTAACAACCAGAGCCAAAGAAGAGGAAATAGATTTCTACCAACTTTTACAGTCGAAGATCAATAGAACATGCAATCAAGATGCATTAATAATAATGGGTGACTGGAATGCAAAAGTTGGGAACAGAGAAGAAGAATCAGTAGTTGAGAAACATGAACTTGGTGACAGAAATGAAGCTGGAGATAGAATGATTGAATTTTGCACTATCAATGACTTATTCATTGCAAATGCATTTTATAAGAAACATAAATGCAGGTTATACACATGGATTTCACCTGATGGCATGCATAGGAATCAGATCGATTACATCTGTGAAAAGAACCGCTGAAGAAGCTCAATATCAGCTGTGAAAACTAGGCCAGGAGCTGATTGTGGAACAGACCACCAACTACTCATATACAAGTTCAAGCTGAAGCGAAGGAAAATTAAGTGGAATCCATGGGAATTAAAATATGGCCTTGAGTCTATCCCACCTGAATTTCAGAACCATCTCAGGAACAGGTTTGAGGTCTTGAACACTAAGGAATGAAGATCAGATGAATTTGGGGGAATATCAAGAGTATCTTTCAGGAAGAGTACAAACAGTTACTACAAAAACAGAGAAAGAGGACAAGACCAAAATGAATGTCAGAAGAAACTCTGAATATTGCACTGGAGTGCAGAGAAGCCAAAGCAGAAGGAAGAAATCAAGATACTAAAGAGCTGAACAGAAAGTTCCAAAAGGAAGTGTGGGAAACAAAGAAAATATTACAATGAAATGTGCAAGGAGCTGGAGTCAGAAAAGAGGCCAAAGGAACTGAAGAACAAATTCAAACCTCGAGTTGCTATAATCAAGGATGCTTTAAGCAGAATATTAAATGATCCAGGAAGTATTA
>NW_006399900.1:8164530-8165633 GCF_000299155.1 Elephantulus edwardii | reverse complement strand
TTTTCCTAGCAGTCCATGGTATTCTCAATACTCTTCTCCAGCAGCACAGCTCAAAGGCATCAATTCTCCTTCTATCCTCCTTGGTCATTGTCCAACTCCCTGATGCAAAACAAAATTAGAAATAACTAGTAATAATAGACATCACTGAAAATTCAATTACTAGAAAAGTTAAAAGGCTTGATAATTTCAGTGAACACAAATGTAAATAATCATGATATTAAAGCAATTAGAAGTTAAACTAAATAGAAAACAAAAATAATATAAAGATATTTGTTCATCAATCAAGTGAAAAAGCTGAATAAAAGTTGGAATATACTATAAGAAATTTTTATGGAATAAAAGAATAAGAGCTGAACTTACAGATTAGAAAAATGTATGTATTCTAGGAAATTTTGGGTTGAAAAAGCTCATCATGGACATCTACCTGATTAAGCTGTTAATTTCAATAGTAAAATAAAAGTTATTCCAAAATTCAGACAGAAAATGGAAATGAAGTTTCTGACCTCAGACTAAAAGACTTATTTCCTCCTTTTTTAATAGAAATTTCAGTAAAAATTTATAGCATAAATTAATTTCCCATTCAATAAGTCATATATGTTTTTTCTATAGCATTGGTTACCATTCCTTCCAGGTAAAAATACCCCTCTCACTTTCTATCTGTGTACCTCATTTCCATTTGTGTTACTTTCCTATTCCACCTTGCCTTCTGAGTTTTGTGTTCTGGGTAAGACTGCCCTTTGGATTTCATATAGTTGGTTGTGCATTCCTCTCAGGTATTGTTCACCTAATTGGCCTATTTTTTTTATCCTTTTATTTTTCTGATAGTTGAACCTCGAGGGGTGGGCTCATTTTTAAACTTGATGGGCCACAATTTCATGGGTTCTGTCTGTCTTCTACCACATTGGTCTGATGTTTTTTTACTAATTAATTTTGTTCTTAATTTTCTTTTTGTTACCTCCTTTGGAGGGCCTTCTATTGTGATCTTAATCAGAGCAATTAGTAGTGGTAGCCAGGCACTATCCAGTTCTTCTTGTATTAGGGTGGTGTCTTTTTTTTTTTTTTTCAGGGTGATGGTGAATTTTTTTTTAAATTAAATTTTATTA
>NW_006399900.1:8147673-8155078 GCF_000299155.1 Elephantulus edwardii | reverse complement strand
TGCTAATGCGAAACCTATACTTGGACCAAGAGGCAGTCATCAGAACAGAGCAAGGAAACACTGCGTGGCTCAAAATTGGGAAGGGTGTATGCCAGGGATGTGTCCTGTCTCCATACCTTTCACCCTGTATGCAGAACAGATTATCTGGGAGGCTGGTCTCTATGAGGAGAAATGTGGGGTCAGGATTGGTGGAAGAGCCATCAACAGTCTGCGTTATGCAGATGACACAACCTTGCTTGCTGTAACTGAGGAGGACCTGAAGCACTTGCTGCAGAGGGTCAAGGACTGCAGCCTTCAATATGGATTGAAGCTCAATCCTAAGAAGACAAAGATTCTCACCACTGAACCAATTGGCAGCATCAGGATGGATGGTGAGGAGATTGAGATTGTTCACAGTTTTAGTCTGCTTGGCTCCACAGTCAACACTCTTGGCACTAGCAGCCAGGAAATTAAAAGACATATTGCGATGTAAAAGTCTGCTGTTAGATACTTCTCCAAAGTACTGAAGAGCAGTGGTGTCACTCTGGAGACTCAGGTATGCCTGATACAGGCCATGGTCTTTGCAATCACTTGTTATGCATCAGAGAGTTGGACAGTGACTAGGGAGGCTAGAAGGAGAATTGATGCCTTTGATCTGTGGTGCTGGAGAAGAGTATTGACTGTACCATGGACTGCTAAGAAAACAAACAGGTTCATCCTGGAAAGGGTTAAAATAGGCTGATCCTTGCGGGCAAGGATTCTGAGTCTTCATCTGACATACTTTGGACATGTTGTAAGGAGGGACAGGTCCTTGGAGAGGGACATCCTGCGTGGGAGAGTGGAGGGACAGTGCAGGAAGGGAAGACTCTATATGAGGTGGGTTGATTCAGTGACTGGGGTAATAAAGGTGGGTGTGTTGGCGACAGTGTGATTGGCACAGGACAGAGCAGAGTTTAGGGCTGTTGTATGTAGGGTCGCTATGAATCGCAAGTGACTCGATGGCACATAACAACAACAACAAGAAGAACATGTTCTTAATACTGAATATACTTTTTTTCTAATTGAGATAGTATATTTTACTGTAAAGAGTATTAGAGAACAAAATAAAAGTAAGATGACATTGTTGACAGTTTTCTCCATTTATCATGATGTTGCGTATCAGTCTAGTGGTAAGAATTTTTGTTTTCTTGATGTCGAGATATAGTCTATATTGAAGGCTATATTCTTTGATTTGCAACAAGGGCTTCAGGTCCTCCTCACTCTCAGCAAGCAAGGTTATATCATCTGCATGATACAGGTTGTTGATGAGTTTGATCCTGATGCCACATTCTTCTTCGTAGAGTCCAACTTCTTGAATAATTATTCTCAGCATACAGATTGGATAGATGTGGAGATAGACTACAACTGTAACACACTTCTTTATTAATTTTAAACCATGTAGTATTTACTTGCTCTGTTTGTACAACAGCCTCTTGGTCTAGGTGTAGGTTTCGCATGAGCGCACTTAAGTGCTCTGGGATTCCCATTCTTCTCAATGTCAGCCATAACTTGTGATGATCCACACAGTGAAATTCCTTTGCATACTCAATAAAGCATAAATAGACATTCTTCTGGTATTCTTTTAGCCAGGATTCATCTGACATCAGCAATGCCACGACCTCTTTTCAATCCTGCTTGATCTTCTGGACATATACTTTCTTAACATTCCTAACATTCTAAACTTTATCTGTAAAAGCTTCAATCTGTATTTTACTATATACTGTTCACACTATACACACTTCTTTAGTAACGTCTAACATTCTAAATGTCAATTTCTATTTCTAACAATATACTGAACATCATGCCATCACATTCTTTTCTCACATCACGCAATACCACAAACATAACTCCTTCCAGCCAAACATGACACAGCAAACCTATTTTCCTTGCTTAACATTCAGCAGACTACTCCCAAAGGTACAGGCACAATTTATATTTCTGACAATAGCCTCTTAACAAGTGTTTGTTCTTGAACAACTGCTCATTTTTTAGTGGCCGTTGTTGTAAATGTATCTATCCCATAATCTTTACTATTTTAACTTTTTACAGGTAGGTGTACAACTTATTTGCACCATTTATAATTATCACCTGAGCAGCTATACCTTTAAGGAATGCAAGTTATTTATCACTATTAGTTTAAAGCATTGTTCTATAAACAATGAATAATCCTTTTTCTCTCATCCACTCCATTCCTGGTAACCCTTAATAAACTTTATTTTGGGTACGTTTGTCTTTTCTAGTTTGTGTGTGTAAGTGAGGTCATATAATACCTATTTTATTTTGGTCTGTCTTATTTAAATTATTTTAACCTTAGAGCTGATAGTTGTTGAATGTAATTTTTTCACTCATATAAAGGAACTTCTGGTCTCTTTGCAAATTTAACAAATCCACTGAACTTTTGTCTCCCCTTTTGGAAGTGCTGTAAAAATACTTCTGGAGAATTTACACTGAGGTGCACTTAAATAGGTTATTACCTGATTAAATTAAAAAGATTCTAGGCTCTTCTGATTTAAATTTTTAGTTTTCAAGCTGCAGGTTGTTCTTCTTGCTGTTATGTGCCATCAAGTCGCCTGCTACTCATAGCGACCCTATGTACAACAGCCCTAAACCCTGTTCTATCCTGTGCCAATCTTACTGTCTCTGACACACCTATCTCCATTACCCCAGTCACTGAATCTGTCCATCTCATCGAGGGTCTTCCTCTCCTGCACTGTCCCTCTACCCTCCGAAGCATGACATCCCTCTCCAAGGACTGGTCCCTCCTTGCAACATGTCCAAAGTATGTCAGAAAAAGCTTCAGAATCCTTACCTCCAAGGAGCAGCCTGGTTTCACCCTCTCCAGGACTAACCTGTTTGTTCTCTTAGCAGTCCATGGGATATTCAATAATCTTCTCCAACACCACAGGTCAGAGCAACAATTCTAATTCCCTAGTCATTGCCCAGCTCTCTGATGCATAGCAAGTGATTGCAAAGACCATGGCCTGTATCAGGTGCACCTCAGTTTCCAGACTGACATCACTGCTCTTCAGTACTTTGGAGAGGTCTCTGACAGCAGACTTCCCAGTGCAATACGTCTTTTAATTTCCTGGCTCCTGGTGCTAAGAGTATTGATTATGGAGCCAAGCACACTAAAGCTGTTTACAATCTCGATCTCTTCACCGTGTATCACAATGCTGCCAGTTGGCCCAGTGGTTAGAATCTTTGTTTTCTTGATGTTGAGCTTCAGTCCATATTGAATGCTACAGTCTTTGACCTTGTGCAGCAAGCAAGTGCTTCAGGTCCTCCTCAGTTTCAGCAATCAGGGTTGTGTCATCTGCATAAAGAAGGTTGTTGATGAGTGATCCTCCAATCCTGTTGCCAGACTCCTCTTCATAGAGCCTAGCCTCCTGGATGATCTGTTCTGCACATAGATTGAAAAGGTATGGAGATAGGTTACATACCTGGCATATACCCTTCTGGGACTCCAAGAATGAAATATCTGTCAATATTAGATATTTTGATATTGTCACAGGCCTCTGAGGTTCTTTCTGTATTTGTTTTGGTTGGTAAAAGTTTTTCTTTCTGATGTCCAGATGGAGAATTTCAGTTGTTTTTTCTTCAAATTCATCTAGTCTTTTTCTTTGTCATTGACATCTGTTACTGACCCCATCTAATGGAGCTTTTTGGGGTTTGTGGGGAATATTTTTTTGCTGTTTTTAATACTACATTTTTCAGCACTAAAATTTGAATCTTTGGTTTTGTTTGTTTGTTAGTTTGTTTCCCTTTTTCATCTTTTCCATTTGAAGTCAGTTTTTCCTTGTTGGATACTTTTTAATTTTGTTTAAAACCAGTATTTTAAAGATAATTTCTACATCTCTAACTCCTTGGTATTAAAACCTAACAATTTTCCTGAAAGCAAGTTGAGATTTTCCTGATTCTTTGTATGCTGAGTAATTACAGTATGTCTAGACACTTTTTATATCACTCTGTGAGACCCTGAGTCTTATTGAAATCTGTGAAAAGTGGTGTTGTTTTTGTTTCAGCAGGCAGTTGGTTCTTTGGTTCAGATGACTGGTTAAAATCAGGTATCTGTGTGTTGTGGGTCTATTGTGGGTCTAATGCCAGTTCAGATTGCAAAGTTTTACAGCTCTTTTTCTGCCAGTGCTGTGTGGCCGAGCTGGGCCCTGGACACTGGTTTCTGAGGTTACTTCCTCAAGTTTCACCACCATCTACTAAGTATTTTCTGTCATCTGGCCTGAAATCTAAGGAGATTTCAGTGGTTCATTAAGTTAAGCGTTCGTTGCATTGCTAGCTGCAAGCTTGACAGTTTGAACCCACCAGCTGCTCTGAGGAAGAAGGGGGAGGCTGTGTCCTCATTAAGGTTTATTCTTTGGAAACCTGAAGGAGGACTGCTGTGAGTTGGTATTGACTTGGTGGCAGTGGGTTTGGTGTTTTGTTTTGGCCAGTGTAGAACTGTGTGTTTCCTGTACTTGCTCCATGTCAGTGTGAAGTAGTGAAAGACTAGAAAAAGGGGAAAAATGACTAGAAGGCTCTTCCACCCTCTTAGTACCACTGTTCCGCTCATCAGAGAGGATATTCCCCTGCCTTATAGTGTTAGGAATCCTTGGGCCCTCTGCTACTCTCACTGTTGCTGGCAGGACACCCCATCCCCAGGCTTCAACCCAGAGCTGCAGTGCTTCTGCTGGAGTTCTCACTTTCTTCACTGATTTACTTTGAGTCCCCTTTAATCCAAACCAGGAAGCACAAGAGAAAACAGAAATGATAAATTCACAGTAGATTCATTGGAGCTTCAAATGCTCATTGTTTTCAGTCTGTCTGCAACTCTTCTAATTTTCAGGGCTCCTGACACCATGTGCATTCTTTCCAGATTATAGCTACATCTAGTCTCAAATGGTAGAGGTAAGGTAGAGTGTAGATACTCTATTTTGTCTGGAACTGGTACTCCTTCCACAGGATGCCTGTGGAGATTGTTGAGAAAGGGGAAATGTACCCAAAGCTGACTTCTGAAGAGTAATTTATCATTATGATATGTGGTGAAAAAAAGAATAACCATGACTTCCTTTGACTTAAGTATGTAGTGAAGAAATAACTAAAGAATGGAAGAGGAGTAGGGTGGGAAGTAGGAAGAGTGGAAGACAAAGGAGGTGGATTATAGGCAGGGTTGTAGGGCTTTCTACGTGCAGGCTGACTCGCTCCATGGTTTCTCTGGAAGACAGTCAGGGATCCCCATGCAGTGCCTGAGTAATGTGAACACAGAGATGAAGCACAGTGAGCTTTTGTTTAGTGTACAGTGATACCATAAAACAGCATTAGCAGAAATGGATTGCTGGAAGTAAGAGGCTTTTGGAATTTAGAGAGAAGGGATGGATTTTGTTAAGACCTATTTAGAAAGGAACAATAGGATATTGCAGCTTGGTACATGGGAGAGAATAGAAACAAATAGTTGAGACTGTTATTGACAGGGACTTAGCACTACTGTTCATAACAATGAGTAGGGTGAGGGGTAAATGAGAGGAGTTTACTAATAGGAAAAACATTTAGTGGAATGCTTTTTTCCCAATTTTTAGTGCTTATAATTTTATGATCTACTGCTTTGAATTGCCATCGAGCTATTTCATGTACTTTTTACATTTTTTTTTTTCAGAAGGGAGCAACTGTTCTATGTATTTATTTTGTTCTGTCCTTAAAGCTTTGTTGTTATGTACAATCGAGTGTACTCAGACTCATAGTGGCTCTGAATCCTGCTCTATCCTCAGCCAGTCTCACTGTCACTGACACACCTGTCCCCATTACCCTAGTCAGTGTGTCAATCCATCTCATCCAGGGCCTTCCTTTCCTCAGCTCTCTCTCCACACTTCCGAGCATCATGACTTTCTCCACAGACTGGTCCCTTCTGGCCACATGCCCAAAGTATATGAGACAGAGCTTCAAAATCCTTGCCTTTAAGGAGCAACCTGGTTTCACTCTCTCCTGGACAGACCTGTTTGTTCTCGTATCAGTCCACAGTATGCTCAGTGCTCTTCTCTAGCACCATAGGCTTTGTTGTTGTTGCTAGGTGCTGTTGGGTTGAGTATGACTCATAGTGACCCTATAAACAATGATCTGAACCCCTTCCTATTCTGCACCACTCTCACTCTTCCTGACACTCAAGAGCCCATTGCAGCAGTCACTGTGTCAATCCACCTGGTTGAGGGTCTTCCTCTTCTTCACCAACTCTCCACCCATCCAAGCATCCTGTCCCTCTCCAAGGAATAGCCCCTCCTAGCAACATGCCTAAAGTATGTGAGGCAAAGCCTCATCATCTTTGCCTCCAAAGAGCACTCAGACTGCACCCTCTCCAAGAAATATTTGTTTGTTCTTTTGAATGTCCATGGGATATTTGGTTCTGTTGTCTCTATTCATTGTCCAGATTTCAGAGGCATACATAGCTAGTAAACAGAAAGACCATGACCTGAATCAGACACACATTAGTCCTCAAACTGACATAATTACTCCTCAATAATTTGGAGAGGTCACTAACTGCAAACTTTTGCAGTGCACTGTGTCTCCTTATTTTCCTCACTTCTGGTACCAAGAGTGTTGATTGTGGATCCACGTAAGATGAGGTTGTTGACAATTTCAGTCTCTCCTCCATCTATTATGATACTGCCCATCAGTCAAGTGGTCAGAATATTTTTTTATGACATTGAGATGCAATCCATAATTAAGGCTACTTAATGAATACATAATGAATGTATTCCTTGATCTTCTGCAACAAATGCTTCAGGTCCTTCTCACTTTCAGCAAGTTTGTGTTGTCTTCATAACACAGGTTATTGATGAGTCTCCCTCTGATCCTGATACCACATTCCTCTTCACAGAGTCCAGCATCTTGAATAACTTTCTCAGCATACAGATTGAATAAATATGGAGAGAGAATACAACCCTGATGCATCCCCTTCTTACTTTTAAATAATGTAGTATTCCCTGTTCTGTTCACACAGTAGCCTCCTCCTGGTCCAGGTATAGGTTTCACATGAGCATAATGAGTGCTCAGGAACTCCCATTCTCTGCAATTTCAGCCACAGCTTATTATGATCCACATAGTCAAATGCTTTTGCATAGTCAATAAAGCACAACTAGACATTCTTCTGGTATTTCCTACTTTCAGTCAGGATCCATCTGATATCAGCAGTGATGTCCTAAGTCTTTAGCAGGAAATAAAATCAGTCCTTCCCAACAGAAAACACACACACACACCCACACACACACACACACAAATAGATTCTCTCTCTCTTGCACACACATATAATATTCTCTCTCTTACCCAGTATACACATTTGATCAAATAATTCTTCGCAGATTGGCTAGAAACCTCAATGTTGTTGTTGTTGTTGTTATGTGCTGTC
>NW_006399900.1:8141199-8145398 GCF_000299155.1 Elephantulus edwardii | reverse complement strand
TGTATTTGCAATGAATAAGTCATTGATTTTACAAAATTCAATCATTCTATCTCCAGCCTCATTCCTGTCACCAAGCCCATGTTTTCCGACCACTGAACCTCAATAGGAAAGATTAAAAATCAATTTTCTTTCTTCTCTAGAGTTCCAGAAGTTTTCAGTGTTCACTTTAGCGGGACTAAATAGACATTTAAGTGATTTATTAGAAGCAGGAAATTATAAATCCATATTTGAATTGTAAGCATTCAAAGGGTAAGGACAAAACCCATGTACCTTTTAGGTAAGATGTCAGCATATTTACATGATTCACAAATGCCAGCTGGTGATTTGAAGGCATGCTTCAATACTGACACCTGCTCCCTCTGCTGAGAGTATTTGCCATTCATTACCAAGCTGTCAACCTCAAGCCATGTTTCCTCTTAGAATTAATGTAGTATTTATAGGGAAATAAGCTGCTGTAAGGAGCTTTAATGGGAGCTCTGGTGGTCTAGTGGCAGGAAGCTGTGCTGCAATACCAAAAGCACACACGAGGCCAGTAACTGCTCTGCAGGAGAAGGATGGGCATTCTCTTTCTGTGCGATTAACTGCCTCTGAAAACCCGCTGCAGGGTCAGCTATGGGTCGGTTTTCACTCTATGGTACACAACAACAAACAACAAGGAGCTTTAATGGCATAGTAGGTTAACATTTGTTTATTAAATGAAAGGTTGGCACATTGAACCTGCTTGCTTCTCTGAGGCAGAAAGATGATGCAGTTCCCTCCTCTTGGAAACCTGATAGAGAGGCCCCATGAGTTGGAATCTATTCAAAGCCAGTTGGATCAGTCAGCTGTGTTGGCCCTATGGCGAAGAACTTGGTAGTAACCCACCAGCTGCTATTTAGGAAAAAAGTAGTGAATTTAAAAAAGAATTATTTTAGTTTTAAAAAGTAGTTCCTCTGTTTGACTATACTATAATTTCTCAATACATTTGGTTGCGATTGGACATTTGGGCTCTTTTCATATTCTTGTGATGGTAAATTACACTGCTACAAACATTGGTGTACAAATCTCCGTTTGTGTCTTAGTAATTGAGAAATTGTGGTACATTCACATAATGGAATATTATTAGAGTCTGTAGAATCTGCTTCTGCAGACAATTTCCAAACTGGATTCCATACTGCTGCCCAAATGCATTTTTAAATAGGAGGCCAAATCACATCATCTTACACGCATTACTGAGTCAACATTCTACCCTAATCCTCACCAGGAAGCAGGTATGGCATCTACTTCCGAAATGGCTTTCCTCTGGAAACTCTGTGAACGTGGAGAAATGACAAAAGTTATACAGGTATTCAGGTCTTTCGTTCATAGGCTCGTCTATGACTCTACAGCCCTTAACAACAATAGCAACAACAACATAGAGCTCTGTTGGCCTAGTGGGTAGAAAGTTATGCTACCCAGCCAAAAATAGGTGATTTTAATCTGCAGCCCTTAGGCCTGATTTTATGGTTTTGGTCAAACATTCTAAATGGTATAGCACTGGTCAATTCATATGCTCTACAAAAGTAACTAATGGTTACTATGATGCTAAACCCTGTGATACTGCTGTGTCAAATGCGATAATGGTTACCCATGGTGGACAGTGTTTGGTGGAGCTTCCTGATTAAAACAAAACAAGTTTGGAAGCAGAGTGACATCCACCTCTGACATGGCTTGCCTTTGGAAACTCTATGAATGTGGAGAAATATTGAAAGTTATGCAAGTGTTCAGGTCTTTCGTTCATAGGGTCGCTTTGAGTTGTCTGTGCCTCGACAACACTTAACAACAACAGCAACACAGAACTCAGGAGCAACAGTTTCAAAAAGTACTTCATAACTTGGGAGAGGCTGGAGGGCATTATGCTTTGTGAACTAACACAATCTCATAAGGACAAATGCTGTATGAGACCATTATTGTAAAAATAGAAGGATAACTAGTAAAACATGTATGGAACTCAAGAGAGTGAAAGGGTAGGAGCAGAGATGTGAGGATATATAGGTGTGAAACCACAGAGTTGTACAGTTTAGTGGGTGGAGGGAAAGAGAAGCAAAGAAGAAGGATCCTGGTAAAAAGACAGGGCACGATGGGCCAGGTCCAATGGTGATTAATTTTATAAAACATAGTGCATGAAAATGATTGTATAAAACACAGTGTGAATGAATAATAGTGTGAAACAGAATGTATACAAATTTTGTGAGCAAACCAATAAAAAAAGAAGAAAAATAGTTATTAGAGAAGTATTCTTAATCACCATAATAATTTTCCCCAAGTAGCTGCTTTGAGGGAACTCTGGTGGCCTACTGGTAAGGAGTTGCACTGCCAACCCAAAGGCATATGGTTCTAACTCACCAGCCATTCCTCAAGAGAAGGATGAGAAATCTCCTTCTGTGTAGTTTACAGCCTCTGAAAACCAGCTTCATGGTTAGCTATGAGTTGGTTCTGACTTGATGGCAAACAGCTGCTTACGGCCATTTTTAAGATACAGGCAAATCTTTATCTTAAGATGTTCTTTATTTATTTATTTTGCCTTTGAGTTGTAACTGACCTGTAGTTGACCTAACAGGTTTTCAGAGGCAGTAAATCACATGGGAGGAGATTGCCCATCTTCTTCTGTGGAGCAGCTGGTGGATTTGAACCATATGCCTTTGAGATTGCAGTGCAGTTTCTTATAGTGCAGTCTGTAGTGTGGATTATAACAAATGATGGCTTAATATGCTTAATATGCTCATATGAATCCTATACCTAGATCAAGAAGCTGCTGTCTGTTAGATGGAAAAAAAAGAGTTGACAGAGAAAGAAAGAAGCTGGTCCCAAGAAATGAGCAGGCCTTTATTGTGTGGTCTGAGAGGGATGCCATATGACCCTAGGCCGAGATGGTCAAAATGATGTGAAGTCAAACAAGGACAGTTTCTTTTTACAGAAGGTTTTAGAGAGGAGTAGAGAAAATGGTATTTCCCTCAGAATTTGGGACAGCGATCCTGTCAGTTAACTTAAGTGTGGACTTTTATGACCAGGCCCAAAGGATCTAGTCTTCTGGTCTGGTTGTCTTAGACATTATCAAGTTTCTTCAAGGAGTGATCAGGCCTGGGGGCAATTGTGACATTCTTCTTCGACTGTCTGAACAGAGCAAGGAAAGATTGTATGGTTTCAGATCAGGAAAGGTGTGTGTCAGAGTTGTGTCTTTCCTTTTCTTCCTTGTTTAATCTAAGAAAAGAGACTGGACTTTATGAAGAAGAATGTGGTATTGTGATCAGAGAAAGACAGCAAGAGTCAGCATTATGTAGATGATACAACCTTTCTTGTAGAAAGTGAGGCGGACTTGACTTGAAGCACTTGTTGCAGAAGATCCAAGACTTCATCCATCAATCATTATTGTAAAAACAGAGAATGAACAGAGGCATGTGTAAGGATATACAAAGTAGGAAGGAGAGGGGACAGGGGAGCTAAGGATGGGGAGGGGGCAAGCACAGGGTTGAGGAGTTTGATTAGTGGTGGGAGGAAGTGAAACACAATTTAAAAAATAAAGTTTGTTAAACATGCTATGAAGTTGTAAGATACCATTTTAAATAGTGGAATAAAACAGTTTTATGAAGGACACAAAGATGTTAATGACTACAGGAAGAGCACATTGAATGACTGCACATAAATCAGACCCAGAATGTTTCTTTCTTGTTGAAGGAAATAACCTATTCATCCCTGTAAATGGAAATTATAAGGAAAAAAGAAAAAAAGACTTCAGCCTTCAATATGGGTTACGTCACAAATACAACAACGAAACGAAACAAAAATCTTCACCATGGGGCGAATAGGCTACATCATGAGAGATGGAATAAAGATTGAAATTATGAATGATTTTATTTTACTTGGATTCTCCGTCAATACCCATGGCACCAGCAATCAAGAAATAAACAAACAAACAAAAAACCGACACAGCACTTATTACATTAGGTAAATAAGCGTTTAAGTACCTTTCCAAGGTGTTATGGAGCAATGATGTTAATGGAAAAACTAAGTAAGGTGCATTTTAGCATAATGCTGTCCAATCCCCTCCATTTTAGGTAGTAATTTTTTTTCCTTTTTTTTCTATATTTTATTAATTTTCATAAACATTTACAGAGATTTTGGGTTTCCATTCATTCCTTGTTGCACTATTCTCTCTACCCTCCTCCCAGTTTGTTCTTGTC
>NW_006399900.1:8131589-8138749 GCF_000299155.1 Elephantulus edwardii | reverse complement strand
ACTTGGTCATGGCATTTTAGGTAGTAATTTAGAAAATCATTTCTCCTGCATGCTGCATAGTATTCCATTGTTTGAATGTACCATAATTTCTCTATGCTAAGTGAACTAATTCAGTCTCATAAAGACAAATATTGTATAAGACCATTATTGTAGAATGAGTATGAGGATTCAAAGAGCAGGGTGGGGTTTAATCATAAGATTGTACAATTTGATGGGTGGAGGATGGTGGGTAAAGGAAAGGGGAAAGATCCAGTGTGCAGAAGAAGAATTGATGCCTTTGAGTTGTGACACTGGAGAAGATTCCTGAAAATCCCATGGACTGCCAAAGGATCAAACATTGTCTTGGACAAAGTGCCACCAGGGTGCTCCTTAGAGGCAAGGATGGTGAAATTTTGTCTCACATATTTTGGACATGTTAGGAGGAGCCACTTCTTAGAAAGAGACTTTGAAGGGCAGAGGGTCAAGAAAAGAGAGGAAGACCTCCAACAAGATAGATTGACACAGTGACCATAACAATGGGCTCATTTATATCAGAGATAATGAGAATAACACAGAGTAGGTTAAGTTCACATCTGTTGTTCAAAAGGTCTCTCACTGTGCATCATGTTGAATTTCATGATCGCTAACAACAACAATATACCTAGTAGATTCCCAGACTTTTCTTCCTAGTCTGTCTTCGTCTGGAAGCTGTTGAAACTGTCCACCATGGATCACCCTGCTAGTATCAAAATACTGGTGACAAAGCTTCCAACATCACAGCAACATGCAGTCACATAGTACAGCAAGCCAAGAAGTGGTGGAAATTAGACTCTTTCGGCTGGTAAAATGCTGCCATAATCATATATAGTGTGCTTCAGTAAACTTAAAACACTTTAAGTCAGCCTAAAGTAATCTCCCCTCCACACACAAGCTTCTTTGTGCTTGAACTAGACAATGGAGCAAGAATTTACAACCCTGTTTCACTCTCATTTCCCATTCATTATCAGCAGAGCTTTGCTTCTTGGACTGCTTGTCTTAAATGAACACCTCTTCTTCACTGTACACTATTTTACATGGCCTTTATATCTTGGCTGTATATGTATTCTGTAAAGAAATTAAAATCAGAATTAAGAGCCTGAAGCAGAAGTAAAAAAAGGTTTCTTGTTTTTATTGCCACAATGCTCTCTCAATTCGTATACATTAGACCATGCTTAAGAAGCTCACCTGCTTCCATGACATCCATGCTAGCTTTGTATGGACAGCTCTGACCTTAGAAAGTATCTGAATGTGCCTGCCTGCCTGCCTGCCTGTCAGTCTATATGTTTGTCCATCCATCCATCCATCCATCCATCCATCCATCCATCCATCCATCCATTTCAGCTAAAACTGTTGCCTCCTACCCAACTAATTTTTTTATTTTTCATTCCCTTTGGACAGTTAGCTTAAACTCTTTCCTACTTTTATAATTGTGTCCTGATTAAGGAGGGCCTGAGTCAATAAAAAGGAGTCTGTCTTGTGTGTCTAATCAATTTAGATTTTAATTGAGTTTTAATAAGAAGCAGTATTTTCATGTAGAAATACATATACATTGAATCCACCATTTTCTTCTTATCTAAGTCTGAGGAAGATTTTAGTAATAGCTACCTGTACTCTGCCTATTTCACTGTACCTTCTTTTGAAAGAACTTTTCTTTGAGATTTCTTCCTTTACAGACATTAATAAACATTCCCTAAATTTATTCCCCTTTGTTTTGCTTCAAATTATTTCTCATTGGAGACTTGTTTTCTTCTCCATCAATAAAAGTAAACAAAAGTAAGCTTTACATTTTGTGGTAAATTTTAATGTCTAGTTTTATCACTTCTTGGCTAATATTAGTGTCGTGACATTCAGATTTTTTTTAAAAGATTGTAGTCACAGTTTAATAGGTTGCAAAAGTTGATTTCAGAAACCTTGAGTAGTACAAATGGTTGATGTTCTGGACTGCTAATGGAAAGGTTAGAAGTTTGAGTCCACCCTGAATCACCTTGTCGAACCGCCTGGTAACCTTTGTCCAAGAAAATAGTTTTTTTTTTTAATTTTTAATTTTTAATTAATTAATTTATTTTTTTACAAAGGTTTTGGATTTCCATTCATTCATTGCCGCAATTTTCTCCCTTCCCACCCCTCCCCTCCGAAGAGAGAAAAAAGAAAGAAAAGAAAAAAAGAAAAAAAATTCCTTCATTAGTATACAATTCCCACGTCCCTTCCCCCCACCCCCCACCCCGAGTACACTTCTCTCTGCAATCTTAATTCTGGATTCCTGTCCAAGAAAATAGTTTTTGAAAGCCTCATGGAGCCCTGACTCCAAAAGGGTTTGCTCAAAATTGCAATCAATTTGATGATAACTAATTAACTGGTTTTTGAGATTAATGTTTTCACATATTGTCATTGTTTTATAATACATCAGGCCCAGCTACTGAAGTTTTTATGATGTTGATGAGTGAGCAAATAGCTTTTGTTTATTACTGCTTTTGTGTGATTTCAGGTGCCGTGATACTCTTGGGAAGAACTAATATGTTCCGCTTTAACCATCCCAAAGAAGCAGCCAAGCTCAGGGAGAAACGGAAGGTGAGCAGTGTGGAGGTCCCAGTCTGACCTGTGGCAGGTGGTGGAGTTGGCAGGACAGGGCATGGGCGTTCATCTGTTTCAAACAGTGTTTTTGGTTTTATGGAGTACTGACTACGTGAATAATAATCTAGAAGTGTGTAGACTGGATTAATTCTAAACTTCCAGCAAATTGTTTATAGGTGACTTGGGGAGAAGTGAGTCAAGCCCAGAACAATCAAAGAGAACCCACTTCCTCCTGTCCATCCTCTCCCAGAGCAGCTCAGCATCCTCTTCAGTCAAGTGAAGAAGGACCTCAATTAGTTAGTTTCTATTTTAGGAATTGACCCAATGTTAGAATTACTTTCAAAAACTATAAAAATCAGATCAATTTTTATTTTCAACCATAATACATTATATTTTTAACTGAAATGTGATGCAGACAATGGATCAATACAGATGTTGGTGAGAAACTTGAGGCTTAGACAATTGGAGACATCTGAAGGGCAGCTAAGCTCTGGGTAGAAGTGGCCTTCAGACTAGAGAGAAAGAAGGGTCTGAAGGGGACAGCAGCCTGGTGGCATTGTGGCTGGTCCTTAAACTGATGGTGAGCGTTGAGGCTGCAGCTAATTGTTCCATGAGTCAGGCATGTACTAAGCTTCTACTTATATTTTGTCATTGCCTTCGAAAACCAGTACTGATTACTCCCTGTTACACGTGATTGAGACAAGAAACTGAGACTCAGAGACGCTCTCTAACTTGCTCCCCCAACAGGTGGTTAGCAAGAGCTGTGGTCCTGACCTGCCAACAGAGAACTGCTGTCTCTACAGCAGAATTTCCTAGCCTCTCAACTTAGCCTGCTTTTCTAAGTGCTGTTTGGGATTGTTAGTAACCTTACTTGGGAAGTTAACAAAATGCTGTAAACTTGACTTCTCTAGGCTTTCAGATCCTGGGATATGGTTTTAGAGCAAAGAGAAGAAATGTGTTTGCCAATAGGTTTTCATGGAAGCAAAATAAGACTAACTCTTGCTTTAGTCTTCCATCATTTCACCCCTCTTTGTCGTTATTGTCCAGTAAGTTGGATTTGCAGAGTGATGCAATGTAGGTGACCAACACAATGACCCCTGCCCCCCAGCTCTTGTCTAGCATGGTGGGAGGTGAGCAGGACCTGGGAAAATTGTGATGAATACGCTTTCCTGGTTGTGCTTCATTTATGATTTGGGTGTTAGATGTGGCCAGAGCCTTATTGTCTCTGACTTGTTAACAATAATTGTCCCCATATGTTTTATGTTCCAGTTAGGAGTGAAAGTACCTCATTGTCCCACCCCCTTCTGTTCAAAACTGAGTTAAGAGCACTAGTATTCTCTTGTTTAGGAAAGTAATGGCTCTGCCCTTTGCTCTGCTCTTAGAGTGGCCTTCTGTCCTCCTTCAGCTTATCCATGACCGACCTCTCCAAGTCCCGAGAGAACCTGTCTGCTGTCATGTTGTATAACCCAGGGTAAGTGAACCATTCTTTGCTTGTGATGGTTTCTATTGACATGTTTTCTTGTGCCAACAACAGTGTTATCATTCAGTAAAGAATATGCTGCACTGTGCTTCCGTTCTGTTCAACTATAGTAATTTTTAAAGATCTTTTCCAATTACTGCTGCTAACACATTGTTGTTGAGTTGGTTCCAGCTTAAAGCGATCCTCCAGTAGGTTTCTGAGAGTGTAATCTCTTTGAGAGGAGACTGCCCCCACATTCTCCAATGAGTAGCTGTTGGGTTCACACTGCTAGTCTTTTGATTAACAACCCAGTAGGTTATATATTGCACCACTAAGACTGTATATACATAATTTTACTTGGTTATAGTTACAGTGTGAATGGGATCTACGTGCTGCATTTTTGTTTACCAACGTAATAAGTGTTGTTATTGTTGTGTACCAAAGAGTCAAAACTGACTAATAGTTGATGCTCCAATGGTTTTCAGAGACAGTAAATCACAAGGAGACTGCCCGTCTTTCTCTTCCGGCACAGCTCATGGATTTGAACCATGTGCCTTTAGGTTGATAGCTCATCTCCTTACCACTAAGCCACTAGAGCTGCAAGTATAGGTTAACACAAGCTTCATTCATTATCATTGTCATAGTTGTTTACTGTTTAAGTTACCACTTTTGATAATTTGTTGTCCTCTGTCTTTGGCTTGTGCACTTTAATCTCATTTAAAAAAATTGTAGCAACAGAAGCTGACATGATTCTTAGTAGGAAACACACCAGAGAATTATGTTCACTGTTTCTAGACTCTGAGAGACTACTGAGGACATAAGCAACAATTTTCATGTCTATTTAACTACTCGTGTCCTTGATGGGTCCATTAGTAAAATAACAGATAATAAAGCTATCTGAAAGCAGAGACTTAGATGAAAGGATTTTAGGGTCCTTTCCAGTTTTGTGAGGTTCCATAATTTTTATCTTTTTTTGCTAGGAGAAAAAAAATAATACTTAATAGTAAAATAATAGAGGTGAATGATTCAAAATAATTGAAGTGAATCTACTAACTTAATAAGTGAAATGAAGCGAGTAACTGAAACTTCTTCTGGAATCTGCATTTATGTCATGGTTCATGTACACCAGGCACCAGGACCTGTTAGCATAATGCATAATGTGATATGCTGTTGGCTGAAAGGTCAGTGGTCAGAATCCACTGGCAGCTCTGCGAGAGAAAGATAGTCTCCTTCTGTGAAGAGTTACTGTCTTGGAAACCCAGCAGAGAGTCTCTATAGGTAGGAACCGCCTCTATGGCAGTGGGTGGGTATACCAGGCACTGTGCTAAACACCGCGCGCTCACTCTGTTTTTTAATTCTCACAGTGAGTTTGCCCCAACTTTACATATGTGATGTGTGTCCAGCTCTGTGTGATAACAAAACCCATACTCTGACCATGTTCCCACCTCGAGGCTGAGGTTAGCTCACACTCAGGCTTCTCTGCCTGTGGTTCCAGCCCAGCACTGCTTGCTACCAAACACTCAGTAGAACTCAGTGACATTCACTCCTACAGCTCTGGTTTATGGAAAGCATACGCCTGCAAGGAACGTCTTCATTGTTGCTGAATTTTAGAACTGCAGGGACACTATCTCTGAGTTCCTCGTAAGGAAGTGAGCTGAGAGGCAAGTCCTATACTTTCCTTTATTCACACACACACACACACACACACACACACACACACACACACCCCACGCACCCCACGCACACACACCCCCCCAAACAAAACCTCAGCAAACTAATATAGCCAGCACACTTTGACTGCAGACTCGCAGACTCACCTTCTTCACAGGACTCTTGGAACCACTTTCTTCTTTGCTGTTAGTCTTTGTCTTATCATTCAAACTTTCCTTCTTGGTTATTAAAGAGAATTATGATCATTAAATATGTCTGCCTTGAAATAAACCATGTTGATAAAAGCCCTAAAAACTGAGTACTTTTCTTAAAGCAACTGATTGTCTTTGGAAGGCATTAGTTACTTTAGGTTTTAATTACTCTTCAGCCTTATTGCCATGGAGTCGGAGACACTCCATAGAAGTTCCTTCAACATGTTTTCTGAGACTGTTAATCACACAAGAGGAGAGTTTTCTCTTTTGTAGGTGCTGGTGGATTTAAACCACTTGCCTTTAGGTTAGCAGCATGTTTCTCTACCAACTGTGCTACCAGAGCTCTCGTGATTCCCTACTATGTCATTTTTATACACTGTCGAGTCAGATCCAACTCATAGTTGAACTCTAGCATGTTTTGGAAATCACACTAGAGGAGAGTGGCTATCTGTCCCTGGAGAGCAGCTGATGGATTCACACCTTTTGGTTGGGAGCTCAGCTGCTTACCAGGGAGCTACAAGTAGCTTTTCTTGATGAAAAAATATATCATTCATAAGCTCATTTTTAGAATGCATTTTTTATTAGTTAGCTTCAGTTTAAATAATGAAATTCCACTTGTTGAATGTTGCTTACTTAATTGACTTTTTTTTTTGATAGGAAAAGTACCTTTTTAGAACTGTCTCCTGATTTAGAATGCAGTTCCAGCCCTGGCACTTAGATACCCTCAGCTTTGTCATCCTCAGCAGTCGTACATTTCACTCTGAAATAATTCAGAACTGCAATGTTGGTGTTCACTGCTTTTGACAACCAAAACCTGATAAGAGGCCATTCTTTGCTGTGGGATGTAGGACCACCATTTGTATTCACCTTTCTTCTGCATTGGTGAATCAAAATCTATTTTTCTCCCCAAACAGAAAAATATGTAATCCTCTTAAAAATGATGCTCTTCCTGTTTGTTGACTTTAGGGTTATAACAGTTTCTCTTAGTTATTAATTAATGTGGGAAAAATTTGTACCAGTTTTCATCCTCATAACTTTTTAGTGATGTCCTGTCATCTGAAAGGTACAGCGTTCCAGGTAGCTGCTTATGTTGTACTTGGTGGGAACCTGCTGTTCCTATGTGGACTACTCATGACTCTGGTTTTTCTTCTGACTTTGATTTCATACCACCTGAATTTCAGAATCATCTCAGGAACAGGTTTGAGGCCT
Organism: Elephantulus edwardii; assembly: GCF_000299155.1. Lineage (NCBI taxonomy): Eukaryota > Metazoa > Chordata > Mammalia > Macroscelidea > Macroscelididae > Elephantulus > Elephantulus edwardii. Next base: position 8,131,630 of record NW_006399900.1, on the reverse strand, counting down.
TGAACACTAATGAGCGAAGACCAGATGAGTTGTGGGAGGAT
>NW_006399900.1:8128444-8129709 GCF_000299155.1 Elephantulus edwardii | reverse complement strand
AAACAACTCAACGGCACATAACAACAACAACAACAACAACATTGCTAGAGCATCAGATGTTGTTTGTTTTGCTTGCTGTCTTCTTATCCTTGAGGACTTAATGCAAATATTTTTATTTTCTTGAAGATATTTTCAGCTCTTCCGACCCGAATTAAAAAAAAAATATGCCCCATTTGTCTTTGTGTACTTCGTTACCCTCATCCTTAGTTCTTCTTTGTAGCATGTATTCATCTATCAGCACATCCTTTTGCATGCCTTTTGAGTGAGGCTTGATGTGAGTGCTCAGAGCATTGTTGACACCACTTTTAGACTTAAAAGTTTATGGATTCTTAGAGAAGAAGAGCTATTTGAAAATAAATTTGGAAAGTGAAATAGAAATAAAGTGGACTAATAGCATAGTTTCTGGGGCAGTATTTGATGGAGTGGTAGGAAAGACATTTGATGTGAGACTTGAATGAAAGGCAGATGAGGCCTTTGGGATAGAAAAGGAGCTGGTGTTTCAATCAGAAGAACAGCAAGAATAGTGACTTAAAAATGAACTTAGTGTATTTGAGAAGCAGAAAGAGTGTTCAAATTAATGATCTATTATAAGGAATAAAAAAATGTACCCTTATACTGGAAGGAGTTTGTTCTCTAAAAGTCCTGGAAACGGAAGGGTTTTAAGCAGTACAGTAACCTGAAGGTGTTTTTCTGTAAGTATAATAGTATATGTTCTTTGGAGAATGTAGCGCAGCAGCCAAGATTAGAAGCAAGAGATTGTGAAAATAACTATTCCTTAGGCCAGGAGAAAGATGTTAGTGGCTTGAATATGGGTGGTTCACAGAGAGGTAGAGAAATTTGCTGGAAGGTCAGCGATGAGTCAGTTATGTCTCAATGATGTATAGTAAAAACAATGACAAACCAGTAGACAACATCATGGTAGATGGAGAAAACAGTGCTGTTGTCAACAGTATCCTTTTACTGGTATCCACAGTCTATATCCAGCAGTAGGCAAGTGTAAATAAATCTACTGTCAGGGATGGCTCCAAAGTTCTAAAGAGCAAGGATGTCAGTTTAAAATTTATTTTTTATTTTATTTAAGTCAGAGTAATTTTCAGTTGCTTCCTCCATCTCTGGAAGTTAAATAGTGAATAAAAAGATCAAAGAAAACTTATGGATGCCTTTGTTTTTGGTTTTTTTTCCTATAATTATATTTTATTAATTTTCGTAAACATTTACAGAGATTTTGGGTTTCCATTCATTCACCGCTGCACCATTCTCTCCAC
>NW_006399900.1:8085332-8127022 GCF_000299155.1 Elephantulus edwardii | reverse complement strand
CCCTACTGGAGAAGTTTTTGGATGTGCATAGGGATTTGAGTCTTAGAAGATCCCATTCATCTATGTTATCTTCTCCTGGTTGTAGGTTTTATGGATGCCTTTGAATTGTGGTGTTGGAATATTTAATATAACATTGATATCTAGTTTGACATGGGTAGATGTAGAACACTTGAGCAGACCTGTCACAAAAGAAGAAATTGAACAGGTCATAAAAAGACTTCTCTGTAAGAAAAGGTTCATGGCTGAATTCTAGCAAACATTCAGAGAAGATCTATCCCCAATTCTACTTAAATTATTTCAAAAAGTAGAAAAAGAAAGAACACTCCCAGAGTTATTCTATGAAGCAAGCATAACCCTCATACCAAAGCCAGGAAAAGATATTAAGAAGAAAGAAAACTAGAGACCAATATCTCTCATGAATATAGATGTAAAAATCCTTAACAAAATCTTAGCCAATAGAATCCAAAAGCATATTAAAAATAATTAATCATGATCAAGTAGGATTTATAACAGGTATGCAAGGATGGCTCAACATAAGAAAAACACTCAGCGTAATTCACCATATTAACAAAGCAAATCACAAGAACCGTATGATCTTAGCAGTTGATTCAGAAAAAGCATTTGACAAAATCCAGCACCCCTTCCTGATAAAGGCACTCAGCAAAATTGGAAGAGAAGTAAATTTTCTCAACATAGTGAAAAGTATATTTGCAAACCAAGAGACAACATCATTCTCAATGGAGAAAGAGTAAAAGCATTTCCCTGAACAGGGACCAGGTAAGGATGCTCACTGTCACCACTTCTATTCAGTATTGTAATGGAAGAGCTTGTTAGGGCAATATGACAAGAGAAGGAAATAAAAGGCATTCAAGGAGGCAATGAAATAGTTAAACTAGCACTATATGCAGATGGTAGTGTACACAGAAAACACCAAGAAAAACCTTTTAGAGCTAGTAGACCAGTTTATTAGAGTGGCAGGATACAAGTGGCAGGGTAAAAAATAAATCAGTGGGGTTCCTCTATAGTAACAGAACTCAGAGAAGGAAACCAAGAAAGCAATACCACTTACAATAGCCAACCACAAATAGAGATACTTGGGAGTGAACCTAATTAGAGACACAAAAGACCTGTACAAAGAACACTACAGAACCTTTCTACGAGACACAATAGAGACTTAAATAAATGGAAAAATGTTCCCTGTTCATGGATAGGAAGATTCAATATTGTGAAAATGATAATTCTACCAGAAGCAATCTACACATTCAATGCAATATCAATACAGATACCAAATTCATTTTTCAAGGAGTTTGAAAGGAAAATTGTCAATTTTATTTGGAGAAGAAAGAGACCTCAAATAAACAAAACCCTTTTTGGGGGGGGGGAAGAGGTAGGAGTCATAGCACTCCCTGACCTCAAAGCCTACTACACAGCATAGTAGCCAAAACAACATGGTATTGGTACAATGACAGGCACATAGACCAATGAAACAGAATTGTGAACCCATAAATAGACCCAGCTATCTCTAGTCAACTCATATTCAATAAGGAAATAAAATCCCTCAAATGGAAAGATGACAACTTCTTCAACAAATGGTGCTGGCAAAATTGGACTGCTACCTGCAGAAAGCTGAAGAAAGATCCACATCCTACACTATACACAAAAATTAACTCAATGTATATCAGAGACCTGGGAGTAAAGCCTAAAACTATAAAGTGCATCAAAGACAAACTAGAATCAAGCTTAGACAGCCTAGTCTATGGTATAAAGAGAGTGCCAAAGACAGCCAGAAATGCACAGTGTGGAGAGAATAAAATTGATGAATAGGACTTCCTAAAGATTAAATATCTGTGCACATCAGAAACATTTTTCAACAGAGTGAAAAGAAAACCTGCTGACTGGGGAAAAAACCATTTAGCAATACCATCTCAGACAAAGGTCTCATAACAAAAGTTTCCAGAATCATACAGGGCCTCCACAAGAAAAAGACTGATACACAATTATAAAATGGGAAAAGACTTGGAAATAATTTTCACAGAGAAAAATATTTGGATGGCAAACAGATACATGAAGAAATGCTTGAAATCACTGGCAATAACAGAGATGCAAACCAAAACCGCCACAATGAGATACCATCTCAGCCCTGTAGCTGGGGCAAAGATTAAAAGGACAGTAAGTAATAAATGTTGGAGAGGATGTGGAGATATAGGAACTTTTATACACACTTGGTGGGATTGTAAAATGGTACAACCACTCTGGAAGGAAGTTTGGGGTTTCCTCAAAAAGTGGAACATAGAAATTCCATGTGACCCAGCTATTCCACTTTTTGGAATATACCCCAGAAAATGAGAACAGAGGCACAAAAGGAGAGTTGTACACCAGTACTCAAAGCAGTGTTATTCACCATCACAAGAACATGGAAACAGTCCAAATGTCCAACCACAATTGAATGGATTGAGAAATGATAGAACATTCACATGATGAAATATTACACAGCCTACAAAAGTGGTGATTTTAGAAATCACTGCCTTATTTGGGAGAGACTGGAGAGCGTTATTCTAACTGAACTAAGTCCCATAAGGACAAGTACTGTACAAGACCATTATTACAGAAATGGAAAGATAACTAACTAGTAAAACATGTATGAGGATCCAAAGGAGGAAAGGTAGGAACAGAGGGGTGAGGATGAACAAAGGGGTAAATAATAGCGTTGCACAATTACATGGGTAGAGGGATGGGTAAAGGAAATGGGAAAGATCTGGTGTGAAGAACAATGTACATGAACTTTTAAAGTTGTTGTTGTTGTTGTTAAGTACACTCAAGTCACCTTCGATCCATAGTGACCTTATGTACAGCATCTCTGAAACCTTCCCTGTCCTGAGCCAGTCTCACTAATTCCAACACACCAACCCCCAGTGCTCCAGTCATTGTATAAATCCATCTCATCCGAGTCCTTTCTCTCTTGCACTGTCCCTCAACCCTTCCAAGCATGATGTCCTTCTCCTGGGACTGGTCTCTCATGGCCATGTGCCCAAAGTTTGTGAGATGGAGCTTCACAATCCTAGCCTCCAAGGAGAAACTTGGTTTCACCCTCTCCAAGACAAACCTATTTGTTTTCTTGGCAGTCCATGGTATGTTTAAGACTCTTCTCCAGCATCACAATTCGAAAGCATCAATTGTTCTTCTGTCATCCTTAGTCATTGTCTAGCATAAAAAATAATTGCAAAGACTTTGGCCTTGATAAGGCACATCATAGTCTCTAAACTGATACTGTTGCTTTCAGCATTCTGGAGAGGTTGCTGACAGCAGATTTTCCCAGTGCAATTCATCTTTTGATTTCCTGACTGCTGGTGTTGAAAGTGTTGATTGTGGAGCTAAGCAAGCTGTAGTTGTTAACAACCTCAATCTGTTCTCCATCTGTCATGGTGTTGCCAGTTGGCCCAGTCATGAGAATCTTTGTCTTCTTGATGTTAAACTTCAATCCATCTTGAAGATTACAGACATTGACTTTCACAGCAAGCACTTCAGGTCTTCTTCAATTTCAGCTAGCAAGATTGTATCATCTGCATAATGTAGGTTGTTGATAAGTCTACCTTCAGTCCTGATGCCACATTCCTCCTCATAAAGCCTTGCTTCTCAAATGTTCAGATCTGCATATGGATTGAAAAGGTATGGAGTTACCTCAATAGAATATAAAAATCTTATTAAAAATAAGTATAGAACTTTTACTGCCGTAATAACAAACTAATGTTCTTGAAGAAATATAATAAAAGTGTTTCTTAAATGCAAAGATGATGACACTTTATCTCATATACTTTGGGCATTTATTCAGAAGAAACCAGTCCTTAAAGAAGAGTAAGCATACTGGGAAAGAAGAGGGTCAGTGAAAGAAAGACTCTCAAAGTGATGGATTAACACAGTGACTAGGACGTTGGGCTGAAACATGACAAAAGGCTTGAGGGTCATGTAATAGGACAAGGTTCAGATGTATTGTTCATAGAATCACTATGAATCATGGTCCACATTATGGCACCTAACAGCAACAGCATGAAGATTAAACAGATTATATTTCACCATCAAGATAACTAAGGTCCTTATGACTGGGCCAATAGACATACCATGATAGATGGAGAAAGAATTGAAATTCAGTCATTTCATATTACTTGAATCCACAGTCAACCCTAAGTACCAGCAGTTAGGAGAGCCAGAGATGCTCTGCTTTGGGTAAGTCTTGTGTCAAGGACGTCTCACAAATACTACAGAGTAATGATACCAGTTTGAGACTAAGATGTACCTGATTCAGGCCATAATTTTTTCACTTAGTGCTGGACAATAAATGAAGTAGACAGAAGAATAGATGCCTTTGAGTTGCCGAGTGAGAGTAGCACTGAATATCCCATGAACTGCTAACAGAACGAACAGATATGGTCCTTGGAAGCCACAGTGCTCCTTGGAAGCAAAGATGGTGACATTTTCTCTCATGATTAGTCATTAGCTTAGAGAGGCTATTCTTTGAAAAGGGATATCATGCTGAGAAAAGTGGAGGGCCAGCAAAAGAGAGGAAGACTCCCAAAGAGCCAGATTTACACAGTGACTGCAGCAGTCGGCTGAAGTGTATCAGAGATAAAGAAGTTGGCACAGGGTAGACGGAATACAGTTTTATTGTTCATCCGGTTCCTATGAATTTCCTGTGTCTCAGTGGCAACAAACAACAACAACAACTGCTTATCTACGCTCTTCCTAACAAGGATATTCAGTATCTCTCAGATAAGAACTCTCCAAGAGTAAGGTCTGCTTTGCAAATTTATTGCATTTAGTCTAGTGCTATCTAATTGATCTTCAAAATGGTCCTTTCTTTATTTCATCAACAAGGAACCTGCATCTTTTAATATCTCTTATTTGAATATAAACTAACATCACACGAACTCATGTTCTAAATTGTAAGAAAAACATTTTCATCATCCTAGGCAGACACAGAAAATTGGATGCACCATTTCTTGTTGGATTTTTGAAAGTAGATGCTCTTTATATCTCAGCTCCTTAAAAACCTCCTTAAAAATCGGGTGTGTGATTTGTATACACATGTGTATACTTGGTACCAAACATTTTTTCCTCCCAAGATGAATTAAAGCAGCCCGGTGACCTCTCATTAAAGTCAGCTCCACCTTGGAGAAGTGCCAAGAAAATAAATTTTTGTCAGGAAATAATTGCCGTTCAGGGACTCAGGTCTTCTTATTCAGCAGAATGTCTTTAGGAGAAGACCCTGAGCCGAGTGCAAACCACCATCGAGTTTGGCTGCATGCAGATGCTTTCACAGCTTTATGAGAGTGCTCTAAGAAAAATTAAGTACATTTCAAGTTCACTTTGGTTTTGAAAAATTTAAAAAGAAATTTTTACTACTATATTGATTTTCTCTAAATAGTAACTCATTATGAACCTAATCTGAGTGCACTTCACTTGATAACAAAATTCTAACAGGGATAAATAATAATATTTTATTAATATTTTTATTTTCATATAATAATACCTTTACAGTGTGTTTCATTCATATACATTGTGTTTTATCCAATCTTTCATTTACATTGTATTTTGTACAATCATTCATATCTTCTAGTTTACATTATTTTTTATTAGTTTATTTAGAAAATTCGTTTAATTTACAAAATTAGTTTATTTATAAAACTGTTATTCATGTCAGATCCTTCCCATTTCCCTTTAGCCGCCCCATCGAATTGTGCGACCCTATGATTAATCCTCCCCACCCCTTTGCCCCCTTGAATCCTCATAATCATTTTACAATAATGGTTTTATACAGTATTTTTCCTTGTGGGACTGAGTAAATAGATTTTTAAACCCAGTTACATAACAGAGTGTAAAAAAATCAGGGTGAAACCTGTAATTTAGCCACCAAATAAGCTTCAAGGAGAGTATCAGGTTACAATGAGATTTAATTGGGCCAATATTCACTGTAATCACTGCAGAAAGCTGGGAGCTTGAGAGAAGCTCTAATGCCATTGGTAGTCAGAGGAAGAAGTCAAGAATGATAATTATTATTAATGTAATTTGTTCACTACTGAATATTTAGATATCACCAACAAACAAAAATGACCTACTCTTGCTGATTCAAAGATCTGTCCTTTTTTTAAGGTCTTTGCAGAGCTTAGCGACTTGATGGCACATAACATAACAACATTTTATACACACACACACACACACACACACACACACACACACGCACGCACTGTCTGTCTCAATCCATCTTGCTTAGTGCACACACATTCTCTCTCTCTTAAATATTCTTTTATCAAGAAAGGTTAATATTGGTCCTATAAGAAGTTTTTGTACTTCATAATATTTTCACATCTTAAAATAAAATATTGTTCTATTTATGTCTATGTGCCCATCTGTTTTATATATATTCCATTTCTCATTTAATTTCTTTTCTGTTGAAAGACATTTTAGTGTCAAGATCTTGGCCATCACAAGCATTTCATGAAGAGAAGTGTAGCTGAATTTTTTGCCCTTATTCGACTGGAACAGCGCACATCAGCAGAGAACTGCCAGAAGTCCAGGCTGGGTTTAGAAGGGGTATTGGTACTAGGGATATTGTAGCTAATGTTAGATGGATCTTAGCTGAAAGCAGGGAATACCAGAGGAATGTCTATCTGTGTTTCATTGACTATGCATAGGCATTTGACTGTGTGGCTCATAACAAACTGTGGCTGACTCTGAGACGAATGGGAATCCTAGAATACTTGATCATTCTAATGCAAAACCTATACTTGGACCAGGAGGCAGTTATCAGAACAGAGCAAGGGAACACTGCATGGTTCAAAATTGGGAAGGGCGTATGCCAGGGATGTGTCCTGTCTCCATGCCTTTTCAACCAGTATGCAGAACAGATTATCTGGGAGGGTGGGCTCTATGAGGAGAAATGTGGTGTCAGAATTGGTGGAAAATTAATCAACAATCTGTGTTAGGCAGATGACACAACCCTGCTTGCTGAAACTGAGGAGGACCTGAAGCGCTTGCTGCAGAGGGTCAAGGACTGCAGCCTCCAATATGGATTGAAGCTCAATGTCAAGAAGACAAAGATTCTCACCACTGGGCCAATTGGCAACATCAGGATGGATGGTGAAGAGATTGAGATTGTTCATAGCTTTAGTTTGCTTGGCTCCACAGTCCACATTCTTGGCACCAGTAGCCAGGAAATTAAAAGGCGTGTTGCCATGGGAAAGTCTGCTATTAGGGAGCTCTCTAAAGTACTGAAGAGCAATGGTATCTCACTGGAGACCAAGGTGCATCTGATACAGGTCGTGCTCTCTGCTATTACTTGTTATGCATCAGAGAGTTGGACAATGACTAAGGAGGATAGAAGGAGAATTGATGCCTTTGAGCTGTGGTGCTGGAGAATAGTATTCAGAGTACCATGGACTACTAGGAAAACAGACTCATCCTGGAAAGGGTTAAACCGGGTGGCAAGGATTCTGAGGCTCTGTCTAACATACTTTGGACATGTTGTAAGGAAAGACTGGTCCTTGGAGAGGGACATCATGCTTGGGAGGGTGGAGGGCCAGCGCAGGAGGGGAAGGCTCTCTGTGAAGTGGATTGATTCAGTGACTGGGGTAGTCAGGATGGGAGTGTCAGAGACAATGCGATTGGCACAGGACAGAGCAGAGTTTAGGGCTGTTGTACATAGGGTCGCTATGAGTTGCAAGCGACTCAACGGCACATAACAACAACATTCATGATTATTTCGTCAAAGGGAGGGGGGAAGAGCAGAGATTGAATTACGAGGTTAAATGATTATACAGTGTTGTAGCTCTTGGTGCCTCCTCCTTAAGGCGGCAGAGTGATCGGCACAGCTCTGCTGGCACGGTTCTGGAGAGCTGCGCTGTAACCCAAAGGCTGCACTCCTCTGGTGGTTGGAATCTGAGAGCTGCTCTGTGGGAGAATGATGAGCTATCTCCTCCTGTGTCGTTTATTGCCTTGGGCGTTCATTGGAAGGTTCACTCGGTGTCAGAACCTACTTGATGGCCAGGAGAAAGAGTATAAATTAAGGAGTAAAGTGTTTGTCTCTAACTAAAAGGTGGGTGGTTTGAACTTCATACCCAATCCACAGGAGAAAGATGAGGTAGTCTGCATTTGTAAAGATTTGCATCTTTAGAAAAATGTGTGGGATAGTTCTGTGTTCTCAATAGTAGTGGATTTTATTTTGATGCATATTCACAACCGTTTTACAGGATCTTTACTTAAGGTACCACCTTTCTTACCACTATCATGTGAGAGCTTACATTTTTTCACAAATGTAAAGAGATCTTTTTTGAACATGTAGATAATATCGGTAAATGCAGCCTTCCAAACATAGTTGCAGGCCATATGTAAGAATGAAACCAAATCTAGGAAATCTTGCTCTCTTTAGAAGTGTACCTGGGGCATCAAAGCCATGGTCAAAGATGGGTTAAATACCTAATTAATCCTAAACTGAGCTGCATGCTGTGCTCTAGTTCTCTATAGTGCAAACATCAGCTCTCCATCCCGGTTTTTGCAGGTCTGGGGTGAAAAGCTGGAAAGAATTAGATTGAGAATGAAGAGATTAGAAATTTGGATATGAAAAGCCAAAGGTGTCAAGATTGTACTAAGGGGTTTACACCAGGTGGCAAAAATTTGGAAAGAAATTATTTTAATTTTCCATCCAATCTCTTACCCATTCTTTGCTTCTTTCTTATGCCCTCTGTCCCTAACTTTAAAAGTTGGGCGTATCACGTTAGGCAGTAATTAGAAAGTAAGACATCAGGTTGGAGTCCATTGTATTGTAGGTTAACTTCACAGTAGATGACAGGAAACGTGCCTGGCATGCTGCCTGTAATTTAGGACATGAAATAATTGGGAATGAAGAAGCATTCACCTTTCCCCCTTAGTTCATGTCAATGTAGAAGGTTTCAGAAACAATCTGGTCCAGCTGGAATTCCTCTCAATAAGGTTGCTACCTGCTGAAGAGGTCAGGTGCTTCGCTCGTAGTCTTGGAACTATAGGCGTCATTCACCTGCAAGCACAGTATTCCTCTAGCTCCACTTTTTTCTCACTTCTGGTGCTTTATAAATTGTTCTGTCTTTTTTTCTTGCTAAGGTATGGAAATTTTATGTGTGTGGTTTACAATACAGCAGACCATTGAACAGTGCTGGAGTTAGGAACATTGAGATCCCTTGAAGACATTAATATTTATTACTGATGTTTTTATCTTTTAATATTATTTCTCTGGGAACCACTTTAAATGATGAGCTCCCAATGAGTTCTGTTTTCAAAATACATACGAAGACTAGTTTAATTAAAGAAAACTGTTATTCTTAAGTTACTTTAGAAATGGCATTGTCTGGGTTGTTGTTATGAGCTGTCTAGGTGATTCCCACCTCCATTGAGCCCAGAGGGCAGACTAGAAGTGCTTTCTAGGGATGTGAAGCTGCAGCCTTTATGGGAATCGATCTTCCCACCTTCTCCCCAAGTCTTTTATCTCTGAGAACCGCTGGTAGCTTCAGCCCACAAACCTTGTAATTAACAGCCGAGTACTTATTCATTGCATCACCAGGGCTCCATGCTGTCTGCAGAGTGGGCTGCATTCCTGCTTTACCCATTTTATACTGCAACAGTCTAAAAGCCGTACTGTAAAAGGCAACTGAGCAAAGGTGCCTTCCCCAGGGAAGTGAGGAGTGGTCGTCAAGGATGTCCTCTGTTACAGTCTTAGAGTAAAACATGGTTTCCCTGTGACATGATGTATAGTAATAGTTTGGTTACATCACACTGACTCTCCATAATTTGTTAACTGCGTTGATTAGAGGATATTGCTGCTTCAGCCAAGGTTTTTAGTTGTGCTTATCAGTTCTTGCTTTCAGGTATTTTGCATAAACTTTTATCGTGAAACACTTGCAGTCTTTTAATATTTCCATTTAGATGTCATTTCCTGAATGAGGGCTTTCCAACCCTCAACTCATTGGTTCATCTTCTTGATTTTCACACCTGGCATTCTTCATATCTTCCTGTTGTTGTTGGTTGTTGCTGTTGAGTTGAGATCAACTCATAGTGAGCCTATGAACATATCTCCTTGGTTGGCCTGCAGATGGTATTTGTTAGTGTAACTGTTTGCTACTTTTCTCAGCTTTTAAGTGATAAGTGACAATACTCCCTCCACCCCCCAATATTGTGTGCTCTTTTAGTCCATGTTGTTGTTATTTGGTTTCATCAAATCATCTGTAACTCATAGCAACCCATGAACAACAAATCTGAACTCTGTCCCATCGTTACGATTTCTGTCATTCTCAAGCATGCTGTGCCAGTCACAGCATCAATCTATCTCCTTGATGGTCATCTTCTCTTTCACTGACCCTCTGCATTTTCCAGCGTGATATCTCATTCTAAGGATTGGTTCCTCTTAAAATATGCGCTATGTATGTAAGACATGGTTTCACCATTCTTGCCTTCTAAAGAGGATTTCAGTTGTACTTCCCTCAAGAAATTTTGTTTGTTCTTTTTGTCGTCCAAGGCATATTCGATACTTTTCACTAAAATCATTCTAAGGTATCAGTTTTTCTTCAGTTTTCCCTAGTCATTGTCCAACTTTCAGATGCATAGGAAGCAGTTGAAAATACCATGGCTTGGTATAGGTACACCTTAATCTTTAAACTGACATCCTTGCTCTTTAGAACTTTGGAGATGCCCTTGACAACTTGTTTCTCCATTGCAACATATCTTTTGCTTTCTTGACTGCAGCTATCATGAGTATTGATTTTAGATTCTAGTAAAATTAAAACCTTGACAACTTCAGTCTTTTCTTCATCTATCATGATGTTACTTACCTATTGGCCTAATGGTGAAGAGTTTGTTTTCTTGATGTTGAGATGTAACCCATATCTAAGGCTTTGATCTTTGATCTTCTGCAGTAAGTGCTTCAAGGCTTCTTCACTTTCTGTAAGCAGGTTGTGTCATCTGCATCTTACAGGTTATTAGTGAGTCTTCTCCAGCGCTGAGGCCGCATTCTTCATATCGCCTAATTTATCAAATGACTTGCTCAGCATACAGACTGAATAGGTATGGAGAAAGGATACAACCCTGATATACACCTTTTCTGGTTTTAAAATGTGCAATATTCCATTGTTCTGTCCTGACAACTACTTCTTAGTCTGTGTATAAGTTTTACATGAGCACAGTTAAGTGTTCTGGGATTTCCAATTTTTTCAGTATAATCTATAATTTGTTATGATCCATATAGTAAAATGCCTTTGTATCATTAAAAAATACAAGTAAATGTCTTTCTGGTATTCTCCTCTTATAGCCAAGATCTAGCTGACATCAGCATTGTTACCTCTTGTGCCATGGACTCTTCTGAATTAACCTTGAATTTCAGGTAGTTTCCTATGTATGTACTATTCCAGCCATTTCATAATGAGCTTCAGCAAAATTTTACTTTCATGTAGTATTAGTGACATTATTTGATAATTTCCACATTCTGTTTGACCACCTTTTCTTGGAATGGGTACAAATAAGAATCCCTTCCAGTTAGTTGGCCAGGTGGTTGTTGTTGATTGCCATTGAGTCGAGTATGACTCGTAGTGACCTTATGAACAAAAGGCTTGAAGCCCTTCCACAACGATCACTATTTATCAAAGTTCACAGTTTCCAGAGGCAGCTGTTTAGGAAGTGGATTCTACTCCTGCTTGATTATTTCTTGTCATAGAATCCCAAGAACATTCTGGCTTGCATCTTATTTCCTGAAATGCCTCATTTGGTATTCCATCAATACTTGGGGCTTATTTTTTGCTAATGCCTTCAGTGTAGCTTACATTTTTTCCTTCAGTACTGTTGGTTCTTGATTACTTGTTACTTCCTGAAATAGTCCGATGTCAACCAATTCGTTGTGGTCTCTGTATATTCCTTCCTCTTCTTTTGATATTTTCAAGGTTTTACTCATTGAATCCTTCAGTATTGCAACTCAAGGCTTGATTTACTCTTCAAATCTTTGAGCTTGAGAAATGCTGCGTGTGCCCTTCGCTTTTGATTTTCTAACTCCAGTTCCTTGTATATTACATTATAACATTTTGATTTGTCTTTTTCGGTTTCCCTTAGAAATCTGTTCAGCTCACTTACCCCAGCAACCTTTTTGTTGCTTCTATTTGCTTCAGTGCAAGTTTCAGAGTCTGTTTTGACATCCATTCTGGTCTTGTCTTTTCTGTCTTTATAATTACATTTTGCTCTCTTTATGGATGATATCCTTGATGTCATTCCACATCTCATCTGTTCTTCAATCATTTGCCTTCAGTGTGCCAAATCTATTCTTAATGTGGTTTTTAAATTTAGTTGAGATATGCTCAAGGTCATGTTTTGGATGTCGTAGACTTATTTGAATTTATAGTTCCATAGTAAATGTTTAAGAAATTATTACTGACTACTAAACATAGATAATATAGAAATCAGTCCTGGGTGAAGCACTTCTATGTACTTTAATTCATGGGCTTCATGGGCTTTAATTTTAACATTGAATAGTTGTTTTTTCAATCAGTAGTTTAACCATCAGCAGCATCACTCATATCTGGGACAAAATGTTAATTATCATCATTGATGGAAATGAGCTAGAGCTCGGTAAAAGCAAAAGGAAATTAAGACAGATGCTATAATCAAAGCAGATTAAAAAATTCAAATAAAAGCAGGTAAATAGCTTTTCCCATTATAAAGTGTAACATTTCAGAAATGATTTATCACAAGCTTTCATAATCCTTCTCCCAAGAAATAATAATTGTATAAATTTACTCTATTTGATTATGTTTTAAAGTATATATTAAATTATGTCTCAGATACTATAATTATGTATCTTATATGTATTTACTTTAAAAAACTGAGCTCACATAAAAATTTGTATTCTCCTTTTTCCCCATTTCATTTAATGTCACTCTTTATTTTTTGCTTTTATCAGAATTTCTTTAGCTCCTGCCTTTTCATTAAGGACTTTTGGAATTATTTCTTTTTCCAGGTAAATTATAGGTAACATTGCAGTTAATTACGTTTTCGAAATCTCTACCCATTTTGCTCTGTTCTGTTTTGGACGTTTTTTCCAGTTTTTCCTCTGTTGTCAGCTAAATCTGCAGTCAGTTTTCCTTGACAAGTGCTGTTTACTTTTCAAGCAACAAGGGGAGAAATGAAGAGAGGGTGTCAGAAATCAAAATGAGGGAAGGAAGGGTGGTTTGCACAGTTGGAGAATCATTAAAGGAAGGCAGGGCATTGAGAGCTGTGAGTGGTGGATAAGCCAGCAGAGGCAGGGGAGTTGATTCCTGAGGCTTCCCGGTTAGTTTGTGCTAACAGAGGCGCACATTACAAACACTGCCTGGTAGATGTGTCATAATCTTTCACACATATAGTATTGAAGAGCACAACTATGTTAGGCTTATTTGTAAAGCTCACTATATCTTCTGTGTATTTTTTCATCTTATCCTCCTTCAAGGGAGTGCTGACCTCCTAGGCTTTCATACAACAACTTATCTCTGTCATAAAACAAGCTGTCAAGGTTTCCACTTCACTTAGATCCACCATCCATGGTGGCAGCAGTCAAGAAATCCGCAGACATGTTGCACTGGGGAGATCCATCATCAAATACTTCACCAAAGTGTTAAAGAGCAAGACTTCAGTCAGCTTAAAGACTAAGGTGCACCACTTGTGTCCCCATGATATTTTTCAGTTGCTTCCTGTGCGTCTTAAATTTGGCGAGAAAATGATGATGACAGAAGAACTGAAGCCTTTGAATTGGGGTATTGGCCAAGAATGCTAAATATTCCATGGTCTGTCAAAAGAACAAACACGTTTTTCTTGGAGGATATTCAACCAGAATATTCCTTAGAAGCAAGGATGATGAAACTTTGTCTAACTTTGGACATATATTCAGAAGGAACCAACCCTTGGAGAAAGACACCATGTTGGTGAACATAGAGTGTCAGGGAAAGGGAGAAAGATGCCCAGCGAGATGGATTGACAAAATGACCGCCACATTGTCGTGAGCATGACAGAAAATGAGGATGGTGCTGGATAGGACAGTTAGACCTGTTGTTGATAGGATTATCAGGGGTCAGCTCAATGGTACCTAAAAATGACAACAACATGTATTATTATAGCAAAGAAACTGTAATACACCTTTTAAACAATTTTTTATTTATGTGTGTGTACCTTTGAATCAGACCTGACTGGTGCAGGAGGAAGTTGCCCCTTCTTCTCCAGCTGAGCATCTGGTGGATTAGAACTGTGAGCCTTTGGGACTGCAGTGCAGCTTCTTGCCACTAGGCCACCAGAGCTCCCTTAGAAATTGTAATACATCTTCAGGTTATTTTGCTTGTTCATATTTCCTTTCTGTGCTTCCCCCCCCACACCCACCTCCCATCTGTTCATAAAGGTACACAACTTTTCTCTTTATAAACTAACTACCTTTTGGCCTTGGACTCACAAATCCTCCAGCAGTTTTCAGAAGCCGTAAATCACATGGCAAGGTACTGTCTGTCTTTCTCCCACAGCATATATCCTCTTCCAAGGATTGGTCCTTCTTGATAACATACCCAAAGTACATTAGGCTAAAATGTACTTTTCCTAACCTCTTGACCATCTCCACTTTTAAGGATCATTTCAGATCCTTAAAGATGCATTTGTTTATTCTTCTGGCAACCCATAGTATACTTACTATTGTTTGCTAACACTCTAACTCAAAGACATTAATTTTTCTTCAGTCTTAACCATTGTTCAACTTTCTCATATATATGAAAACTAAAAAACAAACAAAAACAAAGTAGGAACAGACTCATAACTGACCCTGCAGTAGATTTTTGAAGGTGATAAAAATTGCACATCTTTCTCCCTTGGAGCTGCTGGTGAACTTGAACTGTTTGAGAGCCTCCACGTTCTGTTAGCAGCACCACTCGGTGTATGGACTACATCATCGGCACTCTCATTCACAAACATCTGAAGTGACTGAATTTGTCATGGATTGTGTCAGGTGTACCCTACACCTCATCTTTACTTACAACACTTTAAAGAGGTCTTACAACAGATCTGTCTGATGTAATAAAATAAGTCATTTAGTTTTTTGCTGTTGCCTGCATGGTGGTTGATGATGCTTCCAAGTAAAATGAAATCTTTGACAACTGTAATTTTTCATTTTTTTCCATGATGTTGTGTTATAAGCTTAGGGAGGATTTTTGTTGAGATATAATATAGTCTTTGGTCAGTAAGCGTTTCAGGAATTCATCACTTTCTGCAAAAAAGCTTGTATCAACTGCATCTTACACTTGTATCACTGCTAGTGAGTCTTTTACCAATCCCGAGGTCATGCTGGTTTTTGTTGGTTTTTCCCCCTCTGGTTTCCAGATTATTTCTGCAGCATCTAGATTGAGTAGTATGGAAAAAGAATATAGCCTTGACACAAATCTATGGACCTGATAGAATTAACAATTAGTTGTTGTTGTTAGGTACCATGGAGTCAACTATGAGTCACAGAGACCATATGAAAAACAGATCTGAGACTTGCTGTATCCGGTATCATTTTTACAATCTTCTACCTGCTTGAGCCCATTCTTAGAGTCTTTGGGCCCACTGAGGGTCTTATTCTCTTTTTCTGACACTCATTCTTTCCCAGAATCATGTCTTTTTCTAAGGACTGATCTTTCCTAAGTTTCACCATCCTCGCCTCCAGGAAGCACCCTGAATGCATTTCCTGTAAGACAGACTTACCTGTTCTCTTGGCTTCATGAGATGTTTAGTACTCTTCTTCAGCACCACAATTCAAAGACATCAATTCTTCTGTCATCCTTACTCATTGTGCGACTTCAGATGCATAGAAAGCAATTGAAAAGAACAGGGCTTGGGTCAGGCACACCTTAGTCTTTAAATTGACATCCTTACTTTTTAGCACTGTAGAGAGGTCTTCTCAGTAGATTTTCCCAATGCAGCACATGATTTGTGTTCCTCACTCTTGTTACCTTGAATATTGATTGTAGATCCAAGGAAAATTAAATCATTGACAACTTTATTCTTTATCTTTTGTGATGTTGCCTATTGATGTTGCCTATTGATGTTGCCTGTAGGTGAGGATTTTTGTTTTCTTGATGTTGGACCATAAATCATATTTAAGGTTGTACTCTTTGATCTTCTGTAGCTAGTGCTTTAAGTCTCTTCACTTTCAGCAAGGTTCTGACATCTGTATAACTCAGGTTGTTGGATGCATTTTTATCCAATTTCAATGTCACATTCCTCTTCCTATAGTCCAGCTTCTCAAATTATTGAGTCAGCACACAGATTGAATAGTTAGGGAGAAAGGATACAACCCTCATGCATACCTTTCCTGATTTTGAATCATGCAGTATTCCCTTGTTCTGTTTGAACAACTGCTTCTTAGTCTATATGTAGATTTCACTTTAGTACAATTAAATGTTCTGAGATTCTCAGTCTTCTCATTGTTATCTGTAATTTGTTATGACAGACAACTGCCTTTGCATAGTCAAAAAAATGAATAAACAACTCTGTTTTCAGCCATTGTCCAACCAGCATCAATAGTCATGTCCCTTGTGCCAAAATCTTCTAAATCCAGCTTGAATTTCTGGGTGATCCCTGTTAATTTTACTTTGTGTGATATTAATGATATTGTTTGAGAATTTCCACATTCTGTTGGATCACCTTTTATTGGGAATGGAAACAAAGATAGATCCCTTCCCATCACTTGGCCAGGTAGCTATCTTTAAAATTTCTTGGCATAGACTAGTGAGCACATTCAGGGCTGCATTTATTTGTTGAAACATATTAATTGATATTCCATCAATTCCTGGAGCCTTATTTTTGGCTCGTGCCTTCATAGCACCTTGAAATTCTTTCTTCATTACTGTTGGTTCTTAATCATATGCTACTTTACAAAATGTTTCTTTGTTGACCAGTTCTTTTTGGTATGATGACGTGTATTTCTTCCATTGTCTCTTCACGCTTCCTGTATCATTTCATATTTTGTCCATAGAATCTTTTGGTATTACAATTCAAAGCTTAAATTTGTTCTTCAGTTCTTACAGCTAGAGAAATGCAGAGTATGTTCTTCCCTTTTTCTGATTCCATGTCTGCATATTTCATTATGATACTTTGCTGTCTTCTCTAGCTGCCTTTTTTAATCTTTTGTTCCTTTCTATTACCTCAGCATCCATACTCCCCATTTTTAAACATATTTTGTAGTGCGGGTAACTGGGAGTTATTATTTGTTAAATGTTCATTGTGTACTCATATTGAATCTTGTCACCCATTGAGGACTAGGAAGTTACTTTTTAATCTGTTTTCAAATGATGACATTAAGGTTTTCAGGGATCACATTCTCCCAGAACTTGATCTTTGCTAGAAGAGTGGCTAGATCTTTTAGTCATTGTTCTGCCCCTGTTGGTTTCTCAGAGTCCTCTGTCTATTAGACAGATTGTTCCCCAATATTGCTGGTCCATTCTTGGCAGTTTTTCCTCTTCTCTTTCCTCTGACTTGATTTTTCCAGGATTCAAATATGGAAGATTTCATCCATCTATTAAAGTAAGCACTCATCCACCCATAGGGAGGTCTGATGATCTAGTGACAAGAAGCTGTGCTGTAATCCCAAAGGCACACAATTTGAATTCACCAGCTGTTCCATGGAGAAAGATGGGTAATCTCCTCCTGTACTATTAACTGCCTCTGAAAATCCACTGGAATGCCAGCTGTGGGTTGGTTCTGACTTGACAGTACATAACATCCTCCTAAAAGTACCACTAAAATTTCCTAACTGAAATTTTAAAGAAAGCTTTTCATTTCTTCACACATTTCCCACTTTGTCCCACTAACTCTAGTGTCCACTAAAACCTACTTTCTGCCACTGCCTGTTATTTTCCTGGGTCTCTAAGTAACCTCCTTGATGTTGAATTCAGTGGATTCTCCTTGGACCCTGTCTTACTTGACTTTCCTGCCTCATATTTTATACTGCTGCTTCCTTCCTTTTTCTTGAAACACTTTCTACCTTCATATGGCTGCCCTTACTTTAGCTTTTCTATGTCTCTTGAATTGCCTGCTCTTAGCTTGCTTCAATCTGTGTTAGTCCCTGCAGTGTCTGCTTGATCATAGCTTCCACCACTGCTCATCACTGGAGTGTCTGTGGGATTTTACATTTCCATCCAAGTTCCTTTATTCTCAAGGTGCCCGCCCTGGTGTCCCAGTGATGCAGTGCTCATTCTGTTTGTGCATCACATCCACTTCTGTGACTCCTGTTACTATGTAGATACTATTGAATCCTAATTCATTATCTCTGCCTTCATGAAGGCCAGAGAGTCACATCTTCGTATCTCTCTGCCTGTTAGCCATCTCAGTTTGAATGTTTAAAATTGAGCTCATCTTATTGCAAGCAGAATAGAGAGGATTTTGTATGTGGAAAATGGGCAAATCATGTGTTTTAATCCACCTCACAGCAGCTAGAAAGAGCAAGGATGTTTTGAGTGTACAGAGTGAATTTTCAGTGCGTAGTAGCCACACCCTTGCCTCCATCACCATAAGGACTAGCATTCATGAGAAAAGAATGGCGGGACTTAGACATAAGGAATCATGCCTTGTTTTGTTAGTTGCCATTAAGTAGATTCCAGCTGATGATTAGTTGGGAGTTCTGGTGGCCTAGTGGTAAGGAGTTACAATGACAACCAAAAGCATGTGGTTTGAATCTACCAGCTGATTCTCAGAACAAATATTGGCAGTCTCCTCTGTAAACCTGTTGGAGGATCCACTATGAGTGAGTTCCAACTTGTCAGTACATAACAAAATCAACACCATGTAACAACAACATGAACACCATATAACAACAGCATCACTGCCATACAACAACATCAATACCGTACAACTACAACATTAACGCCATATGACATCAGTGCTTTACCATAATATCAACACCATACAACATCAGCACCATACAATATTGTCAATGCCATACAACAGCAACATCAACGCCATATAACAACATCAACTCCATAAAACATCATTGCCATACAACAGCAACATCAGTGCCATACATTAACATCATAAATGCTATACAGCATTGTCAATGTCATACAACATCGCCATACAACAGCAACATCAATGCCATACAACAACATCTATGCCAAACAACAACATCTACGCCATACAGTGACATCAACACCATACAACATCAACACCATGCAACAACATCAACACCATACAGCAATATCAATGCCATACGAAAACAACACCACCATACAACATCATCACCTTACAACATCAATGCCATACAACAGCAGCATCATTGCCATACAACATCAATGACATATAACAACATCAACACACTACAACAACAATACTACAACATCAATGCCACATGACAACACCAACAGCAACAACACCATACAACATTAACTCCAAACAACATTAACACCATACAACATCAAGGCCATACAACATTATTGCCGTACAACATCAATGCCAGACAACAACATCAGTGCTGTACAACAACAGCATCAATGCTATACAACAGCATCAACGCCATACAACAACAGCATCAACGTTGTACAACATCAGTGCAGTACATCAACACCATACAATATCAACATCATACAAAAACATTAATGCCGTACAACATCAGTGCAATACAACAATATCAACGCTATACAACATCAACACTATATAACAAAAACATCAATGCCATACAACATCAACACCATATAACATCAACGCCATACAACATCAATACCATACAATAACATCAATGCCGTACAATATCATCATACAACATCAATGCCATACAACATCAACACCATATAACAACATCAACACCTTGTAACAACAACATCAGCACCATCTAACAACAACATCAACACCACGTAACAACGAAATGGGGTTGTGCAGTCGTCATGATCATTGGCATATTTACCTACATGGTAGCAGCTTTGTTTGTCCTTGTCTCTGAGCATTTTCTTCCTTTATACTGACCTTCCACTTGACCAACCAGGTTTTCCTTTTCTAGTGGTTGGTCTTTCCTGATGAAGTATCCAGATTAAGTGAACTGAAATTTCACTATCCTTGCTTCTCGAGGCATGTTGTTCTTGATAGGTGCCATCAAGACGTCTATAACTCATAGTGACTTTATAAACAAGGGATCTGAACCCTGCCCTATCCTGTGTAATCTTTCTCATCTCTGCTGTATTTGAGCCCATTGTTATAGTCACTGTGTCAATCCTTGTTGTTGAGGGTCTTCCCTTCTTTCACTGACCCTTCACCTTTTCAAGCATAGTTAATGGCTTCTTCCAAACACTGGCCCCTCCTAACAATATGCCCAAAGTATGTGAGG
Organism: Elephantulus edwardii; assembly: GCF_000299155.1. Lineage (NCBI taxonomy): Eukaryota > Metazoa > Chordata > Mammalia > Macroscelidea > Macroscelididae > Elephantulus > Elephantulus edwardii. The sequence continues at coordinate 8,106,663 of NW_006399900.1, read as the reverse complement.
CAAGTTTCATCATCCTTGCCTCTAAGAAGCACCCTGGTTGCACTTTCGTTCTTTTTTTTTTTTTAAAAGAAAAAAACCCTTTATCATAAAAAAAGAAGATATGAAAATGGGATATAAGAAGGGGAGGGAAAAAGGGTGCAGGTGAAGAATGCAGATGTGCCTTGCATGGTGCAGTACAAACTGGATCCTGAGTTAACTGGGGGCAGTATAACAGATGGTGGTGGGTGTTGTTGTTGTTGTTGTTATGTGCCATTGAGTCGCTTGCGACTCATAGCGACCCTATGTACAACAGCCCTAAACTCTGCTCTGTCCTGTGCCAGTCACACTGCCTCTGACACACCCATCCTGATTACCCCCGTCACTGAATCAATCTACCTCATAGAGGGTCTTCCCCTCCTGCACTGTCCCTCCACCCTCCCAAGCATGATGTCCCCCTCCAAAGACCTGTCCCTCCTTACAACATGTCCAAAATATGTCAGACGAAGCCCCAGAATCCTTGCCTCCAAGGAGTAGCCTGGTTTAAACCTCTCCAGGATGAATCTGTTTGTTTTCTTGGCAGTCCATGGTACATTCAATACTCTTTTTCCAGCACCACAGCTCAAAGGCATCAATTCTCCTATCCTCCCTAGTCATTGTCCAACTCTCTGATGCATAACAAGTGATTGCAAAGACCATGGCCTGTATCAGACACACCTTAGTCTCCAGAGACACACCTTTGCTCTTGAGTACTTTAGAGAGGTCCCTAACAGCAGACTTTCCCATCACAATACGTTTTTTTAATTTCCTGTCTCCTGGTGCCAAGAGTGTTGATTGTGGAGCCAAGCAGACTAAAGCTGTGAACAATCTCAATCTCTTCGCCATCCATCCTGATGCTGCCAATTTGCCCAGTGGTGAGAATCTTTGTCTTCTTGACATTGAGCCTCAGTCCATACTGAAGGCTGCAGTCCTTGACCCTTTGCAACAAGCGTTTCAGGTCCTCTGCAGTTTCAGCAAGCAGGGTTGTGTCATCTGCAACTCACATTGTTGATAGATCTTCCACCAATCCTGATGCCACACTTCTCATAGAGCCAAGCCTCATGGATAATCTGTTCTGTATACAGGTTGAAAAGGTATGGCAATAAGACACATCCCTGGAATACACCCTTCCCAATTTTGAGCCATGCAGTGTTACCCTGCTCTGTTCTGATGACTGCCTCTTGGTCCAAGTATAGGTTTCGCATTAGCACGATTAAATGTTCTGGGATTCCCATTCTTCTCAGAGTCAGCCACAGTTTGTTATGATCCACGCAGTCAAATGTCTTTGCATAATCAATGAAACACAAATATACATTCTTCTGATATTCCCTGCTTTCAGCTAAGATCCATCTAACATCAGCTAGAATATCCCTAGTAGTATGACCGCTTCTAAACTCAGCCTGGACTTCTGGAAGTTCTCTGCTGATGTGCTGTTCCAGTCAATTTTGGACAATCTTCAGTAGAATCTTGCTTCAAAAGACTTAAACCAGCAGAAAAAGGACTTGGAAACTCCCTCTTTTGAACCAGCAGCTTAATCAATTCATTGCTCAGTTGGGATAAGGAACCAAACTGCAGCAGGCCCAAGGGACCAAGTCCCAGAGGCCACGTAACCAAAAAGGACTTAAGGCCAGGCAGGCTGCTGACTTGTTCTCATGACAAAACAGTGAGGCAGGTCTCAGCACTTTATGAATGTGCATACTGATGTCAGAAGGAAGGGAACATTGAGTTCATTACCTCTGGCTAGCCTGCTGGTGGTCTGGCCTTCCAGTGTAGGGATGGCTGGTACTATGAACGTTTTCCCATCTCTCTCAAGTATTCCATATAAAAAGTTAAGCTGGAGTGTCCCAGCCACCCTCACCCTCCAAAACACACCAGTGCAGGTCAACTTCTTTAGTGGAGACCAGAGTAAATGAAGAGGTTCTGGTAGCTTGAGACACACTTGTACCCAGTGGAGGTTCAAGCACCTGAGTCTCAAATGCTAGGAAAAGAGGGCTGGCGTGGGGCAAGTAAACAGGATGGGCAGTAAAGATGTCAGTCTGAGTCTGGCCCCTCTCTCTTGAAAGTAGTTGTTTTATAGCAGGAAGTAGTCTGTCCTTTCCTAGTCTTTGAGGGGCTGGAGTGAACCCGGGTCTCATCTGGATCCACAGCAACCTTCTGCTCCTGGAACATTCTGAAGTGTTTATACCCACAAATCTGAAGGGTGAAATATTCTTTACTCAGCTTCTTTTTTGGCTGAGTAGAGACAGTGATGTGGAGCAGAGCTGTCTTGGTATTCCCAGGAGGTGATTCGGGACAAAGCTTCTCCTTCTTGTGGAAATTTTCTTCCTCAGTGTGTCTGTCCCTCCTAAGACAGGCACAAACACGTACCTCAAAGCTATTAGATGCCAACAAATTGCCACTGGAGTCTTCCAGAGGGATGGTGAGGATGAGCCTTTGGTTCATGCCATCCATGCAAGAGCTGTTACATGTGAAGTTGTAGTGGATGGTGGTACAGTCAGAGCCAACCTCAGGTGGCTCATAAGACACCATCACGCTATGTCGCAGAGTGGTGCTGTTGTCCAGATACTCAACACGCAGGTTTCCTTCCACCCGGATGAAGTGCTGAGGAAGGGCTGGGCCATCACTGTTGTCGGAGTTGCATTCGTGGTGAGGGTGAGGCCTCAAAGTCTCTGTCATATGCCCCAGTTTCTTGCAGCTGGCCATGGTATGGATGCAGGTGCCAGGTGGAAGTGGCAAGGTGACCCACCGCTGCACTGGGCAGGTCTTGGCCAGCTGGCAGAATAGCTTGTTAAGGTCAGGGGAGTACATGCAGGTGACAGACTTGGCTGTCCCAGACTGTAGGAAGTCTAGATGGAAGCCATAGGTGCCCAGGTAGGTCTACTGCGAGGGGCCAGAAGATAAGAGGGACCAGAACGTGGCCTGCACTGGTTCCCGTGTCAAGGCTGATGTTGAGGCTGCTGATGTTCATTGAGCTTCAACTTGCTTTTCTAATCAATTTTCAAGGACTTATGGGAGGACTAGATTGTCCATTTCTGAGGGTGACAAGGGGGACAGAATTGGCTTCTCAGGAAGGACTTCCCATAAGTAGGAAAAGGACTCTTGGCTCAGAGGGAGCTCCATGCTGAGATCTAGCTGGGACTCCTCCATTACAGCTCTCCAGAAGGCAACCAGAACCTCTGAGGAGCACCCTCTGATTCAGGACACCAGTGCTGCGGTAGCCAGCCGCTAGTTGCTACCAGGATGATGCCTATGGAATTTTTTTTTTTGCACACTTTTTCCAAGACATACCTGTTTATTCTTTTGGCAGTCAGTGGTACATTCAGTACTCTTCTAACAGCACATCTCAAAGCAATCTGTTGTTCTTTCCTCGTTATAAATTGTCCAATTTTCAGATGCACAGCAACTAGTTGATAAGACCATGACTTGAATGAGGTCAGACTTTAAATTGACATTTTTGCTCTTTGGCAGTTTGGAGAAGTCCATGACAGCAGTTTTCCCAATGTAACACATCTTTTTTGATTGAAAATCCTCCTCCAACTCTTTTCTTCATTGATATTTTGTTTCATACATTCATTCCCATACATTGTGTTTTATAAAGTTAATCACATTGGACTATGCCCACCATTAGCCAATCTTTTTAGGTCACCACTGGATCTTTCCCATTTTCTTCACCCTTTCCCTCCACCCACTAAATTGTGCACCCCTGTGACTTTCCCCCTGCCCATCTTTTGATTTCTTGTGTGCTAGTACGAAGGGTGTTGATTGTAGATCCAAGTAAAATTAAATCATTGACAATGAACAACCTTGGGACTAGCAGTCAGGAAATAAGGAGATGCATTGTACTAGGACCTTTCCAAATTACTGAGGAGTAATAATGTCAGTTTGAGGACTAAGATGTGTATAATTCAAGTCATAGTCTTTCCACTCACTTGCTATGTATCTGAGAGCTGGACAGTGAATAAGGATGACAGAAAAAGAATTGACACATTTGAACTGTGGTGTTGGAGAAGAACACTGAACATCTCCTGGATGGCCAAGAGAACAAAAAGATATGTCTTGAAAAAGGTGCAGACAGAGGGCTCTTTGGAGGCAAGAATTAAGAGACTTCATCTCACATGCTTTGGGAATGTTGCTAAGAGAGTCTATTCCTTTGAGAAGGACATGATGCTCAGAAGGGTGCAGGGTCAGCAAAGGAGAGGAAGACTCTCAACCAGGTGGACTGATATAGTGACTGCTGCAGTGGGCTCTTATGTGTCAGGAAGCTGAAAGATGGCACAGGATAGAACAGGGTTCAGACCTTTTGTTCCTAGGATCACTGTGAGTTGTACTTGACTTGACAGCACCTAACAACAGCAACAACGCTGGTCTACTGGTTAAGATTTTTGTTTTGTTTTCTTGGTATAAAATTTTTATTTTATCTGCTTTACTTAAAAAGTTTATATACATTGTTTTTCACACCAGATCTTTCCCATTTCCCTAACCCACCCCTCCTCCACCCACTAAGTTGTGCAACCCTGTGATTACTCCCCTGCCTATCCTCACCATTCTGCTCCCATCCTCGCCCCCCTTAGATCTTCATACACATTTTACTAGTTATCTGTTTCTATCATAATAGTCTTATACAGTATTTGTCCTTGTGGGACTTATCTAGTTCATTTAGCATAATGCTCCACAATCCCTCCCAAGTTAGGTAGTGATTTATAAAATCATTGCTCCTGCATGCTGCATAGTGTTCCATCATGTTAATGTACTATAATTTCTCAGTCCACTTGATTGTGGTTGGACATTTGGGCTTTTCCCATGTTCTTGTGAATAATGCTGTTATGAACATTGCTGAATGTAATCCATATTGAAGGCTGTAGACCTTGATCTTCTGCACTGAGTGCTTCAGGTCTTCTTCACTTTTAAGAAATGAGGTTATATTATCTACATACTCCAGGTTGTTGAGACTTTCTTCGATCCGCTTTCCATACTCTGGAATTTTTGGAGGCTTCTGGAAGACCATAGTATATTAAGTATATCTCACTATCTCCACAATTCAGTTGTATCAGTTTTTAATATTGTCCAACATTTTCATGCATATAAGGTTGAAAACATTACGATTTGAGTCAAGCATACTTTACTTACTAAAATAATACCATTGCTTTTTTAAACTTTGAAGCAGTATTTTGTAGTACATCTACTCAAGGCAATACGCCATTTGATTTCTTGGCTGCTGCTTTCATGGGTATTGATTGTTGATGCAAATAGAAGGGAATTGTTGGCAGTTTCCTTTTTCCCCACACCGTTTGTCATGCTGTTGTTTATGAGTCCACTCATAAGGATTCCTGTTACTATCACATTCTGTCATCTGTCCTTCCTTTTGAATATTCCAGCGCTGTTATCTTCCTCAGCCATGCATTGTGACACACTGGGGCAGAATCCGTGTCTGCTGTCCCACCGTGGGAACTCCATGGTGTTTGGGACTTACTACTCAAATTATCTCCTGTGCTTGGCATAGTTCCTGAAACTAAGTTGGTTGTCAGTGAAAATGTCACAGTGGAGATGAGCTGTTACGAGCCCTCAGAAAAACATTTGATGTTTGACATCATCAGAGATGTATTATCTGCTGATGGTCACATTGAGCTTTTGTTCACAGAACATAAAAATTGATACTAAACACAATTTCAGTAGAAAAATATTCTGGTTTTATCTACTAATTCTTTTTTGAATTTGTATATATTTTTAAAAGACTAAACTTATACTGAAATTGGAAAATATCCACTAGGAACATTTCCCAAGATTCGATCTTTCAAGTTTTCCAGGATTTTTAAAAATAACATAATAGTCATATGTTAACTTTAATAAAGCCCCTGTAGGCATGAGCTTGGTGAAATAATGGCTTAATCATTGTGCTGCTAACCGTGAGGACAGTTCTAACCTACCAGCTGTTCTGCAGGAGAAAGGTGTCTGCTCCACAAAGGTTGCAGCCTCAGATGCTTAGGGAGCAGTTCTGCTGTCCTGTCAGGTCTCTGTGAGTTAAAATCATATCACTAGCCATGGGTGCATCTAGTCTGGGAACCTGTTGGTGTTGCAAGTGGTAAATGTGCAATGCTGCTAACCAAAGGTCTAACCAAAGGTTGGATGTTCAAAATGACTTCCAGACAAGATGCCCTTAAAATTCTGTAGAACATAGTTCTCTTCTGACTAGCATGTAATCACATTGAGTTGAAATCAGCTTAATACTTTGTTTGTAAAATGTCGTCTTTATAGAATGGTACATAGAATAGACTCTGCAACTGTCTAATGGCTTTTGGAGATACTTGTGCGACAGATTTCTCAAAGAAGACAATGCCTATAATAAACTACTAATTCTTTTCATTGACGGTAGCATAAGTATAACCATATGTTACAATTTGCAATAAAGGAATTAATGTAATTATTGTATGTTAAAATTTGAAAACTGTTTATAAAATAAGTTAATATATTATTTGGAGATATAGTGGGTTAAAATCTTAGCTCTATCACATGTCTTCATTATTAGCTTAAACTAGTAAACAACTCTCAAGTTTTGAGTTTCCTCTTCTGTGAAAAAGAAAGAATTTGCTAGAGAAATAGTAAGATAATGCCTGAAAGTCATATAACACAGAAGGTACCACAAAATAGATACTCGTTTATGCCACCAGACATTCCACTGTCAGTATTAACCCAAATTAAGTCAAAGAAGATATGTTTGAAGTATGTATTAGCTCCTTATCTGATGGGATATATGATTAGTCATTATATGTATGGCAACAATCTGGAAAAAGGGATACTCTGAGGGGAGGGCTGGGGGAGAGGATAAGGAATGGGGAAGAAAATGTGCAATAATGGAAAAAAATTAAAATATTTTAGATGTTAAAAAATAAATATGTGTTAACTCACTGGGAAAATAAGTCTATTGCCAATCTACATTTGTGTGTCAGTTATCCAAAGAGACATGAACTGTTCCATAGTTCGGCTTTGCGACTTTATCTACATCTGTCATAATACAAACATGCACCGATGTAAGGATTTTAGTTCATGCTATTTGATAGGAATTCTTAAATCTCATAATAATCAAGCCAATCCTTGAAAAGAAATCTTATCAGTATTTTAGTGAGTTATTTTAAAATTCTCTATGACTTACAGTGGCAATTTTGTTTATTGTCTGTGTAGACTACAGTGACTCCCATACAATCTAACTACTAATTACAGAGGATCTTGCTGAACTTGCACGCAGAATACCCCTAAAGTTGTAAACTGCAAGTTTGATTACTGCTCACGGATAGTTGATACTCAGTTATTGTGTACAGTTACTATCTGATATATGCAGGCATAACAGAGCTAACTTTTTGGAGTGTTTGCTTTAAAATTCATTGGGAAATGTGGTGTTTATAACATGGCATTTTAATTTGTGAGTGACTGTTTTTAAGTATCTTATTGCATTTCTCTTGATGTTTCCCTATTAATTTTTTTCTTAATTGATCCCTGTGCTCTCTCTCTCTCTCTCTCTACCTACCTTCCTGGCAGTCTTTTTCCTATAAAAGGACCCATCTGTCTAAGGTAGAGATTCTCCAATTTACTTAACAAATACTTAACAGTGACTAAGCTAGCAGGAGTAGGCATGCTTATCATTAAGAAATCTCTTCTAACCCTGTCTTTTCAGTGAAGTGATGTTTTGTTTTCCTTTAATTAAAAAAAGGTCTCTGTTTGCTTTAAATTAATGTACTCAAAATATGCCTAATATCTAATAAAGAACAAAGAATGTATCTTAAAACTTGCTAATCTATAATAATTAAAATAATACTTTAAAAACTAGTATTCTTAGTAATATATTTGATTGTATATGCAGAAAGTCAGAAAGAAAATAGAAAACTCTACATGATACATTTTCATTTTCTTTTCTTAGACTTGAATTTGAGAGGCAACAGCGTGAAGAACTTGAAAAGTTAGAAAGTAAAAGGTAAGTCAGTGTATGACGTGCTGTTTAGTGTGTGGAGCCCTGTGTCCCCCATCAGTGTGTGTGTTAATTATGTATCTTGCCATTGTTAGTTATGCATCTAATGGCTTGAGGTCATTTCTTGATTCTGCAAGTTGGTTTTACTTCATGTTTGAATTTGGTTCAAAATTAGGAAAAGGAGTGTATAAGAGATGCATCCAGGCTCTGTGCCTTTTCAGTTTATATGCGGAACAGGTCATTCAGGAGCCTGCCCTTCATGAGGAGGAGTGTGGCATCAAGATTGGAGGAAGACTCATCAACAGACTATGTTGTGCAGATGACACAACCCTGCTTACTGAAACTGACAAGGAGCTGAAACACTGCTACAGATGATCAAGAACTGCAGCCTTCCATATCGATTGAAGCTCAACAACCAGAAGACAAACATTCTCACCAGTGGGCTAATTAGCAGCATCATGATTGATGTTTACATTTTCCGCTTGGCTCCATAGTCTACACTCTTAGCACCTGCGGTCAAGAAATCAAAAGACAAATGGCTCTGGGGAGAGCTGCTGCCGGGGACCTGTCAAAAGTGCTAAAGAGCAAGAATGTCAATCTGGAGACTAAGTTACACCTGATTCAGGCCGTGGTCTTCACAGTTACTTGCTATGCATCAGAGGGGTGGACAAGAACAAAAGATGACAGGAGAAGAATTGATATCTTTGAGTTGTGGTGCTGGAGAAGAGTATTGAACTGCAAAGAGAACAAGAACAAATACTTTCTCCTGGAAAGGATGAAACCAAGCTAATCCTTAGAGGCAAATATTTTTGAAGCTTCATCTCCTAGGCATGTGGCCAGGAAGGATGAGTCTCTGGAGAAGGATATCATACTTGGAAGGGTGGAGGGCAGTGCAGGAGAGGAAGACTTCAGATGACATAGATTGACACAGTAATTGGAGTAATAGGGGTAGGTGTGTTGGAGATAGTGAGCCTGGCTCAGGATAGAGCTGAGTTCAGAGCTATTGTGCATCTGGTCACTATGAATCGTAGGTAACTTGATGGAGCATAACAACACCAAACAACATGCAGTTTGAATTAACGTTAGAACAAAGGAAGACTAAAACAAAGGAAAGAAACTCATTGCCATATAATCAGGAATTGAATCATGGCTGTCTGTCCATTGGTTTTCTGAGGCTGTAAATCAGAAGATTGCCTGTCTTTTGCCTGTGGAGTGTCTGGTGATTTCAGACTGCCAGACAGATATGGCCTTTGAGTAGCAGCTAAACTCCCAAGAGACAAGGCAAGTAGAGCTCCTTTAGTGCCTACTTAGGGAAGAATTTATTCCCACCCAAGAGGTGGTGACTGGAAAGGTTGTTGGATAACACAAAGGACATCTGTGAAGGATATAGCAAAGAGAGGAAAGAAAGAAAAGACCAACATGCATGTCAGAAGAGACTCTGAAACTTGCATTGCAATGAAAAGAAGCCAAAATTAGGGGGGAAACTGCTAAGGGAAGGGAGCTGAACAGAATATTTCAAAGAAGAGAAAGAGTATTTAATGAAACGTGCAAGGAGCTGGGGCTAGAAAACTGAAAGGGAAGAGCACTCAGTAATTCTCTAGCTGAAAACATTTAAGAACAAATTCCAACTTCAAGTTGCAGTACTGAAGAATTCTACAGGCAAAATACTGAATGATACAGGAAGCCTTATAAGAAGATGGAAGGAATACATAGTCACTGTACCAAAAAACTGGTCACCCTGAACCATTTCATGGAGTAACTTATGGTCTAGAATCAGTGGTAATAGTGAAAGACATCCAAGCTCTACTGAAAGAAGTGGCAAAAAAATAAGGCCTCGAGAAATTATAGAATACCATTTGACAAGTTTCAGTTAACAGATGCAGCCCTGAAGATGCTCACTAGCCTCTGCCAAGAAATTTGAAAGATAGCTACCTGGCCAAGTGACTGGAAAAGACCCATGTTTGTTCCTATTCCCAAAAGAAATTATTCAAAAAAATGTGATAATTATTGCATAGTATCATTAATATCATGTGCAAATAAAATCTTGCTTAAGAAATACTATATATGACATTGAGAAGAATGGGAATCCCAGAACACTTAATTGAGCTCATGTGACTAAGAAGCAGTTGTCCAGACAGAACAAAGGAACAATGAATGGTTCAAAATAAAAAAAAAAAGTATGCAAGGTTGTGCCCTTTCTACATACCTATTCAGTCTGTATGCTGAGCAAATCAACTGGAAGCTGAACTAATGGGCATCAGAATTGGAGGAAGATTCCATAGTAACTTGCATTACACAGATGGCACAGCCTTGCTTGTTCAAAGTAAGAGGACTTGAGATACTTGATGTAGAAGATCAAAGGCAACAGCCTTCAATATGAGTTACATCACAACCTCAATAAAACAATTATCACCATTCAACCAATAGGCAACATTGTAATAGATGGAGAGAATAATGAAGTGGTCAACAATTTCCTTTTACTTGGGTTCATTTCCGTGGTACCAGCAGTCACATTAAAAGACATGTTGCACTGGGGAAATCTGCTGTCATGGAGACCAAATGTCAGTTTAAAGACTAAAAGACCCTGGATGAGATGGACTGATACAGTATCTAGGGCAATAAGGGTAGGTGTGTTGGAGTCAATCAGACTGGCTCAGGACAGTGCAGGCTTCAGAGCTGTTGTACATAGGTTTGTTATGTGTTGCAGAGGACTCAACAGCACATAACAACAACAACAACTATAGATAGATAAAAGATAGATGATGGATGGCTAGATGGATGGATGAATGGATGGATAGGAAGGAGGGAGGGAGGGAGGGAGGGAGGAAGGAAGGAAGGAAGGAAGGAAGGAAGGAAGGAAGGAAGGAAGGAAGGAAAGAGAGAGAGAGATCTGTCTCAGTACTGGATGTGTGTATGTGTGTGTTTGCTTAATTGATTAGCAGAGCTTTGTATTTGTTCCGAATATAATCTTTGGTTGTTCCATACTGTTTTTACCTTGTTTTGTTTTCTCCTATCATTTTTCACAATGAAGAAATACACTAAGGATAGATATTGGATTAGGATCTTAACCTGTAGGTCACTGAAACCTATAGGTCACCTGCATACTGGATCTTTACCTTCTAGAATCTGGGGATTAGGCATTCATGGATGAGTTAGTTTAGCTTCTGTCATTATATAGAATAGGTTGCTGGTGGACTCTGAGATGAGGCCACTTGCTGATACTCTTTCATGCCCTGTAATTTTGCTCTATGAACTGTCTCAGCCCTGACATGTTGACTCAGGTTCAGGTACTTTTTCTACTTCATATAAAATTTAGCATCTAATCCCCAGAATAACATGTAGTTATTTGAACCGAAACCAGGGCCTGTTGATTTTCTTCACTTTGATATCTGACATGAGTGAGTTGAGAAAAAAAAAAAAAAGCATTTTTTCTTTTCCACAAATTTAATTTTTTTTATTAAAATAGACACTACAAAACATGCAATTTAGTGGCATTGATTATATCCTTTGAGTTTTGCAAGTTTTCTTCCTTTTTTCCTGAGGTGTTCTTTCTTCATTGACATAAATTCATTGCCCTCAGTATTCCCTAATCTTTTGGTTATTGTTGGAAATTTGGTCCCATATTCATAGTTCATCAAAGAGCATGGTGTTCAAGGCAGAATTTTTTCCTTTTTACTATACTAGTTAAGCCAAAGTATTGTTGTTTTAGGATTACTCAAGGGGATACTTTTGGTTTGAGATTTATAGGCAGTATTTTCAAAGGAGGGAGGCCATTTTTACTTAATGTTGTCTTCTAGTATGACTTTGGGCTTTTGGCCACTAGGTGAATACATTTATTCACATTTAAAAAGTAACTGTGTATGATTCTTTCTTTTTGAGCTCAAGGAACTTTAAAAATGATACCATATATGAACACATTGATGTTAGACCCTAACAAACAGGTATCAGGAGAAATGGTATGTTTGACAGTTAAAGAGCTGTGGGTTTTTCGGTTTGTTTGTGGGGTGTTTTTTGTTTTTTTTTATTTCATTTTCAATTCCAGAACATATCTGTTAAGAAAAAGGTAGAGTCACATTGGAACCATAACAACTGACTAAGGATCATTGCTTTTTATTTCAGAAAACTCATAGAAGAAATGGAAGAAAAGCAGAAATCTGACAAGGCTGAACTGGAGCGTATGCAGCAGGAGGTGGAGACGCAGCGCAAGGAGACGGAAATTGTGCAGCTGCAGATCCGCAAGCAGGAGGAGAGCCTCAAGCGCCGCAGCTTCCACATTGAGAGCAAGCTGAAAGATCTGCTTGCCGAGAAAGAAAAGTTGGAAGAGGAGAGGCTGAGGGAGCAGCAGGAGATGGAGTCGTTGAAGAAGAAACAGGAAGAAAAGAGTGTTTTCTGTGTCAAAGAACTCCAGCGGCTCCAGGAACTCAATGACAGTGAGAAGGCTGAGAAGGTTCAGATATTTCGAAAACTGGACTCACTCAAAAGAGAGAAAGATGAACAGCACGCCAAGCTCGAACTTGAAAAGAAGAGACTGGAGGCGCAAGAACAGGAACAGTTCCTGCTTGTAAGCCACCTTGAAGAGCAGATCCGAGAGAAGCAGCGAGGTGAGGTTCAGCGGGTGGAGGAGGAGAAGAGAGACTTAGAGGACATCCGAGAGTCCCTCCTGCGGACCAAGGAAGCACGGGCGGAAGGGGATGGTGATGGAGAGGAATGTGAAAAGGCCACAGTGCGCTTCTTAGAGTTCAAGAGAAGCCAGCTAGTCAAGTTAGCAAACTTGGAGAAGGACCTGGTTCATCAGAAAGATCTCCTGAAGAGAGAAGTTAAAAAAGAACAGGAAATCCTAAAGCATTTGAAAAGTGAAAATAAAGAGGAATATAAGGTGTTGAAAAAAAATGGTGATAGTTGCATAAATCTCACACAGGCAGCTCAAGACACAGAGAAAATAAAGCTAGTGGAGTCCAGACTGCAGGATAAAGAACGCCAACTACAGTACCTGCTAAAGAGTCACTTGCCAGCTTTGTTAGAAGAAAAGCAGAGAGCCCTTGAAATCCTTGAAAGAGGCCCTCTCAGCTTAGACAATACTCTCTATCAAGTAGAGAAAGAGATGGGAGAAAAAGAAGAACAATTTATGCAGTATCAAGCCAATGCAAGCCAGCTGCAAAAGCTGCAAGCCACGTTTGAGATCACTGCCAACCTAGCACATCAGGAAGAGAAAGTGAGGAAGAAAGAGAAGGAGATTCTTGAATCCCAGGAGAAGCAGCAGAGAGAGGCCTTGGAGCAGGCTGTGGCCAAGCTAGAGAGAAGACACTCTGCCTTGCAGAAGCGTGCCACCCTGGGCCTGGAGATGGAAGAGCAGAAGCAGAAATTCTCAACTCTGAGGAGTGACAGCAGCAGCGCTCAGTCAGGGCTCCAGGCCGGCCTGGAAGCTGAGCAGGAAATGCTCAAGAAGGACCAGGAGAGGTGAGAAGCAGGAGGGACATCATCAACCCTGTAGTAGGTGCCAAAAGATTGCTTGTTTCCTACTCCTATGGCTTGTCTCTCCTTATCTTTTAGAAAGAGAATTCTTTTTAGCCTTTATAATCCTTACTACATGGACACATGCTTATCTTTACCGAATCTGAGGCCTTAAGCATCCTCTGGGGGTGTAGTTGGTGAGGATCTACACCGCTAACCCCAATGTGGTACCTTTCTGGCGCTTCAAATCCTCCAGCTCTTCAGCCCGAGGAAGATGGACAATCTCCTCCTGTGCCATTTCTCGCCTCAGAAAGCCTGCTGGAGGGTCATCTGTGGGTTGGTCTGACTCATATTGCAGTGAGAAAGACAATACAATGAATTATTACTTTGTATCCTATTTTCTAATCTTTTAGTCTAAAGTTAGAATGAAAAATGTCATCCCAGCTCAAGTCCTGTCTGTTACCCCACTTGCTGTATGAGATGTGATGTGTGTGTTGTAAGGTTTTCTTAGATACAAATGATTGGGAAATAATCCTCTTCTTTTTACCTTCTCTTTCCTTCCTTTTTATTTAAACTACAACTTCTAATATTATTTTATTTTATATTGGTTGGCTCAAAAAGTTCATATACATTGTGTTTTACACTATTCTTCATTCATATTGTATTTCATATAATCATTCCCATGCATTATATTTTATACAATGAATCACGATTGACCTTGCCCATCATTACCCAGTCTTTTCAGGTCCCTGCTGGCTCCTTCTCATTTCTTTCACCCTCTCTCTCCGTCCATCAAACTGTGCGGCCCTGTGGTTTTGCCCCTATCCATCTTCCTTCCGTTTTGAAAATGTTTATTTTATGTTGGTTTGTATACATCTCTCCTCTAGTGCCACGGCCTTTTCTAAACTGAGCTTGTATTTCCAATAGTTCTGTGTCAATGTACTGTTCAAATCGTTTCTGGGTAATCTTCAGTAGGATTTTGCTTCTGTGTGATATGAGTGATAATTTCCACACTGTCAGGTCACCTTTTTTTTAACGGGAATAATTTCAGATCTCTTCCAGTCACTTGGCCAGGTAGTTGTCCTCCAGATTTCTTGGTACACTAGAGACATTGTCATCATAGTCAGATGGATCTTGGCAAAAAGCAGAGAATACCAGAGGGATATTTATCTGTGTTTTATTGACTATGCAACGGCATTTGACTGTGTTGATCACAACAAATTATGGTTAACCTTGAGAAGAATGGGAATCACAGAACACTTGATTGTACTTAAGTGAAACCTGTATTTTGGACCAGTACTCAGAACAGAGCAGAGTAACACTGCATGGTTCAAAATCAGGAAAGGGGTGCATCAGAGATGATGCATCTGTCTATCTATATTCGGAACAGATCACTTGAAACACTGGGTTTTATGAGGAGGATTGTGGCATCAGGTTTGGAGGAAGACTCATCAACAACCTACTTTATGCAGATGGCACAATCTTGCTTGCTGAAGCTGAGGAGTGCTCGCTGCAGAAGGTCAAGTACTGTAGTTTTCAATATGGATTGAAGCTCAACATCAAGAAAACAAAGATTCTCACTACTGGATCATGATGGATGGTGAAGAGACTGAAGTTGCTAACAGTTACAGCTGCTCAACTCCACAGTCAACACTCTTGGCACCAGTGGTCAAGAAATCAAAACATGAATTTCATTAGGTAAATCTGCTGTCAGGGACCTTTCCAGAAGACTGAGAAGCACCTTTGCCAGTCTAAAGGTGTGCCTGATCCATGACATGGTCTTCACAATTATTTGCTATGCATCAGAGAGCTAGATAATGATTAAGGATGACAGAAAAATTGATGCCTTTGAGTTGTGGTGCTGAAGAAGGGTCTTGAACATACCCTGGACTGCCAAGAAAACAAATAGGTCTGTCTTGGAGAGGGTGAAACCAAATTTCTGCTTGAACGCTAGGATTTTTAAATTTTGTCTCATATACTTTGGGGATGTGGCCAGGAGAGACCGGTCCTTGGAGAACATTATGCTTGGAAGGATGGAGGGATAGTGCAGGCGAGGAAGACTCTGGATGACAATGACTAGGGCAATGAGGGTAGGTGTGTTGGAATCAGTGAGACTGACTCCAGACAGGGCAGGCTTCAGAGCTTCTGGTACATAAGGTCTCTGTGAGTCTACTTGCAGTCTACTCAATGGCATATAAAAACAACAACAACATCTCTCCTGCCTTCTGATTCCCACTGTTTGTTTCTTTTTACAATTCTCTTTCCTCTTTTTTTTTCTTTTGTTTCTTCTCTCCTTTGTTCATTTCTTTTTTACTTCCTTTTCCCTCCCTCCCTTTCACCATCCTTCCATCTTATTCTCCTTCCTTCCTCTTTGACCCATCATCTCTCTTTTTGTCCTCTTTCATCTATTTCCCTCCCTTCTTCCTTTCTTCTCTGACCAGTAGCTTTGCAGCTTCGCTTTGACTACCACTTATTAAAATAAAGATTTATCCCTGAGTTCACAGGTTGC
This sequence comes from Elephantulus edwardii, assembly GCF_000299155.1. Classification (NCBI taxonomy): domain Eukaryota; kingdom Metazoa; phylum Chordata; class Mammalia; order Macroscelidea; family Macroscelididae; genus Elephantulus; species Elephantulus edwardii. Next base: position 8,090,731 of record NW_006399900.1, on the reverse strand, counting down.
ACAGAGGATACTAATTCCAGTACCTGGTAGGGAACTAAAATGAGTTCTCCCATATTTACTGACTCACTCTATTTGAAAGGAGGCGTCTGGATTATTTGGAGGAAGAAAGCAAACAAAACTTTTCAGATGCTTTTCAACTCATGGTGTATTCAAATGTGCTTTCTGATGATTATATGACAGACTGACTAGAACTATTTTCATGGTAAGGAAAGGCTATTTATTTTGTCACCTATTCCCTTACCAGGGAGTCAGCTCTCAAAGTGATTAAATGTGTGAGTTTGAGTGTGCTTTTTCTGCTGGCTCTGTAGATCAAAGCCAGGATTTCCAGCAAGGCTGTCTTTGTTGGGGTGCAAATAGCACCAAGTTAAGAGTCCAGCACCAGGTATTCGTGTGTGGACCCTGTGCCTCCTAACCTTGTTGAGCAGAGGAAGTCTGTTCTCACTGGACAAGAAGTGGATGGACAACATCAGGTGCTGAGCCTCTTGTAGCCCCATTCTCTTCTGTCAGTGGAGCTCCTCAGTGAAGCTGTTTAGAAGGCCTGGAGCGTACCCTCTTCCCAGAACTCCCCACCCAAAGCACCTCCTGAGGGGCTGCAGACAAAGCTCCAGCATTTAGACAGTGACATCAATTGTTGGTGACAAGGTAATTCCTACTAGGAAGCACCAAAATCACATTTACCATCTTACCTGAAAAAGTCAGGAAAACCTCCTTTTCAAATGATCTGCCTATAGACTGCAGATATATTTACTGTCACTCCTTTTGACAAAACAGAGCAACAAAATGATGATAAAGGACTCCAGTGCTATTACTTCAGAGAAATAGGTCAGAGGTTTAAGAAAATGATTGCAGGTATTTTATGTAAATGAAATTGCTGGACAGAGCTTCAGCCCTTGAGAATTTAAAGCAATGGAGTGCATGCTCTCAATTTGTGCACTGCAGTGTGCAGAAGATTGCTGCACGAGCTTTTAGCTTCATGGCCCTGGCTTTTGTCAGGAGCTGCACTCTCTGGGCGCTTAGCATTTATATTCTGTAATAGTGGAAGCAGTGATTTCCCACTGTCAGCATTCTTCCAGACCCCCACAGCACAGGATCTTAGCTGTGCATATTTGTGGACTACGCTTTGCTGAGACTTGGTTCAGATAGATGAACTCGCATCTTTGCTGTCACTTTTGTTGCTTCTGCAGCTTTCTATGGGGGCGTCAGCTGTGCTGTATTTTCTCCCTGGGTTCTCATTACTCAGCAGGGGCCCATTTGACTGTGTCAGTTTGGAAAATGCCACAAGTGTGAAACACTACATTTAATTGGTGTAGAATCAGACTGGGCAGTGCTGCCCTAACCTTGGCTTTCCCATCATTTTCTCAGTGCTTCATGAAGAAGCTTGAATTCAGTAGTGTGTTGTGCTTTTTTTTCCCGTTCTAACCATCTGTTTATTGCAGCTGTCCCAATGACATGCCTTAGGCAGCATCCCTGCCATTTGAAAAGCCCTTCTGTCACTTTATCTGAGATTTCCTTTTCCTGTGTGAGGTCAGAACGGAGCTAATTGGTCACAAATCTTTAATATAGTAGCAGTTGTAGTGTGTAGTGAGCTGCACTGCTAACCCAAAGACAGACCCTCTCTGGTGGTTCGAACTCACTGGCAGCGCTGCAGGAGAGGGATGAGCAGTCATCTTTCATGGGACTTGTTGTTGTTGTTGTTGTTGTGTACTGTCAAGTTGGAATCCACCCATAGCTAACTGTCTGGTGGCTTTTCAGAGGGAGTTAATCTCATGGAAGGAGATTGCCCATCCTTCTCCCAGGGACCAACTGGTGGCCTTGAACCATGTGCCTTCAGGATTGCAGCGCAGCTTCTTGTCTTTAGGCCAATAGATTTACAGCCTCTGAAAAATCCCTGGAGGGTCAGCTGTGAGTCATTTCTGAATGGGTGGCAGTGAATGAGTGAATAATAATACTATTCCTCTGTACTCTGTGTAATGTAATCGACACACAATATTACATACTTTTCGAATGAACTTGTCACTCTGCTCAGTTTCTAGGTGGGTGTATTGAAACCTTCCAGGTTAAATAGTCATTGAGCATCATGCCATACAGAAAGTGGACAGTCACAACCAGAGTAGAGGGCTTCTTACCATCTGACTCTTACCTGCTTTGCTCTCTTGTCTGCTGACCACACAGCTACCCATGTGTAGCCCTCCCTAGACCAGGGACAAAGCCTGTTTTATCACTTCCACCCATGTAAATCCTGCTCAGCCTTCAGGAATCTACTCAAATCCCATTTGTTTTGCAAAGTCTTCCGCTTCCCCAGTTCTGAAGGATTACCTTGCATAACCCAAGCAGAGAGTATCTTAATTATATACGCTGGTTATTCCCTACTTACATGTGACTCATTTTCTTTGCTATCTATTAGAACTCATCATATTGTTCCCTGGTTCTTTGCCCACCACTAGGCCCCATACATCCACTTAAACCACCTCCTTTGAAATGAAACTGGGATGTTTCTATGAAATGAATGTTTACTCCCATGACACCATAATCAATGTCTGAAAGTGAAGAACTTGGCTTTCATATTCAGGATCAACCAGTCAGTTGCTCTTGGTGGCACCAGAAGGCTGGGTGCCTCAGAATCTGAATCAAGAATCTCTTCTTTTTAGGTCATAGGGGACATAGACGAATTGACTTTCATTTTGAGACATGAAGAAAATGAGACTTAGCTTTAAATAACTCACTTGCCCGAGTTCATGTAGTGAGTGACCATCATCGTTAGCTCTTACCTCCTGGGGTCTAATTTACTTAGAGACTTGGCTGTCAGAGTCTGATGGCTCCATGCTTGCACCAGTAGAAGAATGGTCTTAACCCTTTTTTAACCTTGTGTTAAGTGTATTCTTTTTCATTGGAACTAAGTGTCTACTCCTATAATTTTGGAGAGTATTATAATTTTTGGAGTGTTCAGTTTGCTTTCCTAGCTCTGTCTTGCCAAACCCTTACCTATACACTTATTTTAACCAAAAATTTGTTTCAAAGGTTATGCTAAATAAAGGCTTAGCACCTTCATTCATTGTGCTTTTCTACCTAGAGAACCTCGCATCATAATTTCTAAAAATTAAAATTCCTACCGGCCTCCCAAGACTCAGCACTGCCTTCACTGTGAAGATCCTCCTTGACTGGTGATTTTAAAAGCATTTTAAAGCAGAGTTTTCTTTAATCAAACATACTTCGTGGAACCCCAAAATATAGTCAATAATCTGCTATTCTGTATAGCTGGACCTCAACATTCCGAAGACTTCTTGACAACAAAGGAAATCTCTGAGTCTTTGATGGTAGAACTCCCTCCAACTTTTAGACACCTGCAGCACTTGTTCCAAACCCCCTTTGTGGCCCATAATTACCTCATGCTTTGTCTTAAATATCTGTATCACCTTTATTTCTCTTAGAAAGGCAATCTTTTGCATGTAGGGTTTTTATCTAGATGCCTCATGGTTCCTGACACAATGTCTCACGTCGCAGAGATGCCCAGGAAGTACTGTTAAACTAATTCATGTGGCTCCTTTCTGTAGGTTAGAACATGAAATCCAGTTGCTGAAGCAGAAGATATGTGAGGTTGATGTTGTTCATAAATGGCATCCTGGGAGCCTAGGGGGGAAGACTTCTCTCTCTGGCTTGCCACATAGTCCTGAAAAGTCTCAGGATCATTTGGTCCCTCTAATGGATGCCGGGTACTCAATATTCAGTGGCTGCATTTGTAATGTGATTTAACAACTCACTACTCCTTAGAGTAATCAGGTTGCTTGTGATAGATGCTAACAAAGTCAAGAAGCAAAGTGTGTGTCTGAAGTATACTGTATCCTCTTCAGGTACTTCTTGGCTTCTGGTGGGGTACACTGTTATTAGAAGGAATAAAAAATTTGGGAATTGGACAGCCATGTCCAGGGAATGTTGGTGCAAGTTGTTTGCATGGTAAGAGATTTACAAGGTCCAGAGAAATCAGCTTAACCAAGAATAGTGAAAGTTAAGAAGGACAAAGTAGAATTATTCTATACAAAGGTAGAGGAGCTTATGCTGACAGCAAATTGTATATGCCATTGATTATAAAGAGAAGAAATATGGTGTAAAAATTGTGCCAGTTTTAGAGTGAGCATAAATAGCATAGAAAGAAAGCTGAAGTTTGTACAATGACATGTTTTTCTCTTTAGTTGGCATTGTGAGTTTTTCCATAGCTTAAAACTCTCAGATCAATCAGCCTAATCATTATTTGCCTATGAAAAAAATGGTGATTATTTTCTTCACTCTATTTAGGTCAAAGGGGCATTTTAAATTGGGTAGACTTAAATCTATGGATATTAGAAATGTAGACTATCTGGATAGCAAAATGTAGTAAGAATAGCATGAACTCCTGTATCTCTTTAAATCTAGGTCTGTATCTTTCATATTGCTAGTTTAAAATTTAAACAAAGGTCATCTAAATGACATTGTTTAGGCTCACTTGCTTATGGTTTTATTTATTACCTCAGGTACATTCATCAATGCTTTACTTAAAATATTACTTTTTTTACGTATTGTTTTAGAAAGGCATATTTACTTTGCTTGGTAGCACAAAGGTCTCTCCAGGGCTGTGTATATGCTTAGAATTCCTAGAGAATGTGTCCACTTTTCTTTTTTTAAATATTCACCAATGACCTTATGCTACGAGAAATAAGAATTGTCATTTGCTCGAGGAAACCAAGGCTTAGAATGTAGAGTGTCTGGTCTCAGAGTAAGACCTGAAACCATGCAGCTTTGTGATTCCAGTGTCTTTGGTTTCCCTATTCTGCCATGGTGTTTCCACTAAGAACTCTTGAAAAGATTTGGGTGAGATTATTTAGTCTCCTTTTCATTCCCTAGATTCTCTTATCTGTCAGCTTCTTCCTGGTTTGGGGCAAGCCCAGATAGTAACACATGACACTAAGTTTCTTAGGAGAAAAATGTTAATGTTTCCAAAGTGGTGTTAACATTTGGCACTTTTAAAGAGAAAGTTCTCTGTTATGAAGCGTGATAGAGAAAGGAGCTAGGCATGTGAGAAAGGAGCTCGATGTGTTCTTTGTGTTCAGAGTGTTCAGAGAACCGTATCTCTCTCTCCATTGTTTGAAGGATCAATGCCTACATTGAGGAAGAAGTCCAGAGACGGCTTCAGGGTTTGCATCATGTGATTGGCGATGCTGGCAGTACATCTGCAGAGGTGATGAAGGTGAGCTGCAGGAGGAGAGTCACATTGCCATTTCTCCAGATAGCTTTTACAGCTAGTTATTGGTGGTGATGTGAAGGGCTTGTTATTCGTTCTCAGTGAGAAAGCTTAGATGTTCACTGAAATAGAGATTGAATATGAACTGTTCAAAATAATAATTAAATGTTGCTTGGGCACAGTTTAA
>NW_006399900.1:8083648-8085007 GCF_000299155.1 Elephantulus edwardii | reverse complement strand
TTTAAAATAAATTTAAAAAATAAAAACAACAAAAAAGAAAATCTCAAACTCCCTTCCATCAAGTCATTTCCAGCTCTTTATAACCTGCTTTCCAAGACTATAAACCTTAATGGGAAGAGACTGCTTTTCTTGTTCTCACAAGGCTTCTAGGAAATGCAAACCTTTTAAAATCTCCTAAAATTTTGTTTGATCTATCCAAATTCTATATATGCTGTGCTCTCATTTTATCTTAAAAGTTTAAGTCTTGATTTCCATAAAGGATTTACTTTATAGAAGAATTTACTTTTTAAACTGTGCAAAGTGGAAATATACATTTCTCTGAGAAGATGTATGACAAATTGCCTTTGATCAACAAAGACATTCATTTTCATCCTGCATATCAAGCATTGTCCCAAGGAAATATTTCTCTAAATGTATATTTCTTTAGAATTTTAATATTTGGAAGAAATGGTTCAATTATCTTACAAGCAGATGGATCAATAGAGTCATGTTTATCTGTGGCTATTTTTGACATGGCAGCACCTAACAACAACAACATTTTTTGGTTAGGTTTTTTTGTTTTGTTATGACTATGACTCATAGTGACCTTTTGTGAACAACAGATCTGACCCTTGGGCTCTGCTGTACTATCCTCCTCATCTCTGTCCTGACTGAACCCATTATTAGAGTTACTTTGTCAGTCCATCTTGTTGAAGATCTTCCTTCTTTCTCTGATCCTCTGCCTTTCTCAGCATCACACCTTTTTCCAATGACAGACACCTCCTGACAACATGCCCTAAGTAGATGAGATGAAGTTTAACCACCCTTAACTCTGAGGAGCTCCCTGGTTGCACTTTCTCCAAGACATGTCTGCTTGTTCTATTGACAGCCAATGGGATAATCAGACTCTGCTTCAGCACCAAACTCAAAGGCACCAACTTTTTTTCAATTCTTATACATTGTCCAACTTTTAGATACATAAGAAACAATTTAAAATACCATGGTTTAGGTCAGGCACACGTTAAGATTTAATCTGACATTTTTGCTCTATAACAGTTTGGAGAGGTTGTTCACAGTAGGTTTTTGAGTGCACTATGTATTTTGTCCAGCTGGCCGACTGACTAGAAAAGATATTTGTTCCCATTCCAAAGAAAGGTGACCCAAAAGAGTGCGGAAATTATCGAACAATATCATTAATATCATATGCAAGCAAGATTCTGCTGAAAATTATACAAAAACATTTAGAACAATATGTCAACAGAGAACTGCCTGATGTACAGGCTTTATTTAGAAGAGGTCTTGGTACTAGGGATATTATAGCTAATGTTAGATGGATCTTGGCAGAAAGCAAAGAATACCAGAAGAATGTCTATCTGTGCT
>NW_006399900.1:8039038-8083548 GCF_000299155.1 Elephantulus edwardii | reverse complement strand
TGCAATCAAGATTCTGCTGAAAATTATCCAAAAATGTTTGGAACAATATTTAGAAGAGGTCGTGGAACTAGGGCTGTTATAGCTAATGTTAGATGGATCTTGGCAGAAAGCAAAGAATACCAGAAGAATGTCTATCTGTGCTTCATTGACTATGCAAATGCTTTTGACTGTGTGGATCACAAGAAGCTGTGGCTGACTCTGAGAAGAATGGGAATCCCAAAACATTTGATTGTGCTAATGCAAAACCTATACTTGGACCAAGAGGCAGTCGTCAGATCAGAGCAAGGAGACACTACATGGTTCAAAATCAAGAAGGAGGTCTGTCAGGAATGTATTTTGTCTCCATACCTTTTCAATGTGTATACAGAACAGATCATCTGAGACGCTAAGCTGTAAGAGGAGGAGTGTGGCATCAGGATTGGTGGAAGAGTCATCAACAGCCTGTGTTATGCAGATTACACAACCCTGCTTGCTGAAACTGAGGAGGACCTGAAGCCCTTGCTGCAGAAGGTCAAGGACTACAGCCTCCTACATGGATTAAAGCTCAACATCAAGAAAACAAAGATTCTCACTGCTGGGCCAATTGGCAGCATCAGTATGAATGGTGAAGAGATTGAGTTAGTTAACAGTTTTAGTTTACTTGGCTCTACAGTCAACACTTATGGTAACAGCAGCCAGGAAATCAAGAGATGAATTGCATTGGCAAAGTCAGCTGTGAGGGACCTCTCAAGAGTACTGAAGTGCAATGACGTCAGGCTAGAGACTAAGGTGTGCCTGATCCAGGCTATAGTCTTCACAAATACGTGCTATGCATCAGAGAGTTAGACAGTGAATAGGGATGATAGAAAGAGAATTGATGCCTTTGCACTGTGGTGCTGGAGAAGAGTGTTGAATATTCCATGGACTGCTAGGAGAACAAACAGATTTGTCTTGGAGAAGGTGAAGCAGGAATACTCCTTGGAGTCAAGGATTCTGAAGCTTCGTCTGACATACTTTGGGCATGTTGCAGGGAGCGACTGGTTGCTTAAATATATATTTATTTAGAGTTTTAAGATTAAGAATAAATGGTTCGTTCAGTTACCTTATAAGCAGATGGATTAATAGTCAAATTAAGAAATGGAAATTCTACACAAGCATTCATTGTTGAATGATAAGTATGTTTCTTTAGAACTTTGTTCTCATAAATATTTCTAATCAAATCAGTTTTTGTTCCATGAAAATAGTTATATAATTTAATATAAATGCATTTTATTTTCCTTTCAGGATAATGAGAAACTTCATAATGGCATCATTCGACGTAAGCTAAAGTATGAGGTAAGTGATGTTTGAGATTGAAAGGACTCTCTTAAATTATGGCATGCTAATGTGATTAAATTTTCTTAATGTTTTGTTGCATAATTATAATTTTTAAATCCTGGTGAGAGTAATAGTTAATGGTGAATATAAACTATTATCTGAACTTAAAATTAGAATACTGCAGGCTGAAAAGTGCTTTCATTTTGTTTGAACGACATATGGCTGGGGTGGAGGCCTTTGACCAGTATTTCTTTTGTAACAATATCTTTCCCCTTGCTCTATATTTAAATAATAGGACTATATAATACTCATTAGTGACATTTGGAAACTGAGTGCTTCCGTATATTTGGAAAACCCCTTTCCTTTTATAAACTGTGAGTTGACTCTAGTACAAAGAAAATAATCTTGATTAACTTCTCTAGAGGATTATCAAACTAAATTTATTTAGGCATATAGTTTCTGAAGTTTTTCTTGGCTGAAGGACATGTCCCTCTCATACATTTCTAAATTTTAAATTAGATGGTAGGATTCTTGTCATTGAGGCCCGTACAATATTGAAGAGAAAACAAGAGTGGTTGTGGTGGTGGTGGTGTTAAGTGCTGTCGAGCAGAGTATAACGCTTAACAACACTATGAAGAACAGATCTGAACCCTCTTCTAGCTTGTGCTTCTATTGGTCATCTGGTAATGACATTGTACTCCTTCTAAGCCTCCATCTGCTTAGAAGTCACCCTTATAACAAGCTGGGAAGCTGGGAGTTGCCTTTCATTTGGGTGGGCGTGTAATGCCTGGCACAAAGCAGACATGCAGTACCTTTTCATAGTGATGATTTGTAGTTAGGTATGATGACAATCCAACTAAGACAGGCATAATTAAGAATTCCCATGAAAGGGCTGGGGGAATTTAAAAAAAAAAAGAATTCCCATGAAAACAGCCAAAAGAACAGAAACACTGGTCTGGGTTGGAATATACCTTGTCTTCAGTTATCAACTATCTCATCATGTAACATTTCACCCTATGACAAGAGTAAAAAAAGCTGCTGTCTCTTTTCTTCTTTAATGATATATGTCAGTTAGTGAAAGGTGAGATAAGAGTAATTCTGGCTTTCATGGTTAAGGTTATGTGTTAGCTTGGCTGTTTCGTGGTTCTCAGTGGTTTGGCAATTACTTGATAATTAATTTGTTGGTTTTCTAACGATATAGTTGTCTTTCAATTTATAATCCATTTTCACATAACAACAATTTCACCGAATGTCTTGGTTTTTGGAAAAGAACCATATCAACAAGGGAGGGCAGGGTTTTGTTCAGAATTTATTTAGGCCTTTTTATCTAGTTTTCATAAGTTTCCCCTGATTTATATTATTACCTTTTGGTCGTATGGTTGTGTATTATTTTTTGTTCTTTATGATTATTGGGTTTATTAGGGAAGTAAACAGTTACAAAAGAGAAAAGAAATAAGGTCATGCACTTATTTTTATGACTAATTGCAACCTTTTAAAAACTAAAGGCCCTATAATTTACGAAATTAAATAATAGACCATGAAATAGATATCGTACATAAATTATGTACAATGTATATCTATCAAAATATTTGCCAGTTTATAAGGTATATATGGAAATTTGTCTTCTATATGTAAATTAGATAGTCTATTTTAATTTTTAAATTATTGTTTAAAATCATTATATTGAGCAATACAAATGGCTTAGGCTTTCTATTTAACCTCTGAATGAATTAAAAAAAAAATGAACCCAGTGACTATAGGAATCCCCCAAAATGAACACAAATCCCTATTTTAACTATATTTGACTTCTTGAACAGAAAGGCACTCCTGGTTGACGTAATATCTTGCACTGCTTCTACTTATACACTTTTACTTCTACACTTTCAGCATCATTAGAGCAGAGAGGAGAGAGCTGGATCAGAATGTTTAGTGGAGTCATCCCATAACATGGATAACTCAGGTCTTTCCTAGCTTCTCTAGAGAGAACTCACCTGCGAAGACATCAGGTTTTTTTATAAGAAGTGACAGGACAGTAATTGCAAATAGAATTGCCTAGCACATGCTGGTGATATCAAATAAAAATGTTGTAGACTATCTAAAATCTCTTTTCATTTTCATGAAGAAAGCAATACCAACAATGCAGACTATATTCAAAGTTTATCAAGAAAGTTTAATAAGCTGATGATTACTCCTAGAGATGAGTTTAGGAGTGAGTGTAACTGGACAGTGATGCAGCACTTCCCCCTAGAAGAGTTTATAAATCATAGAAAAACACACTAGGCAGAACAAGGTTCTTTGCTTTCTTTTCTCTGGAACAAGAATGCTTCTGTGTATCTCCTCAAATCCTGACTTCAGTGTCTTACTAATGAGCTGCAAGCTGAGAAAAAGGTAGCTACTGAACAAAATAGCTCTCCAGAGTCACCTGTCAGCATTAGGACAGAACTAAGCAATAGGTTGGAATATTTTTACCAAAAAGTCCTTCATCCTTTATAAAGATGGCCGTCATTATCTGCTGCAGGCTGGCACAAGATGGTCAGTCAAACCAGGCATGTGGGCAGCCATCTCCTGAGATTGCCTTTATTAGAAATCCACCACTTCTGACACACTCACTCCTGGACATGCTCTGAAGTCACATCTGGTATCATCAAACTGTTTCCTCGAAGTTCAGGTTGGCAGCAGTTACAGTGAAGAGATAAGAGGACCTGCATCCAGCAGAGAGCGCTGTGTCCTGCACAACTCCTGCAGTGTTTCAGGTTCTTGGCTAAGCTCAGTGTCTTGGCTTGAACATGAATGCACAGAAAGAAGTCTGCTTTTAACCAGAACCTTGTACGGTTCCCAGACTAAATGCTGAAACTTCAACATTTAGTTGAACATGTGGCTTATTCTCTGACAGTCTTTGCACAGCGTGAATGAAGCGAAGGTGTTTACTGGCCTGCTGTTTCCAACAACACAGAACTTGACCCCCAGCTAGTGTTCTTGCTCCTGTTTCATTCCGCTTTTATGTTGTTGTTCTCTCAGGTAACTGCTTGAGCTCAGTGGACATTTTTCTTGCTTTGCTTCTCTCTGGCCGAGAAGATCCAGATCAGCTTTGATGCACAGTGTTCAATTCCTGGGCTCAGTAAAGGGGTGCTTGCTCTCTCTATTGCTTTATCATCAAAACTACTCTCCATAGAAAGGCTGTAACCTCTTGTATGTCTGAAGTGCTGCCTGCACTAATCATCCTTTGCTCAGTAAGTTTTGATTTAGCTTTCTCTTGACTAGAAAAATTAGATCTCTGGTTTGGTTTTGGCAGAGAGTTTGTTAGTAATCCAAATTCCAGAATGTCTTGACCAACATGATTTACTTTTTTCATGGAAGTATGAAGATCAAACTTTGTTCTCTAGAAGTGCAATTTTGGTTCTAGTTAAGCTTAATTTTTTGGTCCAGAGAAAGCCATTGCCATTGTTCCTTCTGAATACCTCATTGTTACCTGTGAGGAAAAGAGATCCTTTTCATCCTCATGTTAAGTCTTTCAATCTATCTTTTTCTCCAACTCTATGGTTTGATGTGGACATAGGCCCCTCACTTTAAGAGAATTTGGATGTGCAATTGTGGACAAGAAAAATAATTCCTAACAGTAGAACTTGTCTTCTTTGAAAAACTCAAACATGTATCTGACTCAAGATAAATACGTCTGAACACTTAGGAAGTTTGCAGTGCCCAGTTGTTCACACCTGATTGCATTTTTCAGGTGGCCAGGATCTGGCATGAAAAGTTGAGAAGTGAACCCTCTGTTCCCAAGATGAGACTCCTTGTCTAATCTCACTTTTGTCAAGATTTTTGAAGGGTACTCTGTAAACATATAACATTTTCCCAGTAGCATTATATTTTGTTGTCAGTGAAGGTTTACACAATAGTTTTATTTCCATTCAGAAATTTCTATAGAAATTGTTCAGTGACGTTAGTTGTATTCTTTATAATGAGTGATTCTTCTTTATATTTTTTTATTCTTCTTTATATTTTGTTGTTGGTTCCATGTCCATTAGTATAGCTGCTCTGCCTCTTCCATTCTCATATCTTTATTTAAAAATAATTGTTGATCATTTGGTCATGACTTCTCAAATGATCATAGTACACAGGGATGATATTCTTTGTTTTGTTAACTAGTCTGTTACTTAACTGAAAGATGACCTTAAATGCTAGCTAGTTTCAAAGTTTAAAGAGGAGCTCAGGACTTTAGTCTTAGTGAATCTTCATGCCCTAGTAGTCTAGTATTTATGTTCTTTGAAGAATTTGAAGTCTGTTCCGTTTTCCCCCTGATTTTATTAGCATCCAACTCTTGTAATCTTCTAATCAGAACAGTAGTCAAATACTGTCTTGTTCTTCTATTTTCAGGTTTGATAGGACTGCGGGTAGTACAGATTATTTTTTACTATAGGCTAGTTTCTTCTTATGGGAGAAGACTAGGCAGTCTCTTCCTGTGTTATTTACTTCCTCTGCAAAACCACTCAGTTCTGACTTTCTGGCACACAACAACAACAGCAGTTTATTCTTTGAGTCTTTGGTTTAATTCTTTTTTGTATATACAATTTTAAAACGTTGTTTGAGTGAAAATTTATGAAGCATATTGGTTTTTCATCCAATTATTTATTTTGTTCTATGACTTTAATCACAATACCCATAATGCCTGATTGTTTATTGCATATTACCTTTCCTTTCACCTACCTGTTTTCTATTTATTAATGTTTACTCCCCTCTCTTTCCATTTCCATCCTTGCTAGCCATCCAGAAAGATTCTAGAGCCTTCTTTTCTTTTGCTGGAGATGAGTAGATAACAACAGTTGTTTCTTAAATGACTGCTTGCAAGCTTTTAAATTCCCAGATATTACATACAAAACTAAGGTATAGAACACAAACTTATGAACTATGATGTCTATTGACAAGAATGTCCCACAAGACTATTGTCATAATCCTTCAAAGCCAGGAAACCAATCCCATAAGATGTTCTGTTACATCTATGAAATATTTATAACTGTACCTGCTTTGTGCTTTATTTCACACAAACACAGACACACAGAAACACACACACACACACACACACACTCAGTTGCCTATATACTTGTCTATTTGCATGCATCTATATAAAACGGCGAAAGCTGACCAAAAGACAGCTTGAGAAGATAAAACCAAGTATTATAACTACATTTGCAGGGCTGAAGTCAGAAAATAGAGAAGAATTCACTTGGCATTTTTCAAGCTGAAAAGCAAATGTAAACCTGGAGTTGCAATATTGAAGGATCCTGTGAGCAAAATCGTAAATGATCCAGGAAGCATAAAAAAAATGATAGATCAATGGTAATTAATTTTATAAAATGCAATGCATGGGAATGATCCTATGAAACACAATGTGAATAAAGGAATGTGTGAAACACAATATATATGAATGAAACACAATGTATATTAATTTCATGTGCAAACCAATGTTGTTGTTGTTATGTGCCATCGAGTCGTTTCCGACTCATAGCGACCCTATGCACAACAGCTCTAAACCCTGCTCTATCCTGCGCCAACCGCACCGCCTCTGACACACCCATCCCGATTACCCCAGTCACCGAATCAATCCATCTCATAGAGGGTCTTCCCCTCCTGCGCTGTCCCTCCACCCTCCCAAGCATGATGTCCCTCTGCAAGTACCCGTCCCTCCTGGCAACATGTCCAAAGTAGGTCACACGAAGCCCCAGAATCCTTGCCCCCAAGGAGCAGCTTGGTTTAATCCTCTCCAAGATGAATCTGTTTGTTTTCCTGGCAGTCCATGGTACATTCAGTACCCTTCTCCAGCACCACAGCTCAAAAGCATCCACTCTCCTTCTGTCCTCCCTAGTCATTGTCCAACTCTCTGATGCATAACAAGTGATTGCAAATACCATGGCCTGTATCAGGCGCACCTTAGTCTCCAGAGAGACACTGTTGCTCCTGAGTACCTTTGAGAGGTCCCTAACGGCAGTCTTTCCCATCGCGATACGCTTTTTGATTTCCTGACTGCTGGTACCAAGAGTGTTGACTGTGGAGCCGAGCAAAGTGAAGCTGTGAACACTCTCAATCTCTTCGTCATCCATCCTGACGCTGCCAATTGGTCCAGTGGCGAGAATCTTTGTCTTCTTGACATTGAGCCTTAGTCCATACTGAAGGTTGCAGTCCTTGACCCTTCGCAGCAAGTGCATGAGGTCCTCCTCAGTTTCAGCAAGCAAGGTTGTGTCATCTGCATAACGGAGATTGTTAATAGATCTTCCACCAATCCTGATGCCACAATTCTCCTCATAAAGCCCAGCCTCTTGAATAATCTGCTCTGCATACATGTTGAAAAGGTATGGAGACAGGATGCATCCCTGGCGTACACCCTTCCCAATTTTGAACCATGCAGTGTTACCGTGCTTTGTTCTGACTACTGCCTCTTGGTCCAAGTATAGGTTTGGTATTAGCACAATTAAATGTTCTGGGATTCCCATTCTTCTCAGAGTCAGCCACAGTTTGTTATGATCCACACAGTCAAATGCCTTTGCATAATCAATGAAACACAGATAGACATTCTTCTGGTATTCCCTGCTTTCAGCTGAGATCCATCTAACATCAGCAACGATATCCCTAGTACCACGACCCCTTCTAAACCCAGCCTGGACTTCCGGCAGTTCTCTGCTGATGTGCTGTTCTAATTGTTTTTGGATGATCTTCAGTAGAATCTTGCTTGCATGTGAAATCAATGACACTGTTCTGTAGTTTCCACACTCAGTTGGGTCACCTTTCTTTGGAATGGGAACAAATATAGATCTCTTCCAGTCAGTTGGCCAAGTGGTTGTTCTCCAGATTTCTTGGCACAACTTGGTGAGCACATCCAGGGCAACATCTGTTATCTGAAATACTTCAAAAAGGTATCATGGGTTGGGGGAAGATGGAATACACAAGAGTCACTGTACCAAAGGAACTGGCTAATCCAGAACCATTTCAGAAGTAGCAGGTAATAAAGAGCCAATGATAGTGAAGAAAGAAGACAGTTGTACTGAAGACACTGGCAAAAAAAATAAAAATATATCCATCCATCCCCAGGAATTGATGGAGTGGCAGTTGACATGTTTCAACAAGCAATTTTAGCCCTGGACTTGCTCATTAGTTTGTGCCAAGAAATATGGAAGACAGTGCTACCTGGCCAACTGACTGGAAGAGATCCATATATGTTCTCATTAAAAAAAAGTTAATTAAAATGTGGAAATTATCAAACAGTATCATTAATATTACATGCAAGTTAGATCTTTTTTTACCATATTTTTAGTTGATTTACTTACCAAGTTCATATACATTGTGTTTCACACTGAATATGTTTCATACAGTCATTCTCATGCATTAAACTTTATAAAATTAATTGTCATTGGATTTTGCCCATTATTACCTTGTTTTTTTGCCTGTATACTTCCCATTTCCTTCCCCACCCACTCCACCCACCAACCTGTGCAGCTCTATGATTTCACCCCTACCTGTCCTCACCCCTACCCATCTTTACCCCTCCGCTCTCACTTCTTACCCTCTTGGGTTCCCATACATGTTCTTTTCTTGTCTTTTTTTTTTTTAATTCTTATTTATTTACAAAGTTTGAATACATTGTTTTTCACAAAAGATCCTTTCCATTTCCTTCACCCCACCTACCCACCTAACTGTGCAACTTTATGATTAACACCCTACTCCCCCCATCCTCACCCCTCTATTTCCACCCTTCTCCCCAGCTTAGATCTTCATACTCCTTCTACAATAATGGTTTTATACAGTATTTGTCATGGTGGGTCTAAGTTAGGTACATCAGCATAATGCTCTCCAGTCCCTCCCAAGTTAGGTTCCTTTACATGTTTTGCTATTAAACCTTGCTGAAGATATTCAAAAGTGCCTAGAACAGTTATCAATAGAGAACTGCCAGAAATTCAAGCTAGATTTGGAATAGATCTGAAGGATATCATTGCTGATGTCAGATGGAACCTGGCTGAAATTCTATTTGTGTTTTGTTTACTATGCAAAGGAGTTTACCTGTGTTGATTATAACAGATTATGGCTAGTATTGAAAATAATGGGAATCAAAAAACACTTAATTGTGCTTATGCACAGCCTGTACCTAGACAAAAAGAATGCTATCTGAACAGAGGAAGGAAACACAGCATCGTTTAAAATAAGAAAAGGCGTGAATCAGGGATGTACTCTTTCTCCATACCTATTCATTCTGTGCACTGAGAAAATCATTTGAGAAGCTGGCCCTAATGAGAAAGAATGTGCCATTAGTATCAATCAACATCTGGGTTATACAGATGATACAACTATGCTTGCTAAATGTAAGACTTGAAATGCTTTCTGCAGAAGATCAAAGACTGCATCTCCATATCAAGAAGACCAGATCACCATTGGACCAAATAGGTCACATCATGAAGATGGAGTAGGGATTCAAATTGTTAAATAATTTCATCTTTCTTGGATCCACAGATGTTACCCTTGGTACCAGCAGTCAGGAGATCAGGGTATGCAGTGCATTGGGAAAGGGAGATTTCACTAAAATGCTGAGGAGGGGTGATGTCAGATTAAAGATTAAGACATACCTAATTAAGGTCAGGCTGGAGACTAAGGTGCACCTGATCCAGGCTATAGTCTTTGCAATTACATGCTATGCATCAGAGAGTTGGACAGTGAATAATAATGATAGAAAGAGAATTGATGCCTTTGAGTTGTGGTGCTGGAGAGGAATGTTGAATATACCATGGTCTGCTAAGAGAACAAACAGGTTTGTCCTGGAGAGGGTGAAGCCAGAATGTTCCCTGGAGTCAAGGATTCTGACGCTTCGTCTGACATACTTTGGGCATGTTGCAAGGAGGGACTGGTCCTTGGAGAGGGACATCATGTTTGGGAGAGTGGAGGGGCGGCGCAGGAGAGGAAGGATGAGATGGATCGATTCTGCGAGTGGAGTGGTGGGAATGAATGTGTTTGAGACAGCGAGGTTGGCACAGGATAGAATGGTGTTTAGGGCTCTTGTACATAGGGTTGCTGTGAGTCGCAAATGACTTGATGGCACATAACAACAACAACAATTAAGGTCATAGTCTTTTCAGTCACTTGCTCTGCATCAGTGCACTGGACAGTGGTTAATGATGGTACAAGAAGAATCAATGTCTTTGAGTTTTGATATTGGAGAAGAGTACTGCATATATTACAGACTGTCCAAATAACAAATATTTCTTGGAGAAAGTGCAGTCAGTGTGCTCCTCAGTAGCAATGGTGGCAAAATTTCCTCTCACATTGTTTGGGCATGTTGTTAGGAGGGACCAGTCCTTGGATAAAAATGCACACTTGGAAAGATGGAAGTTCCGGTGAAGCGGAGGAGACTTGAACATCAAGTATATAAGACATAATAAGGATGCACAGGACAGGGTAGGTTACAGATTTTATGTTCATTGTTGTTGTATGCATTTGAATTGGAACTGACCCAGAGCTGACCGTGCAGCAGGTTTTCAGAGCCAGTAAATCTTACAAGAAGAGATTTCCTAGCCTTCTTCCACAGAGCTGCTGGCAGATTTGAACTATGTGCCTTTGGGATTGCAATGCAGCTTCTTACCACTAGGCTACTCCTCTACTGTATATGTTGTTGTTGTTATGTGCTGTTGAGTCCCTTGCAACTCATAGTGACCCTGTGTACAACAGCCCTAAAACCTGCTCTATCCTGTGCCAATCTCACTGCCTCTGACACACCCATCCCAATCACCACAGTCACTGAATCAATCCACCTCCTAGAGGGCCTTCCCCTCCTGCGCTGTCCCTCCACCCTCCCAAGCATGATGTCCCTCTCCAAGGACCGGTCTCTCCTTGCAACATGTCCAAAGTATGTCACACAAAGCCCCAGAATCCTTGCCTCCAAGGAGCAACCTGGTTTAACCCTCTCCAGGTTGAATCTGTTTATTTTCTTGGCAGTCCATTGCACATTCAATACTCTTCTCCAGCACCACAGCTCAAAGGCATCAATTCTCCTTCTAGCCTTCCTAGTCATTGTCCAACTCTCTGATGCATAACAAGGAATTGCAAAGACCATAACCTGTACCAGACACACCTTAGTCTCCAGAGTGACACCATTGTTCTTCAGTACCCTGGAGAGGTCCCTAACAGCAGACTTTCCCATTGCAATACTTCTTTTAATTTCCTGGCTACTGGTGCCAAGTGTTGACTGGAGAGCCAAGCAGACTAAAGTTGTAAACAATCTCAATCTCTCCACCATCCATACTGATGCTGTCAGTTGGTCCAATGGTGAGAATCTTTGTCTTCGTGACATTGAGCCTCAATCCATACTGAAGGCTGCAGTCTTTGACCCTCTGCAGCAAGCGTTTCAGGTTCACCGCAGTTTCAGCAAGCAGGGTTGTGTCAGCTGCTAACTCAGATTGTTGACAGATCTTCCACCAATCCTGATGCCACACTTCTCCTCATAGAGCCCAGCCTCTTGGATAATCTGTTCTGTATACAGGTTGAAAAGGTATGGAAATAGGACACATCCCTGCCATACACCCTTACCAATTTTGAACCATACAGTGTTTCCCTGCTCTGTTCTGATGACTGCCTCTTGGTCCAAGTATAGGTTTCGCATTAGCACTATCAAATGTTCTGGGATTCCCATTCTTTTCAGAGTCAGCCACAGTTTATTATCCACACAGTCAAATGCCTTTGCATAATCAATGAAACACAGATCGACATTCTTCTGGTATTCCCTGCTTTCAGCTAAGATCCATCTAACATCAGCTACAATATCCCTAGTACCAAGACCCCTTCTAAACCCATCCTGGACTTCTGGCAGTTCTCTGCTGATGTGCTGTTCCAGGGTGTTATATATTTATATATATCATGATGTTGCCAGTTGTCCCAGTGGTGAGAATCTTTGTTTTCTTGATGTTGAGCTTCAATAAATATTGAAGGCTGCAGTCCTTGACCTTTAGTAACACACTCTTCAAGTCCTCAGTTTCAGCACGCAGGATTGTACCATCTGCATAACACAAGCTATTGATCAGTCAGCCTCCCAGATATTCTGTAGTACATATAGGTTGAGAAAGTATGGAGATAGAACGCATCCCTGACATACACCCTTCCCAATTTTGAACCGTGCAGTATTTCCTTGCTCTGTACTGATGACTACCTCCTGGTCCAAGTACAGGTTTCACATAAGCACAATCAAGTGCCCTGGTATCCCTATTCTTCTCAGTTAGCCACAGTTTGTTGTGATCAACACAGTCAAATGCCTTTGTATCCTCAACGAAACACAGACATTTATTTCTCTGGTACTCTCTGCTTTCAGCCAAGATCCATCTAGCATTAGCTATAATATCCCTAACACCACTGGCTCTTCTAAATCCCTGCACATCTCTCACACTAAATATTTAATACATATGTATATATTGTACTCATTAAAAAATTATATATATATGTATAATGTATAATCTTACCACTGAGCCAATTGGCAGCACCATGCTAGATCGAGAAAATATTAAGGTTGTTAACAATTACAAGTTGCTGAGCTCCACAGTCAGCACTCTTGGCACCAGGAGTCAGGAAATCAAAAGACGAATTGCATTGGGAAAATCTGCTGTCAGTGACCTCACCAGAGTGCTGAAAAGCAATGATGTCAGTCTAGAAACCAAGGTGCACCTAATTCAGACCATGGTCTCTGCTTCTTGCTATGCATCAGAGAGCTAGACAGTTATGAAGAAGAATCAATGCCTTTGAGTTGTGGTGCTGGAGAAGAGTCTTGAGCATACCATGGACCACCAAAGAAGCAAATAGGTCTATCTTGGAGAGGGTGAAACCAAGTTTCTCTTTGGAGGCTACGATTTTGAAGCTCCATCTCACGTACTTTGGGCACATGTCCTGTGTATATGTGTATATATGTGTGTGTGTATATATGTGTGTGTGTGTGTGTGTGTGTGTATGTATGTATGTGGCTTTGTAAGTAAGGACTTGCACTATTGTTGCATAAGCAAGTAGTTCGATCCACCCCCTGCTCTGTGGACAATCTCCTCTCATGCAATTTACAGCCTCTGTAACTTGACGGAGAGTCAGCTGTGAGTAGGTTGGAGCTCAATGGCATATAAGAACAACAGTATATATATGTTTGAAGAAGCAGCGCAGCAATCCCAAAGGCACCTTGTTGGAGTTCACTAGCAGCTCCATGGGAGAAAGATGAGCAGTCTCCTCCCATGTGATTAACTGCATCTGAAAACCCTACGGAGTTTCAGTGGTGGGTCAGTTCAGACTCGATGGTACACAACAAACAACACTTAACTATATACATATATCTCAAAAGTCTCTACATATATCTCAAAACTCAACTTCTTGCAGTCGAATCGGAACCAATTCATAGCTGACACTAAGTGGATTTTCAGAGACATTAAATCTCATGGGAGGAGATTGCCCATTTGAACTGTCTGCTTTTCATTGGCAATGTTGGCCCCATATGGGCCAACATACATACATACCAGCACATAGCTTTTGTGGTTGTTATTACTTTTATTTCAAAATATGTCATAGCAGTTATCACATGGTCCTTCATTCTTGTGTACATTTTAGTGAGATCTTTTACCTTTTTCAGTCTCCCCACTTTTGACTGTCATTCAGCATTGCCTTTCTCATCACCAAAACTAAGAAGTGTCTGCCTTGAAAAGTGTGAATTTCCTTCTCCCTCCCAGAACCACTCCAAACAATTCAAACTCTTTGCCATCAGGTCAGAACTGACTCTTAGCTGACCCTCTGCCACGTTTTCAGATTCTACATTGTGGCGGAGGAGGACACTGTCCGTCTTTTCTCCTCAGAGCTACTGAATTTGCACTGACAGAGGTGGCACCACCTCTGGCTTGGCAGTGCAGCTCCCTATGGACTACACCATCAGGGTATGTTTACCTGTTGGTGTCACTTCATAAAAGTGACATGTTCTTCTGTGATTTGGCTTACTTTGTGCAATATAATGTCCTTGAGGTTCATCAAAGATTCAGGATGTGTTGAGAACTCATTTTTCTTTATCACTGAGTAGTATTTTCTTGAGCATACTTACCCCATCTTATTCTTTCAGTCATTTACTGATGGGCACTCTCTCTCTTTGCTCTTGAGAATTTTTCTGCTTTGCTGCTGTCAACTTAAATGTGCATATGTCTCCTCATGTCTCTTCTGTTATGTCCCTACATTAATGTGGGGAGCGTGGAATTGCTGATTCTTCTGGCTCTGTTTCTAGTGTTTTTGTGAGATTGTCATATTGTTTTCTATAACACCTGTATCATTTTGCATTCCTACAAACAATAAATTAGGGTTCTGTACTACACATTTTTGAGGTCTTTAATAATATGAAAATAAGTCAGAGAAATATAATTATATCAGACCTGCAAACCTGCAAAATAGCAAATATAAGTATCTTAATTATAAACATTCAAGTTGAGATGTCCTCTGTTATATATAACATAGTGGACTGCTGACTGAAAGATCTGATGATTCACATCCAGCAGCAATAATATTAAACCAGTATTCACAAGGCACTGATCAAATGTCTTTATTATTTCCTGGCTTCATGTTCTTGAAAGTCACATTTGTCCCTTTCGGTGCTCTCATTATTTGTGAGGCAGTTACATCCTTTCTGATTGTGTTTGGCTTTAAAGCTGATGTGTGTTGTCGTAACTTGGACTGTCTGTGACTGCTGGATTCCAGAGGGCTAATTTGTGCCTCCTGAAAAAGTGCCTAGGCGGGCGGTGACCTGCATTGACTCCTTGCTGTCATGAGGACAGTCATATAACTGAGCCCATCCATTAGTGATGATGCATCCAGCCTCCTAGAAGGACCAGAGATTTAGAGTGCATTCCCATCTCAGTGATAGGAGATACTGAGATAGGGATTCATGCCCCCTGATGTCTTTTTCCTCAGTTAATTACCTTTTTCTTTTTCCTTTCATAGTTATCTTCCAGTTCTCCTCAGTATTCTCTTCCAATATATATGATTTCAGCTCTTGTTAGTTTATTTATTTTTATTATCTTTCCTCCCACCATATTTCCTCAGTGTCTTTATATTTCTACTGCAGAAAGACTATTTGGTCTTACTTTCCTAAAGACTTCTTTCTACTCTCTTGTCGAAAATACGATCCCCTCAGAAGGACTGCAGCACTTTTCACTGCCTGCCTTCCCTGTTGTTTCTCAGCACATCTATTGCCCAGAACTCTGGCAGAGAGGCTCTGCTGCCTAAGCCAGACAGTCAGGTGGCCTCCCAGCTGAGGTGTCCTGCCCACATCTGCCTTGCCTCTATCTTCTCTCATTAGGAAGTTCCAAACATACTTCAGTGTCTCTGCTCTATTCGTGGCTTAAAGACAGTATCATTAAGATCTTGCTCCCTCCTAACCACTCGTTTCTCTTTATCCACTTCTGTTTAACAGCCTTAAGAATATCAGAATACAAATTTTCTATTTCTTTTTCATTACCTCTGATCCTGAGTCAATCTGCATATATTCTCTTGTCAAGTGTGTGTATATTCTATTGAATTCCATGTTTTGAAATGAAGGATTCATGTCTTTTTATTACTGTACATTCTCCTCTTCCACTCCCAACCATGACTGTGTGTAGCTCCAGGAGTTCTCATTGAATGTCACGGACAGTTGAGTGGCAATCCCATTAAACTGCTCGTATTAGCCTTGGCATGGAGAGATCATTTGCTCTTCTGGTAGACTCTCTGGGTAATGTCCAATGTAAATGCTCTAGCCAGCTTTTCACTTCTATTCCTAAGCAGTGATAGAGATAGCACCTAAGCTTAACACACTCAAAAACTTACCACCTCTTTTCTCCCAAGAATGTCAAGTCTTCCCTTTCTCCCCATTATAACTATTAAGTATCTACTTAAGAGGCTTTACATTTTCATCAGGTTAGGAGATGGAGAAAGGCAGAGTTGGAAAATAGATTATGATCCACAAACTAGTGGCACCAGCTTAATATAGTTTAGAGGCTTTATGGTTTTTTGAGACACTTGAATTCAGATACGTTAAGATGAAACATGTTGCCATTTCCACAGCTCCCACCTTGCCAAATGCACACACATGCATATGCTTAACACATGATCTATTGTCTTGTATTTGAAAGCTTTTAAATCTGCAGTCTTCAGCATGAAAATTGTCATGTTCTTGGTTAGTAGGTCTTATTTTAATCATTAAAAATATGTTCTAAAGTAGACCATTGAAATTTTCTAATATCTGATCAATAATCCTCTTATTTTTCCTCTTCTTAATTTTCTTTCTTTTTTCAATAAAATTTTTATTTTATACTAGTTTGCTTACAAAGTTTGTATGCATTGTTTTTCACACTGGATCACTTCCTTTCCCCACTCCTGTCTCCACCCATCAAATTGCAGGACCATAGACCATGTAATCAACGACACCCCTCCACCCATCCACACCCTTCTGCTTTCACCCTCCCCCTCTTTGTAACCTCATACATGGTCTACAATAATGGTTTTATACAGTATTTGTCCTCATGAGACTAAGTTAGTTCACTTAGCATAATGCTCTCCAGTCCCTCTAAAGTTAGGTAGTGATTTATAAAATCACTGATCCTACATGCTGCATTGTATTCTATATTGTGAATGTACCATAATTTCTCAATCCATTCAGTTGTGGTTGGACATCTGGACTGTTTGCCTGTTCTTGCAATGGTGAATAATGCTACTGTGAACATTGGTGTAAGAGTCTCCATTTGTGCCTCAGTTCTCATTTTCTCAGAGATAATTCCAAGCTGTGGAATAGCTGGGTCATATGGAATTTCTATGTTCAACTTTTTGAGGAAGTGGTAAACTGCCTTCCAGAGTGGTTGTATCATTTTACAATCTTACAATGTATAAATTCCTATCTCACCACACCCCCCTCTCTAACATTTATTACTTGCTGTCCTCTTAAACTTTTCCACTGCTACTGGAGTGAGATGGTATCTCACTGTAGTTTTGATTTGCCAGTGATTTGGAGCATTTCTTCATGTGTCTGTTGGCCATCTGAATATCTCCTCTGAGAAAAGTCTTTCCATATCTTTTGGCCATTTTGTAATTGTGTTATCAGTCTTTTCCTTGTGGAGGCCCTGTAGGATTCTTCTGATATGTTTTCTATTTTCTAGCTAGTATATTTTGCTTTACAACTTGGTGGTGGTGGTGGTGGTGACTCATTCGTTATTTTCTTATGTACCCTTGATCGGAAAACAAATGAAATTAACAATAATGAAAAACTGGGGGTAGAATTCAGGATGACAGTAGAAGGATCACACATTTCAAAAAAGATAAAACTAGTACAAAATTTCAGCAAAGAGTAGTAAGTATTAAGTAGATAAATTTGTTCTTAGGTGTTAAAAACAAACACAATTCTACAGTGTTATAAATCCTAGTCTTTAGCATTTTATGTCATCGTATTGCATAATGCAACAGATATGAACATTATATAAAAATCTTATTTCCTGTGCTAACTTCTCCAGTTGATTTTATGATCCAAGGAGGTTACAGTGAAATTCATGTTCCCATTTTACTACACATTTTACACGTGACTTCTCTTGCCTGAGAAGTCCACTATAAGACAAAATATGGTTTTCAAAAACGATAGCATACCTTGCAATCTGTGAGGTATTAAGGCTCTCCTAATACCTATGGAAGCTATTATCATTAATTATGTCATTATTCACTATGGCTTCAGAGCTAATGATGAGTTTCTTCCAGATCCACAGACTTGTTCTCTAGGAGTTCTACACCTACAGAACTATTGTAAGGAAACAGTTTTGAAAGTCTCAATTATTCAACCAGTGTGATGTTTTCTCAGTTACAATGAATTCCTCAATCAAAAGAACATAAATGTACACATAGTTTGTTGAATGGCACTTAGCAGTATTGTGATACAAACAATTACAGGATGAGACTTGTTAATTCATTTTAGACACTACCTCTTTGAATACTTTTGAAATAGTGATTTCATCTGAATTTTATTAAAATCTATTTTACTTACATCTGCTGTCTTGCAGATTTCTGGTTATTACTATTGTTGTATGCCATTGAGTTGCTTTCGACTCACAATAATCCTGTGTACAACAGCTCTGAAGCCTGCCCTGTATTAAGCCAGTCTCACTGACTCTGACACACCACCATTACCCCAGTTACTGTATCAATTCATCTCAATCAGGGTCTTCCTGTCCTGCACATGATTCCCTTAAACAGTATGATGTCCTTCTCCAATGACTGGTCCCTCCTGCCTGTGAGCCCAAGGTATGTGAGACAGAGCTTTAAAATCCTTGCCTCCAAGGAGAAACTTTCATCTTCTCTAAGACAGACCTATTTGTTTCTTTGGCAGTCAGTAGTCTGTTCAAGATTCTTCTGCGGCACCATAACTCAAAGGTATCAATTCTTTTTGTCATCCTTAGTCATTGTCCAGCTCTCTGATTCCTAGCAAGTAATTACAAAGACCATGGCCTGGATCAAATGCACCTTACTCTCTATACTGATATCCTTGCTTCTCAGTACTCTGGAGAGGTGCCTGAAAATGGATTTTTCCCACTGTAATTTGTCTTTTGATTTCCTGACTGCTGATGCCAGAAGTGTTAATTGTGAAGCCAAGCAAGCTGTAATTGTTAACTACTTCAGTCTCTTCTTTATCTATCATGGTGCTGCCAAAGCAAGGATGTATTATTATCCTCATAACATAGGTTGTTGATGAGTCTTCCTTCACTCCTGATGCCATATTCGTCCTCATAAACCCCAGCCTCCCAAATGATCTGTTCTGCATGTTGACTGAAAAGGAATGAAGGCAGGATGCATCCCTGATGCACTCCTTTCCTGATTTTGAGCCATGCAGTGGTTCTTTGCTTTGTTCTGAGGACTGCTTCCTGGTCAGGGTATAGGGTTCATATAAGCACAGTCAAATGTCTGGGATTCCCATTTTACTCAAGGTTAGCCACAATTTGTTGTGATCCACACACTTAAATGTCTTTGAAAAATCAATGAAGCATGGATAGACATTCCTCTGGTATTCTGTTTTCTGTCAAGATCCATCTGACATTAATGATAATGTCTCTAGTGCCACAACCTCTTCTAAACCTAGCTTCTATTTCTGATAGTTCTCTGTTGATGTACTGTTTCAGTAGTTTTTGGGTTTTGTTTTGTCTTTTTTTAAAAATAAAATTTTTATCATATACTGGTTTACTTCAAAGCTCACATGCATTGTTTTTCACACCAGATCTTTCATATTCCCTTTACCCATCCATACCCCCTCCTTTCACCCATCAAGTTATGCCACCCCATGATTAACCACACCACTTCCTGCCTATCTGCTCCAACCCTTCCTTCCTTGGATCCTCATACACATTTTACAGTAATGGTCTTATACAGTATTCATCCTTATGGCACTCAGTTAGTTCACTTAGCTTAATGCTCTGTAGTACCTCCAAGTTAGGTAGTGATTTACAAAAGCATTACTCCTGCATGCTGCATAGTATTCCACCATATGAGTGTACCATATTTTTCCAATCTATTCATTTGTCCTTAGGCATTAGGAATGTTTCCATGTTCTTGAGACGGTGAATAACTCTGCTATGAACCTTGGTGTGCAAGCCTCCATTTGTACCTCAGTTCTTGTTTTCTCAGGATATATTCCAAGCAGTAGAAGAGCTGGGTCATATGAAAATACTATATTCAGCTTTCTGAGGAAACACCAAAATGCCTTCCAGAATTGCTCTGCCATTTTACAATCCAACAAATAATGTATAAGAGTTCAATGAGGGAGAGAACAGTTAAAAAGCAATATATTATAGAGTATTATGATTATCATAAGAGACAGGAATGAAGGTTGCAGAGTGGAGTATACTCAGGGCAGCAAGGGAGAGGGGAGTGTGGGGGGATTGTATACCAATGAAGGAATTTTTCTTTTACTTTTCAAAGACAAGGGTGAACTAGGGGTGGAGGGTGGGCAGGGAGAAAAGTACAACAATGAATGAATGGAAATCCAAAATCTCTGTAAATGTTCATTAAAATAAATGAAAAAAATTTAGTTTTGAATTTTTAAATGAATATTAAATTAGTTACTATTTTTGTAGTAATTTTAAAATAAATATACCTTGAAAAAAATAATGTATAAGAGTTCATATCTTGCCACATCCTCTCTCTAACATTTATTACTTGCTATCCTGTTAAACTTTGCCACTGCTGCTGGAGTGAGATGGTCTCTTATTGTGGTTTTGATTTGTATCTCTCTTATTGCTAGTGATTTTGAGCATTTCTTCATGTGTCTGTTGACCATCTGAATATCTTCCTTGGTGAAAAGTCTTTCCATATCTTTTGTCCATTTTATAATTGTGTTATCAATCTTTTTTCTTGTGGACGCCCTGTAAGTTTCTGAACATTTTGATATGAGACCTTTGTCTGAAATGGTATTGCCAAAGGTTGTCTTTTAACTTCGTTGGAAAAATTTTTTTATGTATACAGGGATTTAATCTTTAGAAGATTAAATCACTCATCAGCTTATCCTCTCCAGATTGTGCAATTCTGGCTGTATTTGACAGTTTCTTTATACCTTAGACTAGGCCGTCTAAGCTTGATCCCTGTTTGTCTTTTATGAACTTTATGGTTTTGGGCTTTTCTCCCAGGTCTCTGATCAACCTTTAGTTGATTTTTGTACATGATGTAAGATGTGGATCTGTTCCAGCTTTTTGCAGTTAGCAGTTCAATTATGCCAGCACCATTTGTTGAACAGGTTGTCATTTCCCCATTTGATAGGTTTTATTTCCTTATCAAGTATCAGTTGACCATAGATAGAGTGGTCCATTTCTGAGTCCTTGATTCTATTTCATTGGTTTATGACATTGTACCAATTCCATGCTGTCTTGATTACTAGTTCTGCCTCCCACTTCATTTTTGTTTTTTCAGAAAAGCTTTGCTTATTCAGGGTCTCTTTACTCTCCACATAAACTTGACAATTTCCTCTTCAATCTCCTTGAAAAACAAATTTTATATCTGTATTGGGATTGTGTTGAACACGTAGATTGCTTTTGGTGGATTGCCATTTCCACAATATTAAGTCCTCTTATCTATGAACAGGGAACATTTTTCCACTTATTTTAGGTCTTTTCTTGTGCCTCACTGAAATGTTGTGTAGTTTTCTTTGAAGGAATCTTTTGTGTCTCTAGTTAGGATCACTCCCAAGTATCTCAGTTTGTAGTTGGTTATTATAAATGGTAATTGTTTTTTGTTTTTTTGTTTGTTTCCTTCTCTGAGTTCTCTTTGTTACTATAGAAGAATCCCCACTGACTTTTGGATATTGATCTTATATCCTGCCACTCTAATATATTGCTCTACTAGTTTTAACAAGTTTGTTGGGTTGTTATTGTTGTTGTTATTGAGTCTTTGTGACTTTTCTGTGCATACTACCATTATCATCTGAATATAGTGATAGTTTTAACTATCTCTGCCAATCTGCATGCCTTTTATTTTCTTCTATTGTTGTATAGCCCTAGCAAGCATTTCCAATACAATATTGAATAGAATTGATGACAGTGAGCATCCTTGTCTGGTTCCTGCACACAAGGAAAATGCCTTTAGTCTTTTTCCATTGAGAATGATATTGGTTCTTTGTTTTTCACATATACTTTTCACTAAGTAAAGGAAATTTCCCTTCTATTCCAATTTTGCTGAGTGTCTTTATCAGGAAGGGGTGTTAGATTTTGTCAAATGCCTTTTCTCTATTAATTGCTAAGATCATATGATTCTTGTTATTTGCTTTGTTAATATGGTGAATTATGTTGATTGTTTTTCTTATGTTGAATCATCATTGTATACCTGTTATGAATCCCTGGAATAATTGTTATGAATCTCACTTGGTCATGATGAGTTATTTTTTAGATCTCCTTTTGGATTCTATTGGCTAGGATTTTGTTAAGGATTTTTGTGCCTATGTTCATGAGAGATATTGGTCTGTAATTTCTTTCTTGGTAATATCTTTGCTTAATTTTGGTATGAGGGTTATGCTTGCTTCATAGAATGGCTCTGGGAGTGTTCCTTCTTTTTCTATTTTTTCTAATAGTTTAAGTAGGGTTGGTGATATATCCTCTCTGAATGTTTGGTAGAATTCAGCTGTAAAGTCATCTGGTCCAGGACTTTTCTTATGAGAAGGTCTTCTTATGACTTTTTAAATTTCTTTCTTTGTGCTAGGTCTGCTTGATTGTTCTGTATTTGTCCATTTCCTCTAGGTTTTAAAATTTATTGAAGTATAGTTTTTCATATTATTATGATATATTGATTTAATTTCATCTGGTTTTGTTTTGCTTTCACCTCTATAGTTTTTTTAGTTATCTGTGTGTGCTCTCTGTCTCTCTCTGTGTCTTTCTCTCCTCTGCCTGTCTCTCTCCCCCCTCTCTCTCCCCCTCTCTCTCCCTCTCCCTCTCTTCTCTCTCTGTTTGACAGTGGTTTGTGAAATTTATTGACCCCTTCACGAAACCAGCTGATGGTCTTATTGATGATTTTTACTGTTTTTCTGTTTGCTATCTTACTGATTTCAGCTCTTGTCCCTATAATTTCTTTTCTGTTAGAGGCTATAGGTGCTAAACACTGTGACAATGATGTATCAAATGTGAGAATGGTTACCCATGGTGGGCAGTGGTCTGTGGAGTTCCCTGATTAAAACAAGCTTGGAAACAGGAGTGGCATCCACTTCCAAAATAGCTTGCCTCTAGAAACTCTATAAACTTGGAGAAACAATCAAAGATATACGATTATTCAGGTCTTTCATTCATAGGGTAGCTAAGTGTCATCTACCACTTGATGACACTTAACAACAACAACAGAGGATATAGTTCTTTTTTCTGTTTGATGAAGGTACTGAGTTAGATCATTGATTTCCCCTCCCTTTTTCCCTTTTTATGTGTGTGCCTATTGCTATGAACAGTCCCGTGAGGACTGCCTTAGCTGCATCCCAGAGGTTTTGGTATATTTTCATTTTAATTTGTTTCAAGGAACTTTTTTTATTTCATTTTTTTATATCTTTTACAATTTAATAATGTTCTAGAAGAAAGTTATTTAGTTTCCACATGAGTGGTTTTATAAGCTTTACTCTCCTGTGGTTAATTTCTACTTTTATGGCATTATGGTCTAAGAAGATACTTTGTATTATTTCAGTGTTGTTGAATTTGTTGAGGCTTGATTTGTGTCCTAATAATGTGATCGATTCTGAAGAAGGTACCATGTGCACTTGAGAAGAAAGTGAATTGGGTTTTAGTTGGTTACAGTACCCTGAATATATCCACTAGGTCCAGTTGGCTGACTGTATAGTTTAGATCTTCTGCATCTTTGTTGAGTATCTTTTGAGTTGACCTATCCTTTGGTGATAGTAGTGTGTTGAAGTCTCCTACCACTAGTGTTGTGCTATCTCCTTTTTTCACTTTGTTAACCGTTGTTTTATGTATTTTGCAGATCTATCATTTGGTGCATAAATGTTTTTGTCTTCTTGATCTGTTGTGCCTTTTGATTGGTATGTAATTTCCTTCCTTATCTTTTATGGTGGTTTTCATTCTGAAGTCTTATTTTATGAGAGATTATTATTGGCACTCCTGCTTTTTTGTGTTTGCCATTTTCTTGGTATATTTTTTTCCCAGCCTTCAATTTTGAGCATATCCTTCTATTCTTTTTTTTTAGATTTGTCTCTTGTAGGCAACATATTGATGGACTTTGTTTTTATCCATTCTGCTACTCTTTTTGTCTTGATTGGTTCATTTAGTTTATACACATTAAATTTTATTATTGTCAGGCCAGGTTTTACTTTTGCCAATTTGCTGTGTTTCTTTTTCTGTTGTTTCTGGTTACTATGGTCCATCTACTTTCCTTTGGTGTCTCTGTGTGAATGACTTAAAATTTCATGTAGTTTTGGTCTTGGTTTCAAAAATTCCTCAAGTTCCTTCTTTTCTGCAAATAATCTAATTTCTCCTTCATATTTGATAAAGAGCTTTGCTTGCTGGCAATTGGTTTCTTTCAATGTTTTAAATGCCATCCCATTTTCTTCCAGCTTGCATGATTTCTGCTAAGAAATCAGAACTTAATCGAATTGTTCTACCCCTTTTTATGTGTGTGTTCATTTTTTAAAATTATTTTTATCATATTAACAACAACGTTACAAATGTCAATGAAATTTTTTAGGGACATTTGAGTTTCTTTCATTCTTTTTTGCCTTGCACTTTTCTCCCTGCCCACTCCTCCCGCCAGTTCACTCTTCTCTTTGAAAAGTAAAAGAAAAATTCTTTCATTGTTATACAATCCCTCCCCGTTTTACCCCTTTTTTACCCTTTGTAGGTAACTCTTTGTTTTTCTCTCACTGCTTTCAGTATTTTATCCATATCTTTTAATATGGAGAATTTGACTATGATTTGTCTTGAGTTTTTGTTTTTGAATCTAGTGTATTTTATGTTCTCTGTGCTTCTTGAATGTGGATATTTTCATTCTTTATCATACCTGGGGATTTTTCTTCTAGTACTTCTTTCACAATTTTCTCAGTGATTTCCCTGTCACTACCTTGTTTTGGAATTCCCATCATATGTATGTTGTTCCTTTTCATATCAGCCCACATGATTGTAATGTTTTCTTCATTTTCTTTGCATCTCAACTCTGATTTTTTTTTCTTGTATGTTTTCAGTGAGGCTCTTGTCTTCCAACTCACTGACTCTCTGTTCCTTTTCTTCAGTTCTACATTTTTGTTCTACCAGCGCATTGGACACTTCTGCCATTTCAGTCTTAATATTCTAGATTGCATTTTCATGCTTTTCTGTTATTTCCAGTACTATGTTGTCTGTAACTCTCTGTCTCATGATGATTTTTTCCCAGTTTTTCATTTTCTTTATCTATACTATCAATTCCTTCTTCCATATTTTGCGTTTTCTTCCATAGCTATTGAAGTTGTTCCTCATCAATGTATTTCTTCTGGATCATTGTCTCTGGGGTATTTTTTATCTTAATGGCTTTCAATGTTTCTTCCATCATTTGAATCTTCTTCTGTAACTATTCACATAACTCCACATTAACGTATTTCTCTGGTTCTCCCTATCTGTTGTATTCATTGAGTCTGCTTTTTTAGGGGAAGGGTTATTTTGTCTTTTCCTGATGACTGAGGCACACAGCTGCTTTTTTGACATTATATGAGTCTTTTCTTAGTAGATATTAGGATGTTGTAGCTATATAGTGACCCAGAGTATGACAACATTTTTTGGAAGACCTGTATATTTGTGCTCCCTTTTTGGCCCGGAGCCCAGAGGTCTGATGGCCGGGCAGCAGTGTTTTCACCAAAGGACCTAAATGGAAGAACAGGGAATTCTGTTGCTTTCTAGAAGCTGTGACTTAGTCCAATTTTGCCTGGCCCAGCCCCTTCTGCTTGAGCTTAAGGGATCCCACTTGGTGTAGCTAGACAGTTATGTTTTCCCCAAAGTACCTGTGATATTGGTGCCCCTGGTACAGGACAGTGAAGGCAGCAGCTGGGTGGTGAAACTGCAGCCCCTCCACTTGGCAAGCAGTGGTTCTGTTGCTGGCCAGGGTGTGAGTGCACCTGGGTTAGATGCTGGGGAAGTGGCTAGAAGACGCTCCTTGGACCTGCCACACCACACAGACCTTGGTGTCTTTGAGCAGAGTAAAGTCCTAGAAGAGTCACACCTCACAATAAGAGCTGCATCTTGCAAGAAGACTCCAGTTGTTTTTGGATAATCTTCAGGAGGATTTTGCTTGTGTGTAATTTGGTGATAATGTTCGATAATTTCCACACTCTCTTCAGTCACCTTTTCTGGGGGGATGAGAATAAATATGGATCTTTTCCAGTCAGTTTACCATGTAGTTGTCCTCCATATTTCTTGGCACAACCTGGTAAACATGTTTGTTGAAATATGCCAGTTGGTATTCTATCAATTCCTGGAGCCTTATTTTTTGCCAGTTTGTTCAGAGCAGCCTGCTCTTCCACCTTCATCATCATTGTCTCTTGATCATATTTTGTTTCTTGAAATTCTTCTGTGTTAGCCAATTCTTTTGATACAATGACTCTGTATACTCCTTCCATCTTCCTTTAATGCTTCCTGGATCATTCAGTATTCCACCCATAGCATCCTCAACTCTCAATTTGAATTTGTTCTTTAGTTCCTTTAGCTTAAAAATGCAAGGGAGTTCTGCTCTTTTGATTTTCCAACACCACCACCTTGCATATTTCATTATAACACTTTGCTTTTTCTTCCTGAGCTGACCTTTGAAATCTTCTATTCAGCTCCTTAACTTTTTGATTTCCCCCCCTTTTCTTTGGCTTCTCAGCACTCTAGTGCAATATTCAAAGTCTCTTCTGACATCCATTTTGGTCTTCTGCCGTCTTTGTGATGACCCTTTTTCATTCTTTACGGATTATATTCTTGATATCCTCCCACAGCTTATCTGGTCTTCACTCATTAGTGTTGAAGGCCTCAAATCTGTTTCTGAGTTGGTTTTTAAATTCAGATAGGGTAGATTCAAGATAAGATTTTGATTCCTATGCATTTAATTTTACCTTCTTTAGCTATAATTTACATTCCCATCTGAGTAGTTAGTTGATGGTCTGTTCTGCATTTAGCACCTTGTCTAATTTTCATTGCCAATACTGAACTTTCCCAGTGATCACTTCAACAGATGTAATAGATCTGATTCCTGTGCATTCCATAAGGGGAAATCAATGTCTATAGCCTGTGTTTATGTGTTAGTATACATTTACTTAGTCTTTGTTGAAAATGTTTCAAAACGTTTTGTGTCTTCATTTTTTCTTGTTGCTGGGGAAAAAAAAAACATTTTCTGTACAAATTTTTGGAGGCAAATGCTTGAGGTTTATAGTCATTTCAGTAATTTTTATTTCATTGTTTTTCCATAGATGATTTAAAGCTTTCCTTGGTGGTCAAGCAGTCTTACTAGAGGAACTACACCCTTTTAGCCTTTTGTTACTTTAGTAACAAAATATTTATTCCAATATCTATTGTAGTGACTCTCAGTAAGCTTTTGTTGAATAGCAAACAATGCCCAACATGAAAAGATCTTTTTGTTTCTCTGATGATTTGCAAGTAAGTTGAAGCATCTCTTCTTTAGCCTATAATTCAGTAGTATTGAGTGAGAGTTCCACTCGCCTTGTGTTAAGAGTTTATTCTGAAATGGCTGTGACCATCATAGTCATGACAGAACTCAGAGGACCAGCCCAGGTGTGAACACCTCTGCTCCATCATGTAAAATAACAAGTCACACAGTCAAGTTCGGAATGAAGGGGAAGGAAGCACAGCTATACATTATAACCACAGGAATAGTTTAGAATAGAGAGACATTGGAATCAGTAATTCTGTCTACCACAGACATGTTATGGCAAGATTCCTAAGACTCTACTGGAAATAAAACTCATGACACTTTCCTTTAGTAGAAACCTTTGGGTACTAGAAGGAACACGTTTAAGACTAGTTTTCCAGTTCGGTCTTGGCTCACATAACTTCCATTTATGGACTGATCACCAGCTTCTTTTGAAACCGTTTATGCATTAGAGACTATGCTCGTTATTAGCCAATGTTGTTGTTGTTGTTGTGTGCTTTTCAGTTGGAACCAACCTGTATCTGACCCTCTGGAAGGTTTTCAGAGGCAGTTAATCACATGAGAGGAAATTGCTCATTCTTTTCTTGCTGAGCAGCTGGTGAATTCAAACCATTTGCCTTTGAGATTCCTACCACTAAGCCACCAGAGCTCCCTGCTTTGTCCATGGCCCTGAGGACATCTAAACCCACATATTGCATCCCTACAGAAGAGGCATTTATCATCTTTTCTTTACTCCTGATTTTGTTTTTCTTTAGCTCTAGTAATATTCTTCAGTCTTTCATCTTTTTATGTAACACTATTTCCAAATTATTGCTATTCAGTCTCCTGCTGAAGAGTCACTCTTTTATAAAAACTTCCTTTATAAAGAATGAGTCTAAATAATCCACTTGGTGATAATGAAAGAAACCTCTTTTAAATCATCCCTGTCAATTCAAAGGACTAATAGACTACACAACCTTCAACTTTCACTTCCTAAGAGAGCAGAAAAGCTGCCTGGTGCCTGGATGCCACTACTGACCACTCCAAAGAGAAACAGTGGAGGATCTTGGACAAAGTGGGAGAAAAATGTGAACAAAATTCAATGATGGCAGTTTAGAGACTAAGGTGCACCTGATCCAGGCTATGGTCTTCACAGAGAGCTGGACAGTTACTAAAGGTGCTAAAAGGAGAATTGATGCCTTTGACTTGTGGTGCTGGAGAAGACATACCGTGGACTGCCAAGAGAACAAACAGATCTATCCTGGAGAGGATGAAACCAAGCTGCCTCCTGGAGGCGAGGACTTTGAAGCTCAGTCTCACATACTTTGGACTCATGATCAAGAGGGACCAGTCCTTGGAGAGGAACATCATGCTTGGAAAGGTGGAGGGAGAGTGCAGGAGAGGAAGACCCAGGATGAGATGGATTGACTCAGTGACTGGAGCTATTGGATTAGGTCTGTCAGAGATGATGAGATTGGCTCAGAATAGGGCAGGATTCAGAGCTAATCTGCACATAGGGTTGCTATGAGTTGCAGGTGATTCAATGGCACATAACAAGAAACAAGAACAGTAAAAAGCCCTAATTTTAAGAATTTCCTCTGTGATTTTTGTTACCACTCAAAGGCAGTCAACAACAACATGTGCTGCCAGTGTTCACACCAAGATGGCAAGGCTTCATCGCACATACACTGGACATTGTGGTGATGGTAGGATGTCAGTCCTTGAGAAAATACTTCGTGCTTGGAAAAGTAGGTCAGTGAAAAAGAGGAAGACCCTCAAAAATTTCAGTCATCACAGTGATTGCCACAACGAGCTTCTGCACAGTAGAAATTGTGGAGATGGCACAGCATCTGATAGGGTTTCATTCTGTAGTTGTAATAAGTATGATCAGTGTGAATCAAAGCTGCCTCAAAAGCACCCAGAAGTATGGTTTTAAAAAATTACTTAAACAGTGGAATAATTGCACCTTTGCAATAAGCAATTTTTAGATCTTGTCTTGGATGATAAGCCACGTGATGTGAGGGGATTAAAGTATTTTAAAAGATTGGTACCTTGATATGTTGCCAAAGCTAGAATTAAAACAGTAATCTCACACAAAACATGTGCTTTTATGTCATCTAGATATCTTAGTGTGCACACTCTCACTCACTCTCTGTCTGTCTCTGTCTCGCTCTCTCTCTCTGTCTGTCTCTCTCCGTCTCTCTCCCCCTCACACACACACCCCCTCCCCCCCACACCTCATCCCCGGTAAAGGATTCAAGGGTCCATGACCTTTTCTGTCTGGCTGAAAGAGAATTCAGTGTCACTCTTTTCAGACAACTGAGGGAGTTTTATTGCCTAATCATAGAAATCATGAGATTCCCTCTCCTTATGTTCTGTATATGTTCGTTTGATTTGTCACAGATGTAACTGGAATTTTGTAATTTAGAGGTCAAAGCAAATTTTAGATTAGCCTGCATCCAGATCCTGGTGGCTTTGGAAGTTGTGCTGCCAACCCAGCTGCTCTGCAGGACAAATATGAGCAGTCTTCTCCTTTGCTGTGTCCAGCCTCTGAAAACCCCCTGGATGGTCAGACATGGGTCAGTTCTGACTCTCCAACACCTAACGCTGCCACCACCTGCTTGCCTCAGTTATGTTGCCTAAACTCATAGTCTTGCCTGTCATCTGATAAATAGGCTTAATAATTGTTAATAACTTAGAGGGAGACTGAGCTCAGATGGCCTGGTGATAAGGAGTGGTACTGTCAACCCAAAGGCATACAGTTCAAATCTTCTAGCTATTCTGAGGAAAAAGGATAGGCACTCTCCTCCTATGTGAGTTAATAGGCTCTGAAAACTTGCTGGAGGGTCAGCTATGAGTTGGTTCTGACTCATTGGCACGTAATATTAGCCCACAGGGGATTTGAGAGTTTCAAATATATTACAACATATAACCAGGTCCATCTCTAGTAAGTATTTAATATGTGCTAAGTATAATAATTATGTTGTCTTCTAGCATGCTGTCTCTCTAAGAAAGTTACAGAGCCAGCAAAAGATAGAAAGACTGAGCAAGTTGAATTGACACAGTGATTGTAACAATGTATATCAAAGATCATGATGTTGGCACAGGATAGGGCAAGGTTCAGGTTTTTTGTTCATAGGATAAATAGGAGTCGTAGTAACTTGGTAAGACCTAGCAGCAACCACAAAATGACTACCTATCAAATCTGCTTCTCCTAAAACCAGGTTAACGCAAATTTTAAAAAGAAAAAATTATGTAGATTATTACCTCATGTTCATATTCAAGAACATTGATTTAGAAGATTTCTTCCTCCTCCTCCAAAGTTTCTTCTACAAACCGTTCTGGCTTTCTACCATTCAGATAATAAATATTTGTCAGACCAAGTTGATTTTTAAACCAATGACATATAAATAAAATACTTGGGGTTTGTTTTAATTATGATGTAAAAAGTTTTCCATACGACACTGGTTACTAGAAGTGACTAGAGATGAAAAATAAAGTGAATTTGAATAAAATCTCCAGCTTTTACAGTTTTATATACAGGAGGCTTTATAGTCTGTGAAGAATAAAAGAAGTTTGTCAGATAGTCCAGACTTTTCAAAAAGAAGTCTTGTTTACACTGATGATTTTTTTTTTACAGTCAGTGTACATAATCTGTTCCTTTTTTCACTTGTTCTTATAAATTGGAAGGAACTTCAAAGCCAAACTCCATTTCTAAGTGCTCTGCCCTAGCTTCTTGGAATGGTAAACCTGAAGAATAGTCTTTTGTTATGAGAGACTTAGAATTTTTCTTTCAAAGGAAACCATCATTTTTCTAAATACTCTGTAAGTTTGATGCTCTTTTCTCTCCTTGAAACATGTTTTCTCCTTTCTACCCACACCAAGTATTTTCACTGGAGTAATCTGGTTTCTCTTTGTTCTCTCTATCTGCTGTGCCTTTGATAGCGGATGGTGTCTCGCTCTTTGGGAGCAAATCCGTATGACCTGAAGGACCCGATTAAAATTAGTATTCCACGCTACGTTCTCTGTGGACAAGGAAAGGATGAACACTTCGAGTTTGAGGTCAAGGTAAGTATACCTTCTTTACCTTTCTGCAGGAATGGCTGTTTGATGTTACACAGTTTATTCTCTCTCTCTCTCTGTGTGTGTGTGTGTGTGTGTGTGTGTGTGTGTGTGTGTGTGTGTGAACAGAGATGAAGACTTCTTGTTATGTGAGAGATCAGTCACACCCTTCTTTAAACCCCTATGTGAAACTCTAGACTACAACCTAGAGGAAAGTTATCCTGTAAAAGACAGCCATGGCTAGACAGTTTCTCAGTGCCAGTAACTGAGTGACTAAGTAGCCTGGTCTGCCCAAGACTGAGGGGTTTCCTAGGGTATGAACTTCAAGGGCACACAGGACAGCTGGCCACTCATCTCATAGGCTCAGACTCCATTCCCTAATCTATAAAATGGGAATGATGCCATTTGCATCACAGAAATATCAGTACATTTGAATTGCTAATTCTAATGGCTAGCATATACAATAAATGATGTTACTACTACTACTACTATTACACTATTACACTGGAGCTCTGGTGGTCTAGTGGCAAGAAGATGTCCTCCAATTCTGAAGGCATGCAGTTCAAGGCCACTACCTGCTCCACAAGAGAAGGATGGGCAGTCTCCTTCCATGCAATTAACTGCCTCTGAAAACTCATGAGAGGGTCAGCTATGGGTCAGTTAAGACTTTATGGTATACAACCACAAACAACTATTATTACTAATGCTGCTATTATTTCTATTATTATTATTATTAGTTAAGAAGGTCTCCTAATCTGTTCAAAGCATTTTTTGATTTGTGAAATCTTGATGTAGAGATGTGCTCTTATTCCTTACATCATACTTTCCGAAATAATGACTTCACCTTTATTCATAATTTATTTCCATTGACTCATAGGACTTCTTTAAATGTGGCTTGCAACCATCCTCTCCCCAAGGAGTTATTGATAACTCAAGCCTCTTCATGTTCAAGGACGGGTGAAGGCTCTACTGTCTTAAATCCACCAGCCTCACTCGTGTTCCTGTGTTAGCATGTTCCACACATGATTTTGCTGAGATAAGCACTAGATGGGGAATCTAGATTCTGAGTATAGAGTCTCTGGTTCTTTGGCAGTTTGCTGAGTGACCCGAAATAAGCCATTTAACTGAAATGATTAGATGATACTTCTGAAATGATTGGGTTAACCTGGGAAGCCCTTTTTTTAAAAAAAAATTGGTTTTATTTTATTATTATTAATTTTAATGTTTACAGAGACTTTGGATTTCTATTCATTCATTGTTGCATTTTTCTCCCTCCCCAGCCCTCCACCCCCAATTCACTCTTCTCTTTGAAAAGTAAAAGAAAAATTCTTTCATTGGTATACTGTGCAGCCTTTGTTCTGGACTCTTGTCATGACCATAATACCCAATTGTATATTGCTTTTAAACAATTCTTTCCCTCATTTGTTTCAATGCAATGTACAAAGCTTTAGAATCCTTGCCTCCAAGGAGCAGCTTGGTTTAAACTTCTCCAGGATGAACCTGTTTGTTCACTGAGCAATCCATGGTATATTCAATACTCTTCTCCAGCACCACAGCTCAAAGGCATCAATTCTCCTATCATCCCTAGTCATTGTCCAACCCTCTGATGCATAACAAGTGATTGCAAAGACCATGGCTTGCATCAGGTGCACCTTAGTCTCCACAGTAACACCATTGCTCTTCAGTACTTTGGCAAGGTCTCTGACAGCAGACTTCTGCAATACAATATGTCTTTTCTTTTCCTGGCTTCTGGTGCCAAGAGAGTTGATTGTGGAGCCAAGCAAACGAAAAAATGTTTACATTCTCTATCCCCTCACCATCCATCATGATGCTGCCAGTGGTGAAAATCTTTGTTTCCTTGATAATGAGCTTCAATCCATATTGAAAGCTGCAGTCCTTCACCTTCTGCAGCAAGGACTTCAGGTCCTCCTCTGTTTCTGCAAGCAGGATTGTATCATCAGTATAACGCAGATTGTTGATGAGTCTTCCTCCAATCCTGATGCCACATTTTTCCTCATGGAGCCCAGCCTCCCAAATAATCTGTCCTTCATATAGATTGAAAAGGTATGGATATAGGACACATCCCTGGCGTACACCCTTCCTTGCTCTGTTTTGACAACTGCCTCCTGGTCCAAGTATAGGCTTCGCATAAGCACGATCAAGTGTTCTGTGATTCCTATTCTTTTCAGATTTAGCCACAATTTATTGTGGACCACACAGTCAAACCTTTGCATAGTCAAGGAAGCACAGACAGACATTCCTCTGGTACTGCCTGCTTTCAGCCAAGATCCATCTAACCTTAACTACAATATCCCTAGTATCACAGCCTCTTCTAAACCCAGCCTGCACTTCTGACAGTTCTCTGCTGATGTGCTCTTCCAGTCCTTTTTGGGTAATCTTCAGCAGAATCTTTTTTGCATGTGGTATTAATGATATTGTTTGATAATATCCACGCTCTATTGGATCACCTTTCTTTGAAATGGGAACAAATAGCAATCTCTTCCAGTCAGTCAGCCAAGTGGTTGTCCTCCAGATTTCTTGGCACAACTTGGTGAGTGCTTCTAGGGCAGCATCTGCAAATACATTTTATAAAAAACATAAACACAAGCTATACACATGGATTTCACCTGTTGATGTTTATAGGAATCAGATCGATTACATCTGTGGAAAGAACCGCTGGAGAAGCTCAATATCAGCTGTGAAAACTAGGCCAGGAGCTGATTGTGGAACAGAACATCAACTACTAAGTTCAAACGGAGGCTAAGGAAAATGAAATCAAATCCATAGGAACCAAAATATTACCTTGATTCTATCCCACCTGAATTTAAAAACCATCTCAGGAACAGGTTTAAAGCCTTGAACACTAATGAGTGAAGAGCAGATGAGTTTTGGGAGGATATCAAGAATATCATCCAGGAAGAATGCAAAAGATCATTACAGAGACAGTTGTTGTTGTTGTTGTTGTTGTTGTTAAGTGCAGTAGAGTTGTAGACAACTCATAGCGACCCTATGAACAAAGACCTGAACATTTGCATAAATTTCATCATTTCTCCAAGTTTATAGGGTTTCCAGAGGCAAACTATTTCAGAAGTGTGTGCCACTCTTGCTTCCATGCTTGTTTTATCGGGGAGCTCCTTCAAACACTGTTCACCATGGATAACCATTCTCGCATTTGACACATCAGTGTCACAGTGTTTGGCATCGGAGCAACCACGAGTTACCTCTGCACAGCAAATGGACAGACTAGTCCTATACTGCTTAGAAGAATGTTTGACCAAAAACAAAAACAGGCCTGAGGGCCACAGATTAAAATCACCCACCTTTGGCTTGGAAGAAAAGACCAAAATGGGTATCAGAGGAAATCCTTGAGTATTGTACTAGAGTGCCAAGAAGCCAAAGCAAAGGGAAGAAATCATGATATTAAGGAGCTGGGCAGAAGATTTCAAAGGACATCGTGGGAAGACAAAGTAAGGTATTATAATGAAATGTGCAAAAAGCTGGAGTAAAAATCAAAGAGCCAAATTAGCTCAGTGTTTCTTGAGCTCAAGGAACTGAAAAACAAATTCAAACCTCGAGTTGCAATACTTATGGATGCTTTGGGTAGAATATTAAATGATCCATGAAGTATTAAAAGTGATGGAAAGAGTCTACGGAGTCATTATAACAAAAGGAATTGATGGACACAGAAGAATTTCATGAAAACAATGTATGAGTAAAAGCCTGTGGTGATGAAGGAAGAAGTTCAAGCTGCTCTGAAAGAATTGGCAAAAACCAAAGCCCCAGGAACTGACGGTATACCAATTGATATACTTCAACGAACAGATGCTGCCCTAGATGTGCTACTTTGTGGTACTCCTCATAATGGTATACATATTCAGGAGGTTGGATTTTATGAGGAGGAATGTGGCATCAAGATTGGAGGGAGACTCATCAACAACCTGACATTATGCAGATACACAGTCTTGCTCACTGAATCTGAGGAAGACCTAAAGCACTTGCTGCAGAAGGTTAAGGACTGCAATCTTCTATGTGGATTGAAGCTCAATATTAAGAAGACAAAGATTCTCACCACTGGGCCAATTGGAAGCACCATGATAGATAAGAGTTTGAGGTTATTAACAATTTCAGCCTGCTCACCTCCACAGTTAAAACTATAGTCACCAGCAGTCAAGATCTTAAAAGAGAAATTGCACTAGAGAAATATGCTGTCAGGGACCTCTTCTACAGAGCAACAATGTTTGTCTGGAGACAAAGGTGCCCCTTATTTAGGCCAACGTCTTTGCAGTTACTTGCTATGAATCAGAGAGCTAGACATTCACTAGGATTGGCACCAGAGTTTATGCCTTTGACTTGTGGTTCTAGAGTATTGAACATACTGTGGGTTGCCAAGAGAATAAACAGGTTTAACCTGGAGAGGGTGAAACCAGGCTACTTCTTGGAGGCAAGGGTTCTGAAGCTTTGTCATGCATACTTTGGGCACATGGTGAGGAAGGACCAGTCCTGGGAGAAGGATATCATGCTTGGAAGGGTGAAGGGACAGCAGAGGAGAGGAAGACACAAGATGAGATGGATTAACAAAGTAATTAAAGAAATAAGGATAGGTATGTTGGAGACAGTGAGACTGATGATAGAGCTGAGTTCAGAGCTATTGTACATAGGGTCGCTATTAGTCTCAGGTGACTCAGTGACACAACATAACAACAATACAACATGCACCTACATACATACACATATATAAAAATAGGTTTTGAGGGTATATTTGGATTATTTAACTATTGTTGAATTAGAAAATAAATATTGGACAGTCACAGATTTCTCCATAACAAGAACTTAGAGTACTGAAGTCCTGTGATGACTTTAGTTGATATATCAACATTCTATTTGAAGATGTAAATGCATTAGAAAAATACACCTCTCATTTATAATTGACGATTTCACAGATAGAACTTAAGACATGAGTAAGGAAGATATTAAATTTATTTTTAACAAAGCTGATGTAAGTAAACATTTCTGGTATTAATGTTGTTGTTGTTGATTGCCTTCAAGTTGAACACAACTCATAGCAGCCCTATGAACAAAAGGCCTGAAGCTCCTCTACAACTATTCGCATTTATCAAAGTTCATAGAGTTTCCGGAGGCATGTTGTTTAGGAAGTGGATGCCACTCCTGCTTCCAAGTAATAGTAGCACAGATGATATGTAGTCCGGGCATATAGTAAAGATGCTGCTGTAAAGGCAGATTTGAGAAACCAGATACAGAAAGCTATGTGGAGCCTTCAGAACCTAAGTTGTCACTCCAAAAATACATAAAATCTGAATCCAAAGAGTTCTGCTTTCTTTGAACTTAGTATCAAAGCAAAGTTCTGAGAGCTTGCTGTTGTTCTGCTTCCTTTTGTACCATCCCAGGTGCTACTGTGGTGTTTTTGTTTCAGTGTAAGGTCTTCATTCCCACCTAAGAAATAACTCTTGATGCATTCACGGATGGGTGGGCCCCAGTACTGGGTACGCAAGAAAACATCCCACCATAGAGGTAGTGGGACCTAGGATTGGAAACACAATCTGCCAAAACTGATGGAAGTGGTCTCCTGCTAGGCAAAATCAAAGCTATTGGGATGTACTGGGTACACTGACCTCCTCAACCATCTCTTCCAACTAATCTCATCTGCATTGCAGCCTCACAAGGTACAATTTACTTACCTATGGTTACAATGGGGTTAATAAAGCCACTTGATGGCATGAGGGCTGTCTGTGTTTATATATGTGAAACAGAGCTGTGCCACAGTCTAGATACAAAGTTTGTACTAGAATAAGGAAACTACTATTACATACACATTCATGCATTATCATTAATAACAAAACATCAGTGTACGAGTGGATAAACAGGCAAAACAAAGAGATATGGGCAGTTAAGAAGAGCTTCACTCAGGCCCACACATGGGTCTAACACACAGTATTTTGAAGCACTCACATTAGTATATCCTGTAAATATATCCATATA
The DNA here is from genome assembly GCF_000299155.1 of Elephantulus edwardii. Classification (NCBI taxonomy): domain Eukaryota; kingdom Metazoa; phylum Chordata; class Mammalia; order Macroscelidea; family Macroscelididae; genus Elephantulus; species Elephantulus edwardii. The sequence goes on along the minus strand of NW_006399900.1, from coordinate 8,046,090 downwards.
CACAGCAGAGCCAACAGGAGGCAAAGTTAGATTGATTTCTTAATCATAACCAAGTATCCTGTGGAAATGAGTTGCTGATCTGAGAGACTCAGCAATCTCAGGAGTAACTCAAATTCAATAATCAAAACAAGTCGACTGTTTAGCAGGTTTCTGAGGTTGTAAATCACAGGGGAGGAGATTGTGCATATTTTTTCTGGCAGTCCCTGGTGGATTTAAATCACTAGACGGCTGCCACCTTTGGGTCAGCAGCATAGTTCCGTATGGACTACACCTAGAGCTTAAAGTCAGTTGGCAGAGTATAGCTCATAGAGACAGTGTTCTACATCTTATTTTGGATACACCTGAGATCTTAAAAGCCTTCTAGCAGCTGTTTAATGCAGAGCTTTTGCCTCTTCTTGTCTGGAAAAATAGAGTGAAGAAAATGATATAGAGAAACAATCTAAAGGACCACATAAACCTCAGCCTCCCTTCCCCTGAGACTGGAAGAACTAAATAATGCCCAGCTACCTATGAAACAAGTGAAGAATGTGGAACAAAACTAAAAAATCATGAACATGGCTAGACTTGTGGTCTAATAGGGACTGGTAGAAACCCCAAAACTGTGACCCTAAATTACCTTTGGAGCGTGGAACTAACTAAACTTATCCTCTGCTCAGCTTTTATCCAGAAAGTAAACAGACCTCTGTGGTTAACAGTAACACCAGGGAGTTACTCACTCCTTAAAACAGTCAACTATACAAAACCAGAATGGCAGCATTTGCCCAGGAATAATTGTTAGAAGGTAACAAAGAATAGGGAAGAGAAGAACGGAAATGAGTCACAAAGAACAAACAGGAAGAGTACTGTTAGAATGTGGGTCTTTTTTATTACCATTGAGTCAGAACCATCCTGTGGGTTTTTAGAGGCTATAAATGGCATAGAAGGAAATTGCCCATCTTTCTTCTCTGGAGCAGCTGGTGGATTTGAGCCACTTTCCTCTTAGTTGGCAGCACAACTCCTTACCAGTAAGCCAACATAATAAATGTATATGAATAGTTGAGTGCAAAATCAACTTCCTCATAAGCTTTCATTCAAACAACAAAGTTTTGGGGAGGAAAAGCAGAGTGTCAACTAAAAGATTTCTCTTGTAATCTAAATGAATTTTTATGGCTTAGGCATTATGGATAGGGTCTGTGGGGTTTTCTTCATTCTGTGTTCTCAGAGATGAATTTGGAGATTAAATTTTTCAACTCTTCCATCCACCCTCTCTAAATTTCAGGTATAGGCAACAGTTCCTATAAAGAATAATTACAGTTAGAATAACATTTTTGCTACGGCTGAATTCCTCACTCAGTGAGCCGTTGGGTTTAAGAAGGCTAATCCAAAGGCCTGACCTCATTGGTGTTTCAAATCTACCAGCAGCACCGTGGGAGAAAGATGGCCAGTCTACTCCTGTGTGATTTATAGCCTAGGGTCAGCTATGAGTTGATTCCAACTTGATGACTCTGAGTTTTGAAGTTTTTTTGAAGGTAAAAATTACTATTCTTTAAAAGAATTCTTTTTTCTTTAGTTGTTTGTCTTTTTTTAGGAAATATGTACTATTAGTACACTTAACAGATTTTTTCTGTTACTGAATTTTATATTCTAGAAAAATTCTTATTGCTTTTCTTTATATAAATAAATAATCACTCACTCACTCACTCAATCAATCAATCCACCCACCCATCCATCCCTGAGGTGGCATCCACTTCCTAAACAACATGCCTCTGGAAACTATGAACTTTGATAAATGACGATAGTTATAGAAAGGCATCAGGCCTTTTGTTCATAGAGTCGCTATGAGTTGTGATCGACTCTGGCAATCAGCAACAGCCTTGCTCATGATAATCTTAAAACTCTTTAAGACAATATGACTTTGGAGCCTGGACACACACAGCAAGGTTCTGTGCCCACTCAAGTCACCTATCAGGGTCCAACACCCACTTTCAGTGAAATCCTGCTGACCCTACGATGCTGGTGATCACTGCCTGTTCCTTTACAAAGTCTAGCTGTCTTGTGTGAACATGTGGAACTGTCTTTGGGGAGAGTCATCTTTATGGCATAGTCATCGATATACCCAGTCCCTCCCCCTTATTTTATCTGTTTCTGAAGGACACGTTCCTAGGAGTTCCTATTCAGAGTACTATCTACTATTGCTGTACTGTAATCCCATCAGCATATGGTTCGAATCTCACTAGCTGCTCCACAGAAGGATGGGTAATCTCCCATTTGATTAACTGCCTCTAAAATCCCACTGTGGGTCAGCTCTGACTTGATGTTACACAACAACAGTACCTTGTCATTATGTGCCATCGAGTCTAGTACATGCATACGAACTCTACAAACAACAGACCTGAAACATGCCCCGGCCTTTGCTATCCTCATCATCTCTGACACCCTTGAGCCCATTGCTATAGTCCATCTCTTTGAAGGTCTTCCTCTCTTTCATTGACCCTCTGCCTTTCTAGGCATGATGTCGCTTTCCAAGGAACAGCCCCTCCTAACAACATTCCCAAAAGTGTATGAGACAAAGTTTCGCCTTCCTTGCCTCTAAGAACACTCTTGCTGCACCTTTTCCAAGACACATTTATTTGTTCTTTTGACAGTCTGGGTCCTCTGTAACTGTGTCTAAATGGGCAGAAAGATGTCTTCCCTGTTGATTGATGTCAGTGACGAGGCAGATAAGCTGAAGGTGAATGTGTTTCACTGATTTTTGAGAAGAACATATTCTGAGCTAAGTGCTATTGCCAGTCGGAAAACACCTGCAAAATGTGTGTACTTGACTAAAGGAAGACTATTAGGAATAAATTCACTAACTGAAGTACACAACCATCTTCAAACTCCTACTTCAAATGGTTTTTAGTCATAGATGCATAAAACCAATTACACCACATCATGATTGCCATTTTCTCTTAGCTAGGACAGGACAGACAAGGGTTTATCTTCTAAATTACATTTCAGCTTAATATCAGGAACCAGGATGCAGAGTTCATGCATAAGACAAACAGAGGTTGTCATACTCTTGTATCAGAGAGAAAAACGGTTGTCTCTGGTTTTGTTTAAAATTTCCTGCCTTTTAACTCACTTATTAGAGTAGTTATATAAAGAAATAAACTAACATTGGTGTATTACATGCATAGGAATCTCTGGTGACCTAGTGATAAGAAGCTGCCCTACCAACCTGAAGGCACATGATTTGAATCCACCAGCTGCTTTATAGCAGAAAGATAGGCAGTCTCCTCTGGTGCAGTTTATTGCCGCTGAAAACCCATTGAAGGGCCAAATATGAGTTGGTTTTAACTCAAGTATACCAACAAGAAGATATATAGATATAGTACATTTACAGTTTCCTATGAGATTTTGATTCTGTAAATATAAAAGTAATCAAAGAATATTCTATAGAAGTCTGTCTCTCTTTAAGCATGTAAGGTCGCACCTCTCCCACAGGTCATCTGTTCACAGATGTTATAGCCTGAGATCATGTTGGCTTCTCCTTTCTGGTCATCTTTATTCTTTATGTAAGCTTCATGATACTTCGTCAGTCTTATGCCGCACTGCCTCCTCAGCTCTCACACAGTGCCTGACAAGTAGAGGTCACTCAGTAAAGACTTGTCAGCAATATGGACCTCTTAAAGCCAGGCCTATATGGGTTTCTCACTGGGAAAAGGGACTGTGTGCCCTGGGTGAACAGTTTTCCTTGGGCACCTATATGTCCTGTGTTCTCTGTTAGTTTGCCATTGAGTCATCACCTTTGCTTTTTTTTGTGGTACAACCAGTGTATATGGAGGTGAGTTAAGCTGCTTCCCTGTGCTGGGTCCAAGAATGCCTCTCCCTCCCATCTTCCACTCTATCTTCCCTCTCATTTTTACACCTTCACTATCCCAGTGTATAAACATGCACACGTGCCTCCTGGCGATCATCCACACCTACAAATTATGATTTTTTTTTTAGTTTAACTTTGGCTCTTCACAAACAATTAGATGTTTATGCCCTCTGTAAGCTTCCTCAGCATCGTCCTGGACCCCTGGTTGCTCAACAGCAAAGATGTGTCCCTGCATTTTGTAATTCAGCCCTGTTGACTGGTAATCCAAGTGGTAGATTTGGTCCAAGAAACCATCCTGGCATAACGGATAAGCACTGGGGATTCTAACATAAGGCCTGATGCCTCCTGTGCCCCAGTGGCTCCTCAGGAGAAAGCACCTACTGGTCCGGCTCTGTAAAGAGGCCAGCCTGCCAAGCCCTTTGGTCGGTCTGCTCCGCCATGTAGGGCTGCTGTGAGTTGGAGTAGGCATGAACCACAACACTTTTAGCTCAGTCAAGATCAGGAATCCCATACTTGACCTTGAATATACGATATCCAGTGCTCACTTCGGCCCCACGTATACTAAAATTGGAATGATACAGAAAAGATTAGCATGGCCCCTGCGCAAGGATGACATGAAAATTCATGAAGTGTTCCATATTTTTATAAAGGAAAGAAATCAGAAAAGTAAGAAGTTGTACAAAATATTTCAAAGGGCATGTCCGAATAACAAAACAATGTATTATATTGACATGTACAAAGAGCTGGAGTAAAAAATTGAAAGGGATGAACTCAAATGGCATTTTGCAAGCTAAAGGAACTGAAAAACAAATTCAAGCCTTGAGTTAAAATACTTATAGATTCATTGAGCAGAATATTGAATGATTCAGGCAGTATCAAAAGAAGATGAAAGGAGTACCCAGAGTCACTGTACCAAAAAGAACTCACACAGAAGAAATTCATGAAACAGTAAATGATCAAGAGGCAATAGTGATGAAAAAGGATGTTCGAGCTGCTCTGATGGAATTGGCAAGAAACAAGGCTCCAGGAAATGGTGGCATACCAGTTGACATATTTTAACAAACAGATGCTGACCTAGACATGCTCATCAGATTGTGCCAAGAAATATAGAGGACAATTACTTGGTAAACTGACTAGAAGAGGTCTATATTTATTCCCATTTAAAAAAAAAAGTTATCCAACAAAGTGTGGGAATTATTGAACAATATCACTTTTATCACATGCAAGCAAATTCCTGCTAAAGATTATCCAAAATTACTGGTACAGTACAGTGGCAGAGAACTGCCAGAGATGCAAGCTGGGCAGAGAAGAGGTCGAGGCACTAGAGACATCATAGCCAATGTCAGACAGATCTTGGCTGAAAGCAGAAAGTACTAAAGGAATGTCTATCTGTGTTTCATTGATTGTGCAAAAGAATGTGATTGTGTGGATCACAACAAATTGTGGCTGACATTGGGAAGAATGGAAATCCCAGAAGACTTAATTGTGCTTATGCAAAACCTATAGTTGGACAAGGAAACAGTTGCCAAAACAGAGCAAGGAAATACTGCATGGTTCAAAATCCAGAAAAGAGTGCATCAGGGCTACATTCTTTCTCCATACCATATCAGTATATATGCAGAACAAATCATTCAGGTGGGTGTAGTTTATGAGAAGGAATGTGGCATTAGGATTGGAACAAGTCCCGACAACTGGCATTATGCATGTTGTGACAACCTTGCTTGCCAAAACTGAGGAGGACCTGAAGCATTAGCTACAGAAGGTCAAGGACTACAGTCTTCAATATGGATTGCATCTCAACATCAAGAAGGCAAAATTCTAACCTCTGGGCCAGTTGACAGCACCATGATAGATGAAGAATAGATATAGATTGTTAACAATTTCAATTTGCTCAGTTCCACAATCAACACTTTGCAGCAGCAGTCAACATATCAAAAGATGAATTGCACCAGGGAAATCAGCTCTCAGGGACCTCTCCCGAGTCTTGAAGAGCAGCAGTATTGGTCAAGAGACTAAAATGTGCCTTATCCAGGCTTTGGCCATCACACTTGTGGCTATACATTGGAGAGGTAGACAATGACTAAGAATGACAGAAAAATCACTGATACTTTTAAGTTGTGGTGCTGGAGAAGACTATTGAATAGGCCATGGACTGCCAAGAAAACAAACAGATCTGTCCTGGAGGGAGTGAACTCAATTTTCTCTTTGAAGGCAAATATTTTTGAAGCTTCATCTCAAAAAATTTGGGCATGTTGCCAAATGGGACCAGTCCTTGGTGAAGACATAATGCTAGGAAGGGTGGAAAGACAGCACAGGAGAGGAGGATCATATTTGAGATGGGTTGACACTGTGACCGGAGTAATGGGGCTAGATGTGTCGGAAACAGTGAGATTGACTGAGGGTAGAAGAGGTTTCAGAGATACTGTGCAAAGTATTACTATGAGTCATAGTCAATTCAATGGCACATAACAACAACAACCCAATGCATTATATACTTTGTCACCAGGACTTTTTTCCAACACTATAGCAACATGCAAACCACAATATGACAAACTATCTGATAGATGTTGGATCAAATATGTATATTTATGTCCACAATACAAATATATATACATTAATACATATTTAGCCAGAATACAAGTCTGTGTGGACTTAACAGGGCTAGGTAGGTGGTAGTTATGTTAGGTGCTGTCAAGTCGAGTCCTACTCATAACAACTCTATGAACAATATAGATCTGAACTCAAACCTGCCCTGCACCATCCTTAGCATCCCCCACACCTCTGAGTCCATTGCCACAAACACTGCATCAATCCGTCTCCTTGAGGGTTTTTGTCTCCTTTGCTGACTGTCCACCTCTCCAAGTATGATGTCCCTTTGCAAGGAATAGCCTCTCCTAACAACATGGGTAGATAAGATACATGACCCCTCCTTTCTGATTATAGCTAGTCTATAACTAACCTAAGGCCTAGAGCTGGGGAGATGCTTAATACTGAAAGTCCTTGTATCTGCTGCAGCCACTAAATGGAGAGGCCTCAAAGGGGGGATGTGGTATGGCAGGGCAGCAACTCAGTTGGCACCCTCACTATCACAGCTGACGAGCAGGATGACAGGACCACTCTACCAATAACAGAAAAAATAGTTCTAGAACATGTCAGCTTGAAGCATGAACAAACCAGAAGACAAAGAGGTTTTTTATTTGACCTGGAGATA